>NC_139945.1:42781945-42826945 GCF_963454915.1 Gymnoscopelus microlampas | reverse complement strand
GCAGCTTTAACGTACTCCTAAAGCGCCAAAAGCAGATGTGGAAGTAGTGTGAAGCTGAAGTCCACATTTAGCTGTGTTCTCTCTCTGTGGCTCTCCCAAAGATAAACAAGACATGCTGGACCTCATTACTGTTTATCTCACAGTCCATCAAGCAGGCAGGCAGACATTCCCGGAAGACATTTTCGTATTCCCCTCTGAAGTTATAAAGCTGCATTTTGCAGTATCCAGGCATCTCTTACTGTTTGCTACATTCTCCTGCATCTGCTCCATCTACTGTAAGCAGATGCTTTGTCATCTCTCATAGGCGTGTTCAGAAATATCGTCTCCAAAAAATAGCCGATCTAAAAGCTCACAACGCGTCTGACACGTTGTGAACTCGTAGATCTGCTATTTTAACTATTTTATATTTTATTTCTGAAGGTGAATGTGAAAGTGGTTAAGTGTGTCTTTGGGTTTTTATAAATATTGGACCCATGAAAGTATTAACAAGAGCTTGTGACTAAACAATAACTAAAATGGCTCCATTAACACAGGTTATTTTTTCCATTTCCTGAAAAGTAACAGTTTTGGACATATGAGGTTTTCACCCGACAGCAACGATATGTCATTCCCTCATGCACTTTATACTGCAGTATGATAGCAGATGTGCAGATAGGGTTTGTATCAGCAGTAACAGGGTGCTTGAGGGGCTGTGCAGTCCAAGGATGTAAAACTGCGGTGCTGCTGCCAACCCCTAGCAGCTGAATTCATTTAAATTTGTTTAGAGAGAGAGAACGTGACAGAGACAGAGAGAGAGAGAGAGAGAGGGGAACAGAGATTGAACGTTGAAGAGAGAGAGAGAGAGAGAGAGAGGAACAGAGATTGAACGTTGAAGAGACAGAGAAAATTAGGTAGAGAGAGAGAGAGAGAAAAGACAGAGATTGATAGCACCCCTGTAATGCACGTATCGATCGACAGGACCAATACCTCTGAGAGAATGTGAGACGAACATGAGAGACAAAAGGAGCAGAGAGAGGTAGATGGAGAGAGAGATTGGATCTCTCTGCAGCACTGGAGGGTCTTTTTGCCACTCAGCCTGCCCACCTGAAAAAAAAAAGATTTTAACAGTGTGCTTCAAATCCAAACAAATATCGTATTTATATACAGCGCTTGGCTCAAACAGACACCCCCAGAGGATGAAAACAAAGCACTTATTTTCACATCCAACGCTAAACTGCAGAGGCAGATGATAATAATTTGATGGTGTGGGCAGAACATGTTTTTACAAAATACATTTTGATTACCCTCTACCCCCATCCCTATCATGTCTGTCTCTCTCTTCATCCCCGTCTCCACCACCAATAACGGGATAATAATTGCCACACAGTCATTCAGTGGTATCCCTATTTAGTTAGATCTTTTAAGTTAGATATCAACATATTTCATTGCTGCACCACTTTTTATCCAGGGTAGAGAATATAGCTCTCTTGAATGGATGGACATTCAGAGTGGTTACATAACATTTATAATGGTCTGATGCTTTGATAGGGAAGTATCACATTACCATGCTTATGTATTTAATCTCTGTTGATCCTGGGTCTCAGACAGATCATTATTTATACCAATGGCATTCATCCTCAGGCTGTGTTGTCAATTGCACTGGTGAGGGAACTGTTAAAACTTTCTTTCCCTTAAATCCCTGTACTATTTTATGGAAAACATATACATACAAACATATACGTAAATATATGGGAGAAATATATACAAAACATAAATAAAAAATCACACCTGTGTGAAGGTAGCGGCGCCTTTGATATATTTTGTCATAGATATGTGTTTCTACTAGAGAAACAATATTAAAAGGCTTCCAGTGGCACTAAATAGTGCCATTGGAAGCGAATCACCAAATGCATTCCAAGGTAAGTGGCAAAAACTGATCTGTCATAGCTGATAGAGTGGGTACCTAAAAAATAAACTTTAGGTACCCACTCTATCAGCTTCTATCTTCGTAGCTTTTTGTAGCAGATATACAAACTTCGCGCTCTATACCTTTAGGTATAGAGCGGATATTAGCCCTCTATACCTGGCTTTTGCGTCAACGTTCTGATTGGTCAGGCTCGCCAAGGTTCTGATTGGTCAGGTCCGTCAACGTTCTGATTGGTCAGGTCCGTCAACGTTCTGATTGGTCACTATTCATGACATCACTATGTTACTATTCATGACATCACTATGATGTCATGAATAGTGACCAATCAGAACGTTGACGGACCTGACCAATCAGAACGTTGACGGACCTGACCAATCAGAACCTTGGCGAGCCTGACCAATCAGAACGTTGACGGACCTGACCAATCAGAACCTTGGCGAGCCTGACCAATCAGAACGTTGACGGACCTGACCAATCAGAACCTTGGCGAGCCTGACCAATCAGAACCTTGGCGAGCCTGACCAATCAGAACGTTGACGCAAAAGCCAGGTATAGAGGGCTAATATCCGCTCTATACCTAAAGGTATAGAGCGGCTAGCGCCGCTAAAAAGGATATTCTTAGACTCAGTTCTTGGTGGTTGATGTTTATTTGTAATTACATTTTGTTTTAGAAGGGAAGCTTTAATATTAGGATTCTAAAATAGTTTTATGTAACAATTATTTAGTTCATTGCAAAGTGCCAACACAAATTCCAAAGAGTGTATTGCCCTTCAATATGTTTAAAAACTACTCATTTGAATCGTTAGTAATTTGCCTTGGTATAGGGATAATTAGCCCCAGAGTCCTGTCATTATCCAAAAATAATGCACACTGCAGAGGCAACCCTGCATGTTAATAGCTAGTTTAGAGCCTGACTGTTTTTTGTTTTTGTTTTTCAAGATACTTCACTAGCTTTTTTAGTGAAACTCTTTTAACCACTGTTACGTGTATGGTTAAGGGGAGACTGTGTATGCTGTTTTTCTCCCTGCTACACTCTGCCTGCTGCTCTGTCACTCACTCTCAGGTCCAGCCCATTCACTCAACTCAACTCTGCCTCTCACCACCGGTTGGTCCTTCCCCTCATCACTCCACCAATCACCTCCATCGTCATCATATATAAAGCACCTGTGACGGTGGCCATCTTGCTCTTTCCCCATCATGCTTCCACCAGATCATTTGTTTGCTCCATGCACATGTCCTAACTAATTCACCTCCAGTCTCTTAAAGACTTTTTTACCTTTTGTTTAGTACAGGGGGGGGGTAGTTTAGCTCTGGGGTACCCTGTACATATTGCACGTAGGTAATTCCCGTGTTTAATCCCACTAGTCTCTGTTTATTGTTGGAGTAGGAAGGATTTTTGTTTCTCTTGAGTAGGTAAGAGCTTTATTTTATTTAGACAGTGAGTTTTTGTTTTACTACATTCTTTCCTTTGGCACCACCTGACCCTCCCTGTATTTGTTACTTGGCATTTATTTTTGTTCACTTTAGTTGGTTAATAAACAACTTTACTTTAACCTCATCCTATGTCTGTCTCAAGTATATAATCTGGGTATATGTTACCGTCCCTTCCTCCTGGACCACCATCTGGGACGTAACAACCACCTACGTAAGCCTAATGTCCCTTTTGAGGTCACATTTGTGCCTATAATGACATGTCCAAAATAGGGATGCCACAGTTAATGTGGTTACGTTCCATCTTGGAGGGTGAAAAACGTTTTCATTGATTTTCTGACCCAAATAAAGTAGCATGCTGTGTCCCTGGTGTATGACGAGGCAGACAGGAGGTGACCTGAGACCCATTGGCAGGCTATGCAGATAGGCAGGCAGGCTGGCTGGCAAGTTTCATGCTGGGAACAGAGGAGCTGACAGCATGTGAGCGTACCCTGACAGTCGGATCCAGAAGAAGAGACTAGATAAACATAGTGCCAAGACCTGAGCCGAGAGATAGGTGCAGGGGCGAAGGAGTTTAATGAGAGCGAGAGACAGGCTGAGAGAGAGGGCAGAGAAAGAGAGATGACGTGCTGTGGCTTCCGGACAGGGTAATGAGTTTGTCCAGGTTCCCATGATATGCTGCACTACACACAGAGATGCTCGCTGCCACGAGGATCTCCCTCGCCTCATCTCCATGCCCTATGAATATGATTATGTGTAACTTTTTACTGTATCTTACAAGGCCAAAATCCAATTATATGAGACACAAACTATGAACCAGATATGGATGATATGGATGTTCCTGTAGATATACACACTATGTTGAGAGATTACTCCTGTCATGTACCATCAGCATCGTGAGAGACTTGTAGTCCTGAAAATCTGACTGTAAATAACAGCAAAAGTGTCTTTATATCCTGATGATAAGTGAAACCTCTTTTTCTTCCATCTTTCTCTCTCTGTGCCTCACTTTACCTGCCCCCCTTCAACACCCCTTCCCCCACCCCCCTTCCCCCATTCCTCAATGTACGCCATACAGACAATCTGTACCACCTGGACAGCCCTCGGTGCGCCCCTCAAAACAGCATCGAGGGATTGGAGGAGACTGAGGTAGGAGCCACAATGACATAATTGTCCACTTTTCCAGCTGTCATGGGCCAATACAATCCTGTGCCAATACAATCCTCACCCCCTCCCCCTTCCCCTCCTTCCTGGCTTTTTGCAGAAGAAGTGCAAGACCCACGTTTTGCTGCTCGTCGTGCACGGAGGAAACATCCTGGATACAGCGGGTGGCGACGTCGGCACAAAAGCGGGTGACCTGTCCACGCTCGCGTCCGTGCTGGAGAAAGTCACACAGGCTCACTTTCAAGCCGCCGCCGAACACGTGACGATCAAGCTGGTGCCCTGCCCGGCCGTGTGTGCCGAAGCCTTCTCCCTGGTGTCCAAGTAAGTGGCGTGGACGTAGTAGGGAGTCAGAAGGAGTTAAGCACAGTCCCACCGAACAGGTGGGACAAAGTTCCTTTTATAAAGTTCCTTAATAAAATAGAATAAAGTTCAAAGGGATGAGGACTAACCACTCTCCCTCTTTAAAAACACAGCATGTGTTCTCCATCGTGTCTACTGGACTAGTATGCTTTAGTATTTTATTTATGGTAATATTATTGACCACTCATTTTGTATGTCCTTGGTAAAACATGCTGTGTTTTTAAAGAGGGAGAGTGGTTAGTCCTCATCCTTTGAACTTTATTTTATTTGATTAAGATAGTAAGTAGGAAAGCTGAGAGGGAAGGCGTAGATGGAGCAATTTCTAACCAATTTTCAAAAATTGCTTTAAAAGTCAAGTGTGTTATTGTTTTCTATGGCCATCTCTGCACTTTAATCTACTCTGCCCTGGCCTCCCTAGGCTGTGGGGGACTGGTGTAGCGCTGGTGTAGGGCTGGTGTAGCGCCCAGGATCACTTAGGAAATTGGCACCGGGTGAAAAAAATGGGTTACAAAAATCGCGGGATAAAAAAAAAAAAAAAAAGACAATCAGAGACAGTGAGAAGAATTGTCACATTGACATCATCTACCGGTCATTACTCAAGCTTAAAAAAGTCTGGATTTTTCCAGGCCCAGTCATTAGGCACATATCCGCCACTCTTCGATACCTGGTTTAACAAGGGTTGAGACCCCCAGAAGCAAAGATTTGAGTTAAAAATGCTTGCTTTAAAAAATATATATATATATATTCAAAGATTTCCACACATTTTCAAAAATAGCAGATCTACAAGCTCATAGCGAGGCACGAAGTGACGCACTATGAGCTTGTATATCTGCTATTTTTGAATAGCTAAAGTATAATGGTTAAATTGTTAAAGATGGAGTGCCATGATATTTTCAACCATAAAACCTGATCATAAGGTATTATTATTATGTAAGGATTTTTTTCCAAAAAAAAAAGTGTACAGAAATTGTTAAAAAACATGTTTTTATGTGGACACGCCTCCAGTTCATTAAGTATGCCTGGTTCTCACCTTAGCACCTCCTCCACCACCTTAGCACCACCCACCTGTCCTAGTCCCTCTTCCTCCTCATGCCCACACCTGTTGTGTTATGATAATGAGGGGGAGGGTATGTTTTTTGGGTGCTCTGTGATGTCACTAAAGGGCTGTTTCTCTATTGGCACGTTTGACCCTCAAGATTTCAGTCTCCAGGAAGAAACTCCAAATAATCAGAGAAGACATAAAACACCATAAAACCACCTCCGGGGGGCTTAATGAAGTTCTATCAACCTCATAGACACATGAAAAACAGAAAAAGTGCAAAAACATGGCACCAGCTCTTTAAAATCTAAAATGATTTGACATTTTTGATTGACATTTTCGTTAGCAAACATCTGTGTTCCTAAAGCAGGGGTAATCAACCCTTGGGCTTGTGATGGACATTTTCCTGTAGTTTTGCCAAGGACATACAAAATGAGTGGTCAATAATATTACCATAAATACAATACTAATGCATACTAGTCCAGTAGACACGATGGAGAACACATGCTGTGTTTTTAAAGAAGGAGAGTGGTTAGTCCTCATCCCTTTAAACTTTATTCTATTTTATTAAGATATTAAGTAGGAAAGCTGAGAGGGAAGGCGTAGATGGAGCAATTTCTAACCCATTTCTAAGTGTATTATTGTTATAATTTCCATGGCCATCTCTGCACTTTTGTCTGCTTTCTAAGAGGTGGCTTGGACATTTTCAAAGCATTAAAGACAATCAGAGACGGTGAGAAGAATTGTCACATTGACATCATCCACCGGTCATTACTCAAGCTTAAAAAACTCTGGCTTTTTCCAGGCCCAGTCATTAGGCACATATCCGCCAGTGTTCGGTACCTGGTTTAACAAGGTTTGAATACCTGTCTGGCAGTGTCTTTATTAGAGTGTTAATGTCAAAGGGCATTTGGGAAATTGTTCTCTGCAGTGACGTGTGTACTGGCACCCTAGGCCAGTGGTTCTCAAAGTGGGGTCTGGGGAACCCCAGGGGTCCTTGAGGGGGTTCCAGGGGGTCCCTAGCAAAATTGCTTAATAGCATCAAAACATGTCTAACCACTTTAAACCTATTTTATACTGTACATCAGCACACCACAATGGACAGCAGGCATCTTGATGAGTGCCTGTTGTGAATATGAACAGTGTGGATAATTCAATATCATGATGAGTGACTTGCAATTTCAAAGGGGGTTCTGGTACAAGAACACTGGTCATTACTCATAAGCTTAAAAAACTCTGGATTTTTCCAGGCCCAGTCATTAGGCACATATCCGCCACTGTTTCATTACCTGTTTTAACAAGGTTTGAACACCTGTCTGGCAGTGTCTTTATTAGAGTGTTAATGTCAAAGGACATTTGGGAAATGGTTCTCTGCAGTGACGTGTGTACTGGCACCCTAGGGTGGGTGCGTGGGACGGTTTGTCTTGGTGTATAGTGGTTGTTTTTTGTCTCGCTTATGTTGTGTTTTCTTCTGTTTTGTTGTGTGTCTTCTGTTCTGTTTGTGGTCATGTATGTCTTGTATTTTAGACGAAAAAAGCTAACAAAAATATCTTTTAAAAAAATAATCTAAAATGACACGGATGCTTTCCCAGTTTTAATGGGTTAAACGTGCCTACAATTTCTAAGAAGCCAGGTGGATTATCTGGGTGACTGTAAATGAATACAGATTCCCACTTGATGAGTATCGTCAAGCACGGTCGAGCACAAGTCAAATGAGTCAGCACCAACTCTGTGAAGGTTAATCGGGAAAATATATTGAGCAAAGAGCTCCAAACAGACAATGCAATGTCAATTAGTATGCTACTGACATTTCTCAGCCTTTACAAAATATGTGGGCATGTGGCATTATGTAACCATTAACCTTTTTAGCTGAATTTTAATTCTTAATTGTCAAAGATGTGAATTGTAATCGTCAGTAGGCAGGAGTAGAATGCTGTATCTGGGGGCCTTTGGAAAGAATGGATGGAATGGCTCACTGTGATCTGTTTATCTAATTAAATGCTACTTTATTATTCTGTACTGGTTCATCTGACCCTTTTCTCAGAGAGAAGACAAATAATTATTGCTGTGGCTGGCTCAGATAGGCATGTTTCATCCCTTTGATGTAGTTCCCTACACTGAGATTGCCAAATGTAACTCCTTTGCGATCCTAACACTTGTGTGGTCTTATTTGCTGCATCCATTAAGTAATGAAGAGCTTGGACAGAAGAATATTAAAGAGGTGAACAGTGATCTCTGTTCATGGGTTTGCTCTTGTAGGAAAGACTGCTGTATGCTGTATGTGCAGAAATGCTAACAGTACAGTATGTATAGGTGATATTTTCATGTGTCATATTTAAAGGAGCATTTAACCTACCCTTATCTTCATATAATTGGTCCTCAATAATGCTCATATAAAATGGCACCATTTCTGTCGACTCACTCTGTGTCTCAGAGGAGGGCTGTGGACAGTTCAGAAAGCTGTCTACCAGCTGTCTAACTTCATCCGTAGGTACATTTGGTAATTTCAAAGATTTACATTTACATTTTAATTTGATTAGTGATGCAAGAACTATGGCTTAAATTTCAGCATACTAAGGAAGGATGTCGTTTCTATTAACTTGGAATCCCTACTGATGATGTCAAAGCATTGACCAGACACTCGCTGTGGCCAAGTTTGGCAAGAACAGTTGTGCACAAACCTCCACGCAGAATAATGCATGTGAGCTTTTTGTCGTGGCTTCTCAGCGTAAGTCTCCATTTCTATGCTGTGGATGTATTGGTCTGAATTGTCTACACCAATTAGTGTAGCTGAGAGAGAGTGTTTGTCAGCACTAGAGGCTTCAGTCTTCTGTTATTGACAATACAGAGGGGCTGTAACTGGCAACAAGAGATTTAAAATCGACAGGAACTTGACATTTGCTTGCCGGCTGCAGTGCTGCACACCCTTAAAATATGAATAGAATACTTCTCAATCACACATGTGTACATATGCACGCACGCACGCACGCACGCACGCACACACTGAATACAAAGGCTTGAAACAAGCCAGCCATGTTGCATTTAAACCCATTGGGTTTATTTGAAGCTTCCACCTAATGTTACAAAGTTATACAGAACACAAATGAACATACAGAAAGCAATACATACAGAATATGACTATGTAAAAGTGATGGCAAATAAATAGTAAAACAATATACATTATAATAATAACAACAACAATAACAATAATATATCAATATATTATTTTTTATGTGAGTACAGTATGTGACTGTATAAGTGTGTGTGAATAATTAATTATGTTCAAGGTTCGATTTGTAAAACAGAGGGTGGAGGACATTTTCTGAAAAGAGGTGGTGCCATGGTTTTGCACTTTTTCTGTCTTTCATGAGGTTGATAGAACTTCATTAAGCCCCCTGGTGGTGTTTTTGATTGATTGATTGAATACTTTATTTAGAAAGACATGGTAAAAGTACATGGAAGTACAATTCACAATACAAGGTCGTCTAAACTGGATCGCTCTTAAAAGCACTTGGCTTATTTAAAATGAGATCCGTGTGCACTCAAATCATGATGACATTTAACACATCGAGTGCCATAAACGGTCCGGACCGTTTTTCATAATCCAAACGAGAAGTGCCGTAAACGGTCCGGACCGTTTTTGACCCAATTTTATTTTTACACGTAGGGCCCACGTGGGGCGCTAAAACTTTGGGATCATCCAAGGAGTTTCTGAGAAGGAGAGGCTGGATGTGGCTCCATGTCAAAAATCCTTCCGGTCGGCCATTCCAATGTTATCTCCTTGACTAAAAGCTTAATATCTCCATTTCTTTTTAACGTGGTGGAAGCGAGCTGTTTTCGATCGGCGATCACGCTGCAATTTTATTTTAATTTTTTTATTTAACCTTTATTTAACCAGTAAAACACATTGAGACAGAGTCTCTTTTACAAGTGGGAACTGGCCAAGGGGCAGATTAAAAATTTCACATCACTGCAAAAACAAACGGTACAAATCAGTACAACAGTAATATTAATACATCCATGACTCACAGGAACCTTAAAACAAATCTCCTAGTGAAACTAAAACAATTTTTTTACTCAGCTCAAACCAAACCAAGTAACCTACCAGGAAACTAATCCAATTATTACATGTAGCAATTCATAGAATTTTACCCACATGTACAATGACATAGTTTCTCCTTTTTTTTTTTAGACATCCAAACAATTACAGGTATGAGCAAGTTTCTCAACAATGAAACTTTTAAACCTTCGCACAGAGATAAGTGTGGCAAGTTTCAAACTCTTTTGGAGGTCGTTCCAAGCCCAAGGACCATGAAAAGCAAGGCATTTTTTGCCCACCTCAGATGAAAAATCCGGGATTACACAACGTATCCATGCATTAGATCTGAGATTGAGGCCATTTTTTACCACCTCAAATTTTGAGGAGATATAAGTGGGGAGGATTCCACCCAAGATTGCCTTATAGATGAAAGTGTACCAATGCTGCTGCCTACGGGCACCTAGGGAGAACCAGCCGACTGCTGCATACAGAGTACAATGATGAGTCCTAAAGGGTAAGTTAGTTACAAATCTCAATGCCGAATGGTACAATGGATCCAAACTGGCCAATGTAGTGGGACAAGCAAACCTATAGATGGCATCACCATAGTCTAGCTGGGACAAGAACAGACCAGCAACCAATTTTGGCGAGCTGCTCGGGCAAAGCATGCCTTCAATCTATAGAAGAAACCTATAGTAAATTTCAATTTCTTGCTCAGAGCATCTACATGCAGTTTGAAATTTAAATGCTTATCTAGCCAATGGAGGATCACGTTGGAAATATTATTGTTCCAGGCGTTAGTCGGGACCCTCCACCGTCTCGCACGCACGCTCTGTTTACATGCACTTCCGCGTCAGGGCTTCTACAGCACGAAACGTATAACATAAGTGGATGGAAGAAATGCAGGCACTGAACGTATAATATTTTAATAAACCTCTGGCACCCAATGTGTTAAGAAGACATACAAATATACACTACTATGCAGAACGTCATACAATCAGCTTACAGGTTACTGGTATGAAAAACAAGAAATATGTATAGACAGTTTTAGGAGGAGGGGAGGGGGAGTAGATGTTTTATGTCTTCTCTGACTATTTTGAGTTTCTTCCTGGAGGCTGAAACCTTGAGGGTCAAACGTACCAATAGAAAAACAGTGATTTAATTACGCAGTAGAAATATATCCTCCCCCTCATTATCATAACACAACAGGTGTGGGCATGAAGAGGAGGAGGGACTAGGATAGGAGGCGGAGGGACTGGTTCAGGTGGGAGGTGCTAAGGTGAGAACCAGGTATACTTAATGAACTGGAGGCGTGTCCACATAAAAACATAATTTTAACAATTTTCTGTACACTTTTTTTGAAAAAAATCTTCCACGTAGTATAACCATAATACCTGATGATCATGTTTTAGGGGGGGGGGGATCACTGAAAATCACGGCACCCCGTCTTTAACTTCTTCAGTCCTATATAATTATGCATTTGACAAATAGCGAAAATAGCCCTTCTACAAATTTAACTCACGCTTCGTGAGCTTGTAGATCTGCTATTTTAGGAATGCCAGGCTTACATATCAGTCTGCATTTCTCAAAAGGAAATGTATTGTATGATTCTGATACAGAAGCATGGATAAAACATATCCCCACTAGCGATAAAAAGTAATGACCAGAGAGGGGTATCAAAAGCGAACGTTTTCCCTCCAACCCCCCCCCCCCAGACAAATCAAACCCTGCTTATACAAAAATTAGAAATCCTGGCTATGAGTGCATCAATCAATATAAAAGTGCTGTAATAACATTACAACAGACAGTAATGACAGGGGATGAATGAACATGAATCTATGTGATGTGAATGCTCTGATGAAGGTTCACAGCCGAAACACGTAAGCGTTCGTTTATTGGTGTGTGCCAATTAAAAAAGTGGAAATGTGAGTACTTTGTCCTCTGCATTGATTTGAAATTTTGGATGTTACCTTTTTGGGATTTTGGATTGGATTTTGGGTCTAGCACTCCACTAAGAAAACCAATGTTGATGCGCACGCAACCTCTTTTTCTTATTTAGTAATGACAGGGGATTAGGCTCTTATGCATAGTTAGTCACAGCCCCCTGGCTCCAATACATGCCCTCAGTAAACTCACTAGGACTGTATGGGCATTAAGTATGTATTCACGCACGCACGCACGCACGCACGCACACACACACACACACACACACACACCTAACACCAACATTCACTCACTCAATTGCACGTCGTTACTTTAATGATGTGTGCTCTAATGACAGTGAAGGCATGGTGGGCGTGCTCAGCCTCATTAATTTGCGTGCCAACATAAGCATCAGAGAAACACTCCACATTGCATGAAGAGACTCCTTCAGGGACAATTTACTATCATGGAGGGATTTAACAGCTTACTGGTAAATCACACCAGAGAGAGAAAGTGTGCAAACCCCTTTGCACCTGGGAGAGATATAATAAATTTGTATTACTTTTCAAAAATGTAAGCTATTTTGAAGGTCTTTACAACGGTCCGGTTGTCCAGAACATCTGATCCAACCGTATATTTACAGCATAATATGCTGTAAATATACATATCTATATACATACGTATATCCTACTATAATTCTAGTAACCTCTGTCTGTAGTGGGTCTGTAGTGGGAGTAGGTGAAGCTACCCGGTTCTCCTCACTGGCTGGACCAATTGCTCTGATTTTGTACACAGCCATTGACCATTACCATCTGAACTTAACTGTGAAGCCCGTTTTTCAATTTCATCAAATCTCAGCTTCTTATTAGCGTTTATGTGTAAAACACTGTCGCCATGGTTACGGGGCTGCCCAGCTATGGGACGAACTGCCTCCCGGGTTGCCAGATCATGTGCGCATATCCCCCCACGGATGCGTCGACCGGGTATGGTCTAGTATATGTAATATACGTATGTCATCACTCAGTATATTATACTGATGACATCAGGAATCTCCATATATGGGCATAAAAAGGACAAGGACCGACAGATACAGAGATCTCCATGAATGGGCATAAAAGGGACACCGGCAGACAGACAGACAGACAGACAGTCAGATATAGAAATCTCCATATATGGGCATAAAAGTGGCAGACAGACACAACCGTTATTCTGACAATGGGTACAACGGCTACAATTGGTAATGCATAACCGTGAGGCATTCCCAACTTGCATCATTCCCCTGTAGGCCCAGTGTTATCAAATCAAGTCTGTTCAGAGGTCAGACCCTGCATTCCCAGCATAGAATGTCTCCAGGTGGAATGAACCTTTTTTCCAGTGTAGGATTTTCTTGTTGTTTGCCATCAGTGTGGAAGGCTTTTGGCAATACCGAGGGGCCCCAGAAGCTCATTAAGAGCACGCACACGGCGCACGCACACGCGCGCGCACACACACACACACACACACACACACACACACACACACACACACACACACACACACACACACACACACACACACACACACACACACACACACACACACACACACACACACACACACACACACACACACACACACAGGTGATGTGTCACCATAGCAGTTCTGATGAACAACTGATAAGGAAGAAATGCATTTCCTCTCACAGCCGATGCATTGACTCTGTCTCAGTTTGGGGAATAGGACGTACTTACTTATTGTTATCATAATCTCAAGACAGATTCTGCTGTCAGCTGAATCTGTCAACACCACTGCCCTCAACATGTCATTTTGTTGTTAGTAAGGAATAAACACAGAAACACAAGGGAGGAGGTGGACTAAGAAAAGGCAGGAGCCAAACCAAGTTCCTGTTTCTACACAAAAAAGGAGGTGGTACCCCAGAGGCAAAAACAAAGGAAAATATATTTATACATATTTTTTCCCCCAGATTGTTGTGCCTCTTTATTGTGCCTTTTCACTAATTAAGTATGCAAGGTGCACCACTGCCTCCTTTCCATTTCCATTATCACTGCAAATTGGGTGCAGTGCCAAGCCAGCCATTACAAAATGGGTAGGCAGGTCGGTAGATACTTTATTCATCCCAAGGGGAAATTAAGGTGTTACAGCAGCTCTCATAGAGACATCAATAAAACACATTATAATAAAAAAAGACATCTAAAATAGACATCTAAGCATAGTCAACCTACAATATAAAAAGATGTACAGACCAAACACTACTAAAGAGTCCGATGGCTTGCATCCCACATCCCCCATCCTAAACAGCCGGATCAGCCTGATCAGCCTGATCAAGCCAACCAGATGAGGAGTTGTACAGTCTTATTGCTGCAGGCAGAAAATATCTCCTATAGCGCTTCTTGCAACTTGGGTGTAACAAGTTGCAAGAAGAAGCGCTATAGGACAATACAAAATTGGTAGAGCAATTACCGTAAGCAGGAATGCATTTACTGTATGATTTGAGAGATAACTGTGTTGTTTTTCTGTCCTGACATTGTAGACATTGACAAGAGAAAGTGATGGAGACGCTCTTGAGGTTATTCTGAGATGAAAGAGGCTGATTTGAGTTCTTATCTCAATCAGTCTTATCTTCTCCCTCCTGCTGCAGGTGAAAGACAGAGGGGCTCTTGTTAATGGATCTCTTCATCACTACTTTGCCCTAAACCCTTACATAAGATATGCGTTTATCTGACTGTCTGTACAGTGTAGTAATTAACCTTTCAACCTTGGAGTCATCAAAGGATGTTGTTTCTTGCCACTCCGATGATGATGAGAGTGAATTGTAATGCTTACCTGCCGCGCTTCAAATAAATTGCTTGTACTGTAGGAGCTGTCTTGGTTCAGATTGGAGGAAGATCACACTCTAACAACTCAAGGCCTTTGCTGGCCATCAGCCATAGCCAACCAAGTCGATATCTTCCATTAGTAAATAGACCTTTGAAGACTTGCTCTTTAATATTTATGTACAGTATAGTACCACATACTGTAATTGTATATGAACTAGAAGTTCGGGCCGCTATGTGGCCCTCACGTCTAGAGTTCGACACCTACGTATCTCCGTATATGGAGATATATGTGTCTGTCAGTCCTTGTCCATTTTATGGCCATATATGGAAATCTTTTTTCCCCATGTATGGAGATCCCTTATGTCATGAGTATACCCAATTGCCCATATATTTGTTTATTTGCAAGGCCCAAGGGGTCGGCCTACAGGAGGCTTTGTCGGTCGGTCGGTCTGTCGGTCAGTCGGTCGGTCTGTCCCCCTTATCCTCTGCACACACATCATGCGAAGTCCAGCCATTCAGATTTCAACCACTAGGGGTCTGGCAGTGCTCCGAGAAGCACTTTTTCTAGTTTTGTTTATTTGTTAGGATCCCCATTAGCTGTGCCCTAAAGCACCGCTAGTCTTCCTGGGGTCCACACATAAAACCAATACATACATTTAAAAACATACATTTGAAAAACAAAACATAAAGAAAAAGTACATTAAACGAGAGAGAGAGAGAGAGAGAGAGAGAGAGAGAGAGAGAGAGAGAGAGAGAGAGAGAGAGAGAGAGAGAGAGAGAGAGAGAGAGAGAGAGAGAGAGAGAGAGAGAGAGAGAGAGAGAGAGAGAGAGAGAGAGAGAGAGAGAGAGAGAGAGAGAGAGAGAGAGAGAGAGAGAGAGAGAGCATGCATTAATTAACAAAGTCATGATTTTGGTTCAGTAAATTATATTTGGACTGGTTAAATTGGGGTTTGAACCAGGGACCTACAGACTGATAGGTAGACAGTGTGCTGACTGAGCCATTGGATAGACAGAATTGGATTTCATGTGTGGTAATTTATCATACAGCATGGATCGCTTATAAAAATACTGTGCATTATAAATGGCATCAAACAGCCTGTGTGCTATAGACTCTAGGTCTCACTCTCTCTTGGAAAGGTAAGTGGCAGGTTATTTTTGATGAAAAGAAACCTCTCTGTACTGTATTTTCAGCTGTGAGCCTATTTCTCTTTTCATCAAGAATATTTGAGGCTGAGCTAAACAGCTGTTCACTTTCCACACTTTGCATAGTGCTGAGAGGTATTTTTGGGCCAATTGGGCCAGAGTGGGATATCTCACTTTGTGAGCAAGCCAGAGCGGTTTGTCTTCTCAAGGAATTGTGGCCTCTGCAAGGTATGTCTCTAGCTGGATGGCAGCAGTCACTGGAGTACTGCTCAGTGACTCTGACGTTCTTCTGCAATTTCGTCAAACATACTGTCCAGACTGCTGTAGGGCTGGTCCCTCCGTGGCCTTCTGACAGGTGGCTCCTCCATGTCCTCGTGGTCCCTCTGTTGTGCATCCCCACCAGAACATTTCTGGAGCTCATTTGTCACCATCTCCTTGGCCAGCCTGGCTGTGTTGGTGTCTGAGAAATACCGATCCTTGTATCTACAAAAAAGAAGAAGAGAAAAGAGAGAATCGGACAGTTTAGTTCACAATACTGTGTGTCAAATCATAGGCAACATTTAACTACTTGGAGGCGTTTTTAGCAAGCAACAATAAAATTGTATTGAGAGAAAGAAACAAAACTACTGTAGTATGCATTAATATCAGGTGGACTATAGATAGATTTTTTTTTACCTTATCACCCCAAGACATGAAAACATAAAATTAAAGACACAAAATTAATACAACATATATATACATATAAAAGGATATATAAACAAACACAGACCGAACAAGACAAAAACAAAAACAAACACAAACAGAACTAGAACAAAAACACCAGTCAAACAATACATATCCATATCACATCCAAAATCCGTTTTACAGCACCACACCCCCGCCACAGCAAACCCGACATAAATGCTCCACCAGACCTCATATATCCGTATCTCTGATCAAAGATGGATTCAAATTCCGGACAAATTGAAAGAATGGACCCCATACTTTCTCAAACCTACTGGAGGAGCCATTCAATGAGAGTCTTATTTTTTCCAGTTTTAGACAATACAAGATGTCTCTCAACCAATGAGTGTGAGAGGGGGAAGTAGGTGATTTCCAATTAATTAGAATGAGTCTCCGAGCCAATAAAGTAACAAAGGCCAGAGCATCCTTCTCCAATTTAGAGAGGGAGGGCAGTGAGGGGAAAACCCCAAACAGCGCACCTAAAGGAGTAGGCTCCACCGTTCTCCCCACTATCCCAGATAAGGACTGGAAGACCTCTGTCCAATACTTGTGTATAGATGGGCAAAGCCAGAACATATGGATGAGGTCTGCCGGAGATTGATGACATCTATCACAATCAGGAGAAACAGTATTATAGATCCTTGACAATCGGTCTTTGGTATAATAGACACGGTGTAAAAGCTTACATTGAATGAGAGCATGTCTCGCACAAATAGAAGACCCATGTACTCGTAGCAGAATCGCATCCCAAACCTCATCTGTTATTTCCTCCCCCAGGTCCCCCTCCCAACGAGCTTTTATAGAGTTCAAGTTTTCAGGCCGTAGACAACAAATGTCATCATAAATATATGAGATTGCACCCTTCAAAGATGGTAACGGAGTTAAAAAAATGTCTAAAACAGAGTCAGCAGGTAGATTGGGAAATGTGGGAAATGTTCTTTGCACAAAGCTACGGACCTGCAAATATCTGAAAAAATGTTGTCTGGGGATTGAATATTTGTCCAGAAGTTGCTGGAAGGATGCAAAAACATTATCAACATATAAGTCTTTGAAAGCACGAATGCCCAAGCCTGACCACATTGAGAAAGCACCGTCCACCAGAGAGGGATGAAAAACATGGTTTGCTGCCACTGGGGAACGAGTAGTGAAAGACTGTAGACCAAAGTGGCGTCTAAATTGGAGCCA
The DNA here is from genome assembly GCF_963454915.1 of Gymnoscopelus microlampas. NCBI lineage: Eukaryota > Metazoa > Chordata > Actinopteri > Myctophiformes > Myctophidae > Gymnoscopelus > Gymnoscopelus microlampas. Next base: position 42,809,216 of record NC_139945.1, on the reverse strand, counting down.
AATTTTTAAAGATTTTTTAACAATAACACTCTTAGTGTATGGAGAGGTAGAGGAAAGAATAGGGGAATGTGCTAAAGCACACAATGTTACGGGTCCAGCCGAGTTTGACTCCATGACCAGCCACGTTGGGGGGGGATCAAAGGCTTCATATTGGATCCAATATTTGAGAATTCGGATATTGGCAGACCAATAATACACCCCGAAATTGGGTAGAGCCATTCCTCCAAGATACTTGGGTCTTTGTAGGTATTGTTTACGCAACCTCGGCACTTTCTTATCCCAGATAAACTCGGAGATCATGCCATCCAATTTACTGAAGAAGGTCTGGGGGAGAAAAAGGGGAATACATTGAAACAGATAGGAGAACCGAGGGAGAATATTCATCTTAACCGAATTGATCCGTGCCGCAAGAGATAGATTAAGTAAGGACCACCGATCGAAGTCCGCTTTGACTCTTGTCAGTAAGGGAGCAAAATTTGTCTTATAGAGATCCTCATATTCCCGCGAGACATGGATTCCAAGATAGGTAAACCCATCCTGAGCAATTCTAAAGGGAAAGTCATGTAGTGAGTAGTTCCTAGCCTCATTATTGATGGGAAATATTTCACTTTTGTCCAGGTTCAATTTGTACCCTGATATTTGACCAAAAGATTTAAGAGTAGCCAGGGCAGCAGGGACCGAAACGGGTAAGTTAGAAATATACAAGAGGAGATCATCAGCATAAAGTGAAACCTTCAACTCGCAACCATATCTAACTATACCAGTGATGAGCGGGTTAGCCCTAAGTGCTATCGAAAGTGGTTCGATGGCGATTGCGAATAACAACGGACTCAGGGGACAGCCCTGTCTGGTGGAGCGGTGAAGACGGAAATACTCAGATTGAACATTGTTTGTCCTAACCGAAGCCAGCGGAGATGAATAAAGCAACTTAACCCAGGAGATAAAACGTTCACCAAAACCAAACTGCCCCAGGGTATGAAATAGATAGTTCCACTCCACCCTATCAAATGCCTTCTCTGCGTCCAATGATATCAAAGCCTCTTGAGTGTTGGGGGGGGAGGGGTTATATATGGTGTTAAACAACTGCCTGAGGTTAGAGAATGAATGCCTGTTACGAATAAACCCTGTTTGATCTGGAGAAATAATTGATGGGAGAATAGATTCCAGGCGCGATGCCAGCAATTTTGATAGTAATTTAAAGTCCACATTCAATAAGCTTATTGGGCGATAGGAGGTACACTCAAGAGGGTCTTTACCTTTCTTTAAAAGAAGGGAAATGGAGGCCTGGCTAAGAGTCTGGGGAAGACATCCAAGCTCAAGTGCTTCATTGAACATGTCCAGCAGTAACGGGCCTAACTTATGAAAGAACTTCTTATAAAAGTCAGATGGGAAGCCATCCGGACCCGGACATTTCCCGCTCTGTAGGCTCGACGCGGCTACACTAAGTTCTGTCAAAGTGATTGGTTTCTCCATTTCCTCAATTACAGGTGGCTCAATGGTGGGAATGTCTAGATTATCAAAAAAGCCAAAGGCAGTGTCAGAAACCTGGTCTGAAGAATACAAAGTGGAGTAGAACTCCTTAAAAACGTTGTTGATTTCTAATGGTTTGGTGGTAATGCCTGAATTGGACCGAATTTGGGGGATCAGGTTGGAGGTCGAAATTTGACGTAATTGATGCGCCAACAGTTTACTAGCCTTATCCCCCTGTTCGAAAAACCTGGATCTTGTTTGAATCAAAAGTTCAGTGGTACGATTTGTAGTGAGAACATTGTATTCTGCCTGTACAATAAGGCGCTCCTTATAAAGCTCTGGAGAAGGGGAGACAGCATAAACAGCATCAATTTGAGATATACGTTGAGACAAATGAACCAATTTATCCTTTCGGCATTTCTCCTCAAACCTAGCGTACGAGATTATCTCCCCCCGAATATATGCCTTCAAACTCTCCCATAACAAAGAGGCTGAAACATCAGGTGTTTTGTTGAAACTTAGAAAAAAATCTATTTGTTTGGAAACAAAATCGACAAAACAAAAGGGTTGAATAAGCGCCAGGCATCGGACACCGCAAACTCAGACATGAAGGACTGTATTACTCTAGAGGACTTTGAGGGCGCGCGGACCTTGGTAGACGAACGGTCCAGACGAGGGCAAAGCCAGCAGTTGAAATCACCCCCTAAAATCAAATGGTGTGAGGACATATCAGGCAGCTTGGAGAAAAGGCGTGTAAAAAAGGCATCATCATCACAGTTGGGAGCATAAACATTATCCAAGGCCACACGAGTATTATGAATCTGTCCAGTAATGATCACAAATCTGCCATTAGGATCAGACGTAATATTTGAAAGCTGAAAAGGAACAGACTTATGTAGCAAAATAGCTGCACCTCTTGCTTTGCCTGAGAAAGAAGAATGATAAATCTGCCCAACCCAACTCTTCTTAAGTTTCGAATGATCAGAGATCTTAAGGTGGGTCTCCTGTAAAAAAATGACATGTGCTCCCAACTGATTAACATGATGCAATACCTTACTGCGCTTTATAGGATTGTTAAGCCCCTTACAATTAAAGCTAGTGAACCGAATTTCACCCCCACCAGATTTTGCCACGAAATTAGATTGGGCCATAGTTAAACCAGAGGGATGCTATGTATATCAGGGGCACAGCACTGCAACGGATCACAAGATCAATGTTAGACTGATGAAAAAAAACAAAAACCAAAAACACATATACCCCACCCCCACCCACAACCCACCCCACAAACACGGCAGAAGCAACCCCCCGAAAGAGATGCGCGCCCCCCACCCCTAACACTACTAATACCCTGTTACGCAACATAGTAGTTCACCTTACCTAAACTACTCAAGCGTAGACTCCAAGGGAATGTGACAATAAGTGAAAAGTATAAAAAAATACAAATGCACATTAGTGTAGTAACCTTTACAACCAAACCAAATATTGGATGTATCAAAAATAAAGATAAAAAAGAAATGGTACTTAGTGCAAAAATGAGCCAAAAAAAGACCATCAAAGGGTACACATGAGTGGCACCATTAGACCACTGTCCACCGTAAAAGCTCAACTCACAAAGGTGCAAATAAAAAACACTACACAGATGGCCCATACCCAGTAACCACAGAGAGAGAAAAAAGACAAGAAAAAATAATAATTTTGAAAATTTTGACTTTTTGAATTTTTTTGAAAATTTTGACTTTTTGAAATGTTTGACTTTTTGAAAATTTTGATTTTTTTTTTTTTTTTTTTTTTGAATTTTTTTTGAAAATTTTGACTTTTTGAAAATTTTGAAAAAATTAAAAATAAAATAAAATAAATAAAAATAAAAAATAAAATATTTTTTTTTTTTTGACTTTTGAACATTTTGAAAATTTTTTTTTTTTAACTTTTGAAAATTTTTGAAAAAATAAAAATATGAAATATCAATTGTTATTATTTAATCAACAACAATGACGAGATCCAAACTATTGTAACCGCAATCGAGAAGGAAACAAGAAAAAATATATAATACCCCCCCCCCCCTTAATATCAACCTAAAATAAATACATCAGTCCTTAAAACAGTTAACCTGCATGTATTAGTTCAAGAAAGAACAAAACCATAATGAGACCAAAAAACAAAACAAAAACGGGGGGAGACAAGAAAGCATAGGAGAGAAGTCAAGCCTCCTCACAACCATCCAACTGCAGTCAAGGCAACTCACGTGATGAACAAAGGATATAATCCAGGCGTCAAAGCCACTGCATCCGAGGCACATGGGAAACGTAGTCATTGTGAATATGTAGTCCGTCCTGTTGTGGCACCCGAGGCGCCAGGTAAATGTAGTCTTTTTGGCGAATGAAAGTTGTAGTCCGGTATTCGCGGCTCCAACGCCCGAGGCGTCTGGGCAATGTAGTTTCCATGACCAATGTTTTTCCGGTTGAACCGGAAGTAGTTCTTAAGAGTCAACCTCGACTATCTGAATGGGAATTGTAGTCCTTCTCGAAACGGCTAGTTAGCGGCTAACTAGCCAGTTAGCCTAGCCAGTTAGCCTAGCCAAACAGCTAACCAGCCGGCTAGCTTATACAACTTCGTCAGGAACGACAACTTTTTTAAGAGTTTTTACAACAAAGTCCATTGCCTGATCCGCATCTTCAAATCTGCGCGTCTGGCCGTCGGTAAGAGTAATGCGCAAAACTGCGGGAAACATTAACCCAAACTTCACACCAGGGCATGAGTGTAATTCTTTTTTCACGGCCGCAAATAGGGCCCTCTTCTTGAGCACAGCCTGGGTGAAATCGGGGAAGATCGACAACTTCTTACCGTTGTATGAGAGAGGAGAGCACTCCCCAGCCCGGCGTAGAATCAGGTTACGGATCTGAAACATATTCACCCTCATGATAAGAGGGCGAGGATTTTCGCCATCTTTAGGTTTGGCCCGTAGGCTGCGATGACATCGGTCCAAAACGGGTAGGTCGTCCAGAGCCAGCAGATCTTTCAGGATTTTCGCCACAGTTTCAGTGGGACGGGAGCCTTCTTCCCCTTCGGCTAGGCCTACTAGCCTCACGTTCTGCCAACGACTGCGCCCCTCCAATTGTTCGCATTTATCGGAGAGAGATTTGACCAGCTCGGTTAGCATGGTAACAGTAGCTTGTAAGTGAGCCACCGTACCATCCTGGTCCGTCGCCGAGCGCTCCAGTTCCATAATAGATTGACTTTGTTGGTCTATTTTATTCTCCATGGGCTGCAGAGCTCCACTCAACTCTCTCTTGACAGTATCCGCGATGATGGAGTCAAATTTAGAAATAATGTCCGACCGTAGTTCGTCCATCATTGTCTTGATGCTCTGCAGCATAGCTTCGTTAGCTTGTTGCTCCACCATCGCGCTAGCTTCCCCGCTCTCTGTCGTCTGAACTTTAGCCCGGTCGGTGCACTGCTTACGCGCATTCTTATCGGCCATTGCTCGTTTTTAAATGAAAAATAATGTATCAAAAGAAAAAAAAGGTACTAACGATGGTTTATACCGGTCAAAAAAAAAAGTTAGATAGTGCAAAAAGAAAGTTTAAGTCACATTCAGACGGAGCCGCTGAGAAACACGTCCTACATGCTTCCTATCCAACAGCGCCGATTTGTATTTATTTTTAACATAGATATAAGACTATATTAGTTACCTTGGATCAAGTATGCTTGCAATGCAGTAGAGTGGATTGTCCTCTGTGTCCTTAAAGCGTTTCCTCACAGCTTCTAGCAAGGTCTCCTTCATTGTTCTTATTCCACGGTCCTCCTCTGTCTCTCTGGTCAGCAATCTCTTGAGCACTGTCACAGCAAGGATCACATCTGCCGCTGTTCATCAGCGCAGCTCACCTGATTGATTGATTGAATACTTTATTAGCAGTTTGCAAAAATAAGCACAGGAAATTAGTTTGAAAGGCTGGTTGATCTCCTTATGGATGTCTTCTAGGTGGGAGTCTTCTAGGTGAACAGATTCTTTAGTTATCTTCCATGTTTGAAGCATTTCGGCAAACGTATCGGCTATTACACGGCCTGTATGCGAACCACAACATTGTTTGGCTTGCAGCATGACTCTTTGAAGCTTGAACTCACTGTCTACCCATGGCGCAGTTAGGCTGATGAGCGACATTGGACTCACGCTACTGCTTCAAATATCCGTGGTTAAACTAATCGCCGACATACAGTATCACACAACAAGCTGTGTATGTGTTCTTTCACAAAGCCGTGTATGTTAGGCAACATGGTTTCTGTGATAACGACGGCCTGGAACCTCATACCTGGGCTCCAAAATGTTAAGAAGCCGTCGGAATCCCACGTTATCCACAACTGGTTGGTCGTCAAGGGCAATGAATTGGATGAGAGCCTGTGTTATTTTTACTGCCTTCGGGTTTTCTTTGGACATTTTCTCTTGCTTCTGGAGTGTTTGTTGTAAATTTGGCTGTTGAAGCCTGGTGCTGCTGGCACTAACAGCCTTAAACTCGGCGTACTCCGGCTTGTGTTTCTTTTCGAGATGTTTTATCAAGTTGCTGGTATTGTATGCACTGGGTTTCGTGCCCCCCCTCAATATTTTAGCAGAGCATATCTTGCATTCTGCCATGCTTTTGTTTTTTTTGTCTTCTTGAACCCGAAAGTACTTCCAAACCGGCGACGACATGTTTTTTTTCTTTTATCCATTCATTGAAGAAGGGGGTGCGTGCGTGTGTTGTTGTGCAGCCAGCGAGCCACGCTGTATGCAGGATTTAGAACACCACAAACTTGCATTCCAATGGTACGGCGCCATCTGTGGGCCGTGTCACTGCAATAAAATGTTGGCTACTTGTTAATGTTTTGGTATCGGTTGAGAGTATCGGGAGCTTTACCGAGTACCGAGTCGAGTACACGAGTAGAGTATTGGGTACCGAGTACCGATACTGGTATCGGAACAACACTAATATCAGAGCCTGAACGCCAATATCAAATATAAACTTCACACTCTCAATCTATTTGTGAGTTATCTGACTGAACTGTATATATACTTGCTCTCTGCATAGACCTTTCCTCTGGCTGTGCAGACAGAGAAGTGTTAAAGATTCTTGCCTTAATCAGGGCCATTTATTGTAATAAATAAGTAACGACAAACCCAACACCTGCAGGATATGCATTGGGGTTGGGTGCATTGTAAGCTGGCAGCAGGCAAAGTTGGGGACTTGGCGTGCTGACCCCTGGGCCCGGGGCATCACAGGCTAGTTCTAGGGACATGGAATGTCACCTCTCTAGTGGGGAAGGAACCGGAGCTGGTGCGGGAAGTGTAGTGGTACCAACTAGCGTACAGTAGCTAGCTCACCTCTATGCTGTATGCTCTGGAATCAAACTCCTGAAAAGGGGCTGGACTCTCTCCTTCCCAGGATGAGAGGCACCAGGTGGGTGTGTCGATACTCTCAAGCTCCCGGCTGAATGCTGCTGTTTTGTAGTTCCCTCTTTTGAGGAGCTCCTGGACCCAACACGTGGAGGAGGCTGAAGTCTGAAGACATGGGGAAAGCCTCACCCATATCGATAATGTCTACTCTTTGGGTCTAATGCAAAACTAAAGAAGTCCCCTGGATTCAGAGTGGTGGGACAGTATAGGTGACTTTGAAGTTACAGCCAAAGAAGTGACTTACTTCACTTTTATATCCACTTTTATAAATGAAATATTGGCTGGGGCACTTACTCAATGCCATTTTGATTACGCTTGCAGATACTGTTACACTAACATCCTGAAAAAAGAAACTACAGACCTTGCAAAATAAATGAGTTAGATTGATCCTTAAACTCCACCCCAGAACATCTTCTCCTGTTCACTTTATTAGCCTCGAGGGGCTGAGAGTGGAGGAGAGATTATCCCATATTATGATATGGTCCACATGACTGTAAACAAAGTGGTACCCAAATATCAGGTCAATGACTTTTCTAAATTTAGTCATGTACACAGTTATACCACCAAAGAAAGCTCCACAGAGGTTACCTGCAAGCCTTAGGTCGATTAGCTCCATTGTTAATTTAAATTCCTCCATAAAGAGCTGACTGAATAGCAGCTGGACCTAACCACCTGTACAATAGTTGAAATTCCATGAATGTATTTATTATTAGTGTGGTTGCCCGAACAGGGCAACCAGACTATAGTACTCTTCCGACTTTATTCTTCTTCTTCTTTATAGATAAACTTTATTTTGTTGCGCTACTTCTCCCACAGTTTATTTTTCCCACACTCGTGCCGTAGGTCAAATTGACCGGCTTCACCGGGAATCAATGGCTTATACTTTGCTAAGAGATAGGTTGTATAGTTTAATTGATATTGATTTATTAGTGCATTAAATGTCCCCATCCACTTGAAAATGAAAAAACTCCCATTCAAGTATTTTTAGCGGCGCTAGCCGCTCTATACCTTTAGGTATAGAGCGGATATTAGCCCTCTATACCTGGCTTTTGCGTCAACGTTCTGATTGGTCAGGCTCGCCAAGGTTCTGATTGGTCAGGTCCGTCAACGTTCTGATTGGTCAGGTCCGTCAACGTTCTGATTGGTCACTATTCATGACATCACTATGTTACTATTCATGACATCACTATGATGTCATGAATATAGAATTAGATGTCTATATAAACAATGACTAAATAAACAATGAGTAATATCTAGAAATATTTAATAATTTCATTTTATTATTCATTTGGCTAAAGTCTCCTTCTAGGTAAGTTATTTAAAGTTAGATTTTCAATTTAACTTTATCTTGGGAATCTTGGGATCTGTCCAAGATTCTTCCCAATATGACGAATAGAAAGAGAAAGATACAAGAATGTAATGTTCAAATACAATCTTTGAATGATGAACAGACGAAGGGTGAAGTAATAGAAAGTCTGAGTTCGGGGATCCAGTCATCCGTTATGCGAGAATGGTTTGACAAAGGAGATCTAGTGTCCAAGAGTCCTTTCATTCGGCAGCCGAAAAACGCAGTCATTGACCCAAAAATGAGCTCAAAGAGTGATGTTATCCCCGAGGATACAAACAATGTCATTGACCCTATGACTTCGCTTGTAGTAATAGAAAGTCTGAGCTCGGGGATCCCGTCATCCGTTATGAGAGAATGGTTTGATAAAGACGATCGAGAATCCAAGAGTCCTTTCTTTCAGGAGCCGAAAAACGCAGTCATCGACCCAAAAATTAGGTCAAAGAGTGATGTTATCCCAGAGGAAACAAGCGAAGTCATTGACCCTATAATTTCAAAGGATATCACAGAAATAATGATGTCCTATAAGTTCAAATTGAATGAACGTGATGTTCAAATACAGTTGCTCACCAAGGAACTCGACACCTTTAAAGGTAGAAACGCAGCCATGTCACAGAACCCGATGTTAAAACAGCTAGAGAGACCCTTATTTTTTAGGTACCCACTCTATCAGCTATGACAGATCAGTTTTTGCCACTTACCTTGGAATGCATTTGGTGATTTGCTTCCAATGGCACTATTTAGTGCCACTGGAAGCCTTGAAATAAATTTACAGAGATTTAATATTGTTTCTCTAGTAGAAACACATATCTATGACAAAATATATCAAAGGCGCCGCTACCTTCACACAGGTGTGATTTTTTCTCAGACACTGTAAGGGCTAGAGTTACAAGACTTGGAGGGGAGCTTCATAATTTAGTGCGAAATTATTGGGGGCTGTACCTGTGCACTGCAATGGCAGACATGGTGAATCCCATTTTATAAAAGGGTGACTGGAGGTTGTGCTCCAATTACAGTATATCACACTGCTCAGCCTCCCCAGGAAAGTTTAATCCAGGAGGGTGATGGAAAGGAGGCTCCCTCTGATTGTCAAACCGCAGATTCAGGACTCAGAGGAGCACTGTGTACTCTGTAAGTGCAAGAACATATTGATGGATATAAGGATAACGACAAGCTGCTGGCCGCCAAGGAAATAGACACCAGGACTGCCTGAGCCAAACAATAATTAGTTGCGCCTCGCAGTAAGGCTTTTGTGGTATATGAACCACTGACTTCACCATGTTGTGGTAAATGTTCTACTAACCACTACACCATACTATACTTAGTAAAATGTTCCAGAGTTGTGTAAGAATGGTTTGACACTCCAATCAGCCAGGTTACTTGCATCCGATTAATTTCGTAGAAACAGAGCACAAACTGAGTTCTATGGACCCTGAGGTCGCTCCGCCAGCTCCTTCAGCAGCCACATCTCTGCCTCCTAGCTATAGGGCAAAAGTAGACTTTTGAAGTGAAGTAATCCTAACATATGGCTTAGATGTGTATGTTATGTTCATAACATATACAACACTTTAAACTAAATCATTATGTTCACCTGAAACACGGCTGTTCCATTTTAACACTTACAGTACAGCAAGCATTTGCATAATCAGACTAATGAAATCAATCTGTACTGTTGCCCTGCAGTGCCTTGTGAGCTCTGTACTGAGGCACAGCTGTGTTTATAATAGATTAAGATTTCAACGATAGGATAGCAAGCATGTAACTGTGTGTGTGTGTGTGTGTGTGTGTGTGTGTGTGTGTGTGTGTGTGTGTGTGTGTGTGTGTGTGTGTGTGTGTGTGTGTGTGTGTGTGTGTGTGTGTGTGTGTGTGTGTGTGTGTGTGTGTGTGTGTGTGTGCGTGCATGCGTGCGTTGTTAAGAATGATTGTCTTTCTGATATTAATGTGTATACTGTAGTTACAGGGACAGTACAGCATACCCCAGTTTTGATGTCTTTGTTTTCTTGCAAATCCATATGGGAGAATGTCTCTGTCTCTATTGTCTTAAAGAGGAATATCACTCATTTTCAACATTGAACTATGTCTTTAATGCACCTTAGAGCTGTTGTGTGGAAATAAGAAAAAAGCCCCCCCCCCCCTTCTATGTTGCCTAGAACTGGAGAATTGATTGAGGTCATGTGATCAGTGGCAGACGCAGGGTGTACTTTTGCCTCCACCCCCTCAGCCAAAAGTGCACCCTGCGTCTGCCACTGATCACATGACCTCAATCAATTAAAGACATTATTAAAGACATAGTTCAATGTTGAAAATGAGTGGTATTCCCCTTTAAGTCTCTAACTCTAACAGTGCTTCTATTCTATAGAGTTCTTGGAAATGCTTGCTGCAGACTGGTCTTATCGTCACAGGCATACACCTGGGGAGCGGCTCGCCTCACTCTTGCTCATTAATAACACATGGCCCTATGGGAAGACTATAAGCTGTGTAGCTGCTACAGATCAAGCTTTTACACAAGGGATAGTCAACAGGGATTGAGTTGACCCTCCATGTGGTCCGTTAACTGAGGGATGATTCAGTTGAGTGATGAGCTCGGAGAACAAGATGACACCAGGCAGTCTCACACGACAAGTTGTGAAGTTTATTATTATCACATAGAGAATATAGTACTTGACTTCTGTACTTGACCAGAAAATATGAGACATGGAAAAGAACAGAATGATTAGGAATAGAACATGCATAGTCGTCAGTCTATCTGATAAAGTAGTTGATGGTCGTGGTATCAAGGGTATCAGTATGTGCTTACGCAGAGTAATTCAACACATGTATGTACTGAGTCAAGCAGATAAATGTCAGTCCTATAATCAATTAATCAGTGATTTAGACCCTGATGCAAAGCGGAGGGGTCTTTAACACCCTGAAGGGGTCTATTAAGCCCTTTTTAATATGAAAAGGAAGAAAAAAAGAATAATTGTGTTTTTTAATGGTTTTATGGTTTTATTAGAAATATTCCTTGTTAACAAAAACAGACAGCATATCTAGCTCACAAGCGGCCAGCGGCCCACAGACAGAGCCTCTGATAGATGGGCACAGGGTTGGTTCAGACACCCAAAGAGAGCATGCAGGGCAAAGCAATCTTTCACTGTTTGCCCAAGCAATCCAATAAAGGCTCTGGTCTTCTCTGGAATGTAAACTGTCATATACTGTGACTCATACACACGCACACACACACGCACGCACATGCCCTCCTTGCTGTTACCTGTCACTTTGCTTGTCATGCCTTTTATCTTCTTGAGATAAGTAGCCCATAAGTAGATAAGTAGCCCAGTTTGAACAGATTGGATAAGTTGAGTTTAATGGATTCAGAGTGATAACAGAGGCTTTTCAAATGCATGCTTTCAACAGATAAAGAAAATGACAATAACAAAAAAAAAATGTTAGATTTGCAGAGCAATTTTATTTGAAAACGTTCACTACTTTCATTTGACATTTCAAACTGCTGATGATGATATGTTTGGAAATGTCAGAGGAATGACCATTATGAATAAACACTGAACCATGCTCTTCATCCTTAACCACTTTTCTTTTCTTTTCCCTTTCCTACTCCCTCCCTTCCTTCCTTCCTTCCTTCCTCCTTTACTATTTATTTTGTTTGCTCTTTTCTTCATTCTTGCTTTCCTACTTTCTTCTTCCTCCTTTGGCACTTCCTCCCTCCCTCCTTCCTTCCTTCCTTCCTTCCATCCCTTCTGTCCTCCCTCCCTCCCTCCCTCCCTCCTTCCTTCCTTTTTTCCTTCCTTCCTTCCTTCCTTCTGTCCTCCCTCCTCCCTTCCTTCCTTCCTTCCTTCCTTCCTTCCTTCCTTCCTTCCTTTTTTCCTTCCTTCCTTTTTTCCTTCCTTCCTTCCTTCCTTCCTTCCTTCCTTTGTTCTTTCCTCCCTCCCTCCATCCCTTCCTTCTTTCCTCCCTCCCTCCATCCCTTCCTTCTTTCCTCCCTCCATCCATCCCTTCCTTCTTTCCTCCCTCCCTTACTCCCTCCCTCCCTCCCTTCCATCCTCCCTTCCTCCGTTCCTTCTTTCCTTCCTCCCTCCCTCCCCCTCCCTCCGTTCCTCCCCCCCTCACCCCCCCCCCCCTCCCTTCCTCTCTCCCTTCCTCCCCTCCTTCTGCCTGTCAGTCTGAACCCATACAGCTATGATGAGAGTTGTGTGTCCAGCAGTGTGGACCATCTGCCCCTCGCTGCCCTCCCCCTGCTTGCCATCGCCTCCCCCCGCTACCTGGATACAGTGGCAACTGTCATCACCCGCGCCAACCAGGTCTACCACAGCTTCCTGCAATCAGAGGATGGTCAGGGATTCACAGGCCAGGTGCGTCCATGTCCATTATAGTGCTTGAGCTCCCACAGAGGCTGCTGACGCAAAGGAGATGAGTCATAAACAATGAGGAGAGGAGAGGGGAGCGGAGGGGAGGAGAGGAGAGGAGAGGAAGATCTCCCCCTATAATCTCTCATGGACACCTCAAATCATTTCTCTATAGTTACTTTAATGGAGGCCAATCATCGCCGACGGAATAAATGAGATCTGTGTAATGTATGGAGTTCAGGTCCCCTGAGGACTGCAATTACTACCTCACATAGTGTAAATATGAAGGCAAAATAAATTGAATTGTTTTCCAATCATTTCGTTCCCGTTTTACGCTTCTCTTCTTTCGTTCCGTACATAACGTTCCTACAGTAAACTGGCTAGAACAAAAAAAAACACGTACAGTTAATACTTTTTGGGGTACATTGGGTGTGTGTGTGTGTGTGTGTGTGTGTGTGTGTGTGTGTGTGTGTGTGTGTGTGTGTGTGTGTGTCTTTGATGTGCATATCTGCATAATCTAAATGCATATCTTTGTGTGTTTTTCCGACCAGGTGTGCCTCATGGCTGACTGTGTCGGGGGGGTGCTGTGTTTTGATGCACTGTGTTTCAGCAGCTGCCAGAGGCCTGGGAGCCCCGACAGCAGCAGTAGGAACAATAGTACTGAGAGCTTGAAGGTAAGAGCCCAGTAACAACAACATGATGACACTCAGGTGTGCTGCAGCCACACAGAAGGGCCCAGATCAATTTACCCACTTTCAACCTGGCACCCCTATTTTAGGTATGTCATGATAGGCAAAACATTTTAAAAAGTTGTTAAAAAATATATATATATTTTACAACATTTCCCTGTAACAGAGAGGACCTCTGTTACAAATATTGCACATGTATTTTAACCCTGAGTTGACTTAATTGCACAGCATATTGGCACTTTAGTAATTTGCACAGCGTATTTTGCACAGTCATTATTTTATTGTTGAATACATTTGATTGTTTCCTGTTTGACTGAGATGGCCACTCAGCCAACGAGTTCCACCTGGGGAGACTAAAGTGTGACAATCATGATGGGCAGGTGTAATGTGTGTAATAAGTGCAATAGAGACTAGGTGCAATATGGTTGAGGTGCAATGTAAGTGTTATTGTTGAGGTCTGATTGCATGCCTAACAATTGCCTGTGTGTTTCAGCAAGATTGGGCTGGACCATATTAGGATAGAAGGGGGGGTTATGATGTGCTGGTGTGATTGAAATGATGTTGTAGTGTGAAGAAGGAATTATTGAATAACCTGTAGTTAATGAGACTTGTAATACTTGTGTTTAAGGCTATTTATATTCATGTATTTATTGTATGTTTAGTTAGGTATTTATTATATGTTTTAGAAACACCCCTATGACTGGTGCAGTAAAATGGTATAGTCCAGATTCATTAGCTCAGCTGGCTATAAAAGGCTGCTGTCATTTCACAACAGCAGAGAAGAGGCAGGGAGACAGTGGAGCGTAGTAGGTATACTGGGGACAACGGGAGACGGGGTGAAGGACACACAAAAAGCAGTAGTGGAATTTCTGAAGGAGATAGGGGTGTATCACAGGGTATAGGCAGGGTGCAGTGCTATCACTAAAAGATAGTCACATTATAAAATAGAATAACGGATGAACTGAATAGATAAGTGTAGGGAGTCAGACTACATACTCCGGTACAGTAGGTGGCGGTATGCACCTAAAAGCAAACAGTTGCGACCCGCCATAAAACTAAAGAAGAAGAAGAAGAAGAACAACAGCAGAGATGAGGGTGAGAAGCCAAATGCTACCAGGTCTGGGTGTTTTCTCCTAAATGTCTGTCATGTTTTGTGAATAAATACACCTACGGGTTAAACCCTACTCCAGGCCTCTGTACTGATTCCAGCCGCTAAGAAAGACGGTCCTCTTCACATTCCCAAAACCTATATTACAATTGCCTTGTGGGTGGACGGTGGGCAGAGGGCATCACAAATAACATAAGTTATTTAACTTATTAGTTAAGTAACATGCTCATATATGGAGACTATTCTGGCACGTTATATAAAGTTATATAAGTTATAGTTATATAAACCTTGCTGGTGTCACGACTACATCAAACGTGAGGTGGAATACTGCGGCATGGTCATGTTGGACCTCCATAAGGCATTTGACACTGTAAATCACTCCATACTGATGGAGTGATTTACTCCATCAGTATGGAGTTGAAGGCCATTGATTTTGATAGAACATCAGTGGGCTGGATAAGATCCTATCTGTAGGTGAGAGAGTTGGAGGTGAACGGAACCCTGTCCTCCCCCCGGCGTTCCTCAAGGAAGCATACTAGGGCCTTTGCTGTTCCTAGTGTACGTAAACAACATGCAGTCACATGCCATCAGAATGTGACTGCAATCTGTTCTTGTTCACGGATGACTCGGCACTCCTGGTCTCGGGCAAGGACAGATTGCAGGTTGAAGAGGCCCTTGGCTCTGAACTTGGTAGAATCTGCACCTGGCTCACTGATAACCAACTATCACTACACCTAGGCAAAACTGAATACCTTCTTTTTGGGTCCAGAATAAACCTCTGCAAGGCCAAAGACAATGACATCACAAGGAAAGTGATGAGATTACCTACCTGGGTTGTATCTTAGATACAATGAATATGAAAAATCAGACGGATCTGTCTTGATCACAAGAGATAATATGTACAGATGTAGAGACATAAATAAATAGTTTACTGTTTTAGTGGTCTCTAAATGTTTCAAAATGAAATGGTCTATGCTGCTCACCCATGCAATTCTTACCATAACCATTTCAACTCTATATACTTAGTTGACCGGGGTCCCCCAGGGCTCTATACTTGGCCTGCTCCTTTTTTCCCTCTACAGAATCAGAACAGAATCAGAATAATCTTTACTAGCACATGACACATCACAGGTTTACAAAAAATATTTTTCAATACAGTGCTCAGAAGAGATTGGAGTGTTCTAAGACATAAAATGTACAAACAATTGGCCATGCAGCTACTGTACTAAGCTAGAGGCTAGAGGCTGAAACGCTTGGCAGCATTGACGATTATCAAGATGAGATGAGATGGTTATTTTTGCTATGAATACAGGTGTGCCTTGAGACACAAAAAGCTTGAAACCCAGTCTTCTATGCTATCCACCCTCCATCCATCCTCTCTGATCTGACGTGTTGTTTTATGTCTGCTTACACCCAGTAATGCTCAGTGATCCCTACTGTAGGGCTGTACTCTCTGTCCATCACTCCCTTTCTCCTCTTGACCCTGTCATGCTCCAATCCACCCTCCCTTTGAGCGTTGACACAGCAAAAATACAGTACAGTATGTAATAGAATAGAAGTGCTGCCATTACCACTGCTGTAGTATTACTGTTGGACCGGAGAAGGTTTTCTGCTCGATCTGATGGACTGCGTGTCATTGCCTGTTGTGAGAGAGAATAGGCTATAATACTCAAACTTCCATCACTCACATTCTCCACTCACGCCTTAGCCCCACCTCCAAGTGAGTAGGCTATGAGATGTGAGGACGGAGGAATCGATCGGGTTTGACTGAATAGCCAAATCCCAATACTGCCTCCTCCAGATGTCATGTTGTATTGGATGGACGCTGTAATATGCTTGGAAATTAGTCGTTTGACATGCATTCTCCCACACCCAGGCACAACAGACCAGAATGATTTCCGGGTCACACTTGAGGACGGAGTGCAGCGGACGCGAGGAGGCAGAAATGAAGGTATAGAATTTGGCTATGTGTCATGCTGTCCTTCTCTTACGCAGGACAACCCAAGCCTGCTGGGGGACAACAGCCCTGGTCTGAGCTCTAGCAAGAGGCTAAGTAAGAGCAACATTGACATCTCCGCTCCAAATGAAGGACACAGTCAGGGAAGACCATCTCTCAACCGCAAGCAAAGTGACTCATACGATGGAGACAGCGCATCCACTGGCGGCCAGCACCACAGCTTCTTCTCCAGGTGAACAGCAGTCACAGACATGATCACACACACACACACAGGCATTTCCATCTCTTTTTAAAGTGCCCGCTGATTCGCACTCACACAGTTACACACATGGAAGCTTCCGAGTACTGTGATTTTGTAGATCACTTTCTCATGGCCAATCAAAGGTTCAACTATTTGGATGCAATAAAATGTGTGAGAATGAATTCATATTTATTATATACCAATTATTTATTCATTATTTTTGATTCTGTCCAAGTGCAGTTCAAAAACAGACCAGTAAGCAGATGAGGTTTAACAGGTTTATTCACTGTTGCTGGTGGAAAAGGTTGAGGTGAGGAAATGGCTGGTACGGCAGAGGGAAGGGGAGGAATGGAGAGTGACAAGGCAGTGTACTGTAGCTCGAAGAGCTAACAGGGATGAATGGGTAAGCAGGCAGGTAGACAGGGATTCTGTGGCACATGAGACAAAAAAAGAATTAAAAGCAGGAACAAGAATGCATAGATAAGTAGTAACATGTAAAAGTTCAACGAGGAGCCTGAGTGTTGCTACCACAGTGGAAGAAATGACGATCTGGTAATGAGTGGGAGGAAAGCCAGGGTTGGTATACTGGAAAGATGATGAGCTGATGGTTGGCAGGTGTGCAGGATCCAGGTGAGTGAGTGACAGGTAAGAAAAACACACAAACACACAAGCATAGAGAGACAAACCAGGGACATGGAAGACACAGGATGATTGGGAACACAGTAAAAACAAAGGAGAAACAGACACACGGCCGTGTCCGTGACAGATTCTTCATTTAATAGACCTGTGACGGAGGGAATGCGTGTATGTCCAACATTTGACAAATGAGCACGACTGCACAGCAATGTTCACCATTCAATTAATTTCTGCCAGCCCAGCTGGTCACACATGCATGTTGCAATGCACAAACAAATTAACCACCTCTTCTTCCCATGGATGTTTGAGTTGGATAGAGCTCCCTGTAAAACTAGAATATACATGGGAACAGAATTATGAGGGGTGGAAGACAGACGCAGAGCTTTATGAGGAAGTGTGTGTGTGGGACGGTGGTAGCAGACGCGTCGCTAGGTCTCTACTAGATCGGGGGCTTAGCCCCGCAGCCAACGGGCACATGCACGCGCGCGCCCTCGATGCACGATTTTTTGCGGGGTAGGGTTAGGTTAGGTTGATAGATTTATAATAAATAAATAAATAAAAAAAAAAAATATATATATATATATATATTTTTTTTTCCTTTTTTTTTTTTTCATTTTTTATTGGTGGCTTTGGGTAAAACATTGGTGGCTATAGCCACCGAAGCCCCCCCCTAACGACGCCACTGGGTGGTAGTCTTACACAAAGCTGCAAACTGGTACTTAAGTGCACTAGTTGTATTTTAGTAGTTTCCCATGAGGCAATACCTTCTGTGACATGTATTTGATTTGTCAGCAGTCCATCGATAATGACACTGTTGGATTTGATAAATGTGTCACTTTGTTGGCTCCTTCTATTTATCAATATTTTCAACTAGTAAGATGACCCTGCCTGGCTGCATTTACTGGATTATAAATAGCCTGAGCCACACAATGTGCTAGACTGAGCTCTGCAGGTGAACATAACAGGGTAGGAGTGGTCGTTGATGGGGGGGGGAAGTTATCTGCTGTGCTAACTCATTCCAAGAAACTCCTTTCCAATTCATATGGTCAAGTGGTCTTACACCACCACAATTATGAGCCACAAGTGCCTCCCTTCCTGAACAAGTTGTAGTGATACACGTTGTGTCCACGGTGATGCACCTCTCCAGGTATTCCCTTCATGAAACTGAGACGGGGTTGTGTGAAGGACAAGCCGTTTCCTCTGGCCATGGCCCCTACATTTCCCAGCGGGAATCCCCGCTCACCGATAGGCCCTGTTTCCCAGTAATCACTCCCAGTCCCTAGTGTTTCTGCTTAGCACTATGTGGTGCCCCAGGGTGACCACAAGTTGAAGTGCCCCCCCCCCCTGCTCCCTTTTATTTATTTAACCTTTATTTCACCAGAGAAATCACATTGAGACTAGTGTCTCTTTTACAAGTGTGCCCTGGCCAAGAGAAGAGGCAAATAAAATGCTACACAGCTCTGCCAGTAACGACTGGGGCGGAGATATGGCTTGAGGCTGGGGTGGGGGGGGGTCACCCGCGCGCAGGCGCCGAAATCGTGCACTCGTTTTTTTTGGCGGATTCCGTTCGTTTCTTTTTGGTTTTTGGTTACTTTATTTCGGTTTTAGGGTTAGGGTTATGTTAGGGTTATGTTATTTAATTCATATTTTTGCCTGATTTTACTGATTTATTATTTTAAAAAAACATTATTTTAACATTTATTTGTATTATTCTAAATGACTTAGGGGGGGATGGGGGGACAAACCCCCCCGTCCCCCCCCGGGATCTCTGCGCCTGCCTGCTCCCACTTTACATGTAAAAAGTCAAAGTTACAATGGCTATAAACACCATAGGTTTACATGACATTAGCTGCAGTAAACTCTTCTTTAAATTATACATGCACACACATATGTATATATAAATATCACACCCAGTGTGAAGTGGGCGGTGTGGCCACAGTGGTCATCACAGTGATGGAAGTGATTCACTTAAAAAAAACATAAATGTGTTTTTTTTTAAGCGCATAGTCCTATTTATAGGGCTATGCACATGTGTCTTGTGTTTCTAGCCAATCACAGTCCTGAATAGAGTCATGGTGGCCAATCACGGTGCAGGGTTAGGGGGGTACAATGGTGGCCAATCACAGCGCAGGGTTGGGGGGGTGCAATGGTGGCCAATGTCCAAACCTCACATATAGGGGCGGTTGCACTGCCCCCCCCCAAAAAAAAATATATATGTATATATATATACACATTGTACCAGTGGTGAATTGTATACCATAAAAAAATAATTAAAAAAAACGCCTATGGGTGATCCGGCCCTGCTTAGACCTCGCTCTACTTGAAAATGTAAGGCAATCGAAACACTGTATTGATTTGGCTTTGTTCCTGTGCTGCAAGATCATAATAATTCCCTTTGCAGGATTTAATGGGTAAATGTTGGTGTTGGCGGCTACCGGGCAGAGAAAACTCATCAGGCCAGATCGGCTGTTCAAACAGCCAAAGCCTCATACTTCCTGTGAAACTCGGGCAGGGTCTTTACCTGATACTCGAGCAAACCTAAATTGTAACTGAGACCTCACATAAAGAGCACACACACATGTCTCCATAAATCATATGTACATTTTGGATCTCATATGACCTCAGTTTTACTCTTTTCTTATGTCATTGGCTCTTATTTCCAAAATTTAGTTAATTTTGTTATTATTATTTTGCATGTATGTGTATTTTCCCAGTTTAATGAAAGAGGGTGTGGAGGTGCGACCAGGCAGCAGTACCAGTCTGGAGTGGAACCCAGGTCGTTTTGATTTTGAAGTGTCAAGCTGCTTCCTGCTAGGCTGTCCTCTAGGACTGGTTCTCGCCATGAGATGCACTGTGCTGCCTGCCATCCAGGGTAAGGAATACAAGAGACAGACAGACATACAGTATGTACAAACATGTATACCGGTACACAGTTATACACATGCACAAGTGCCTGCAAACACACACATAGAAACAATTGTCACAGTACCGAGAGTGTTTAATGACCAGCACTACAAATGAATGAATGAATATGAATGACCACAAGTGGACTGTGACAAAGGTGCATACTGCAGCATTCTGAATGCAGAAGTGCAGGGTGATCCTGTATCACTGACTTGATTGATGACAGTCCAACCAACGTGTCCTAGAAAATGTTTCTACCATTAATTACAAACATACTGTAGTAATCTCATCTTTAAAGTAAAAAAATATATCCCACATATTCAGTGTTTTAACAGTGATTACCTACTGTAAATATATAAATAATACATTTGAAAATATAGATTGAAATACTCTATAGTCCAGCAGTGCAGACGCTGAACTCCAAATAAAGCCACAGAAAGACGCTACAGAAATAAATAGAAAAGTCTCTGCCAGGCGGCAGTCATATCCAGTTGGAATGGAATGAGAAAAATTAAAACGACTCTCTCTCTTTTTCTCTCACTGCCGGTTGAGAGAAAGCTTGAGGGTTAATAAAATTCAGCTTTAGGCCCCCAAAAGCCTTGAACTGACCCTGCACTATGAGTCAGTGAGAGCAACAAACCACCAATATGTCATAGCTTGCAGCAGTTTGCTCTTGGGCATTTCACAAGGACACTCCCACAGATTATCACTCCCTTCCTAGCCGAGCCTTCAAAATTCCCAGCAGTTGATAACATAGAAACTATTGATCCCTGAGGGCCAATACTACACACTAAAAGCGATCCTGAGTAACACTCAGGGGTTTACTGCATATCTGTATATAGACACAGGCTGCAATAGAAAGCATGGGAGACGGTGTTGGTGAGGAGCGTTCATACTGTGAGCAGACAAAGCATAAGTACTGCCGGTCAAGGCAGTTGCAGCCACTGATATTGACAGCCTCATGCAATTATACGTACAACTGTTCAACTATTCTATTACCAAATGCCGCTACCACTGCCTTGATCTAATGGCTGCGACTGCCCATTTTGCTTTCTGAACCTCAGTGAGTCAACTCCATCCAGCCTGCTCCCAGATTTTCAACCTGTTCTATCCTTCGGACCCATCGGCCTCCAGACTGGAGCCTCTGCTGCAGCCGCTGTTCCACAGGCTGCCCCCCTTCGCTGTGCCGCGTTATCAGCGCTCCCCAATGGGGGATGACCGATCTACGCTCATAGGTGAGAGAAGCCGCTCGCCATTGGAAATAATGTTCAGCACCACCTCTGTTCCTGGTGACACTTTCTCTTCTCTTTTTCAGTTGTGTAAAGTGACAAGTACATTTACTCAAGTACTGAAATTAAGTAAAATGTTGAGGTACTTTTAGTTTACTGGAGTATTTCCAATTGTCAATACTTTTACTTCTACTCCACTACATTTCAGAGGCAAATATTATACTTTTACTCCACTACAATTATTTGTCAACTTAATTACTAGTTACTTTGCAGGTATAAATTATTATATTATAAAACATACATCAACCACTTTAGCCCTATTTTATACACATTTGAAAATAGCCGATCTACAAGCTCACAACGCGTCGCGGCGCGGCGTGTTGTGAGCTTGTAGATCGGCTATTTTCAAACATGTTTTGTACTTTTACTTTTGGTACTTTAAGTATATTTTGATGCCAATACTTTCGTACTTTTACCCAAGTAACATCTTGAACACAGGCCTTTTACTTGTAACAGAGTATTTCTTCATGATGGTATTGATACTTTTACTTGCGTAAGTAAGTAAATCAAGTACTTCTTCCACCACTGATCATTTTCATTTGATTCTCCGTTTCATCATATTGCCACGTGAAAAAACATTTTAGATTTTGCATTTCAAAGCTGGGCTGAAACATTTTGGGAATTCTAAGTGGGGCTGAAGTGTGAGTTTAGTGTTCAAGGGCACGCACTTGCATACACTGTGCATCATTAGGTGAAGGCATGTGGCATGCAGGCGCTTTCAAATCCATCAAAGCCTAGAGTCTGAATGTAATTACACTTCAGTGTCAAGTGCTATAGTACCTTTAGCCTGACACCTTTGTGAGGATCAGGCAAAATGTCTGAGATATCAGTGTGCTGGATAAGACACCGCACTACTTTAATCCCCCTTGAGGGCAGGGTTGTGGATAATGAGCTCCAGATTTATTTAAAGCATGTTTTTAGCCTCCTTTTGGGAGGTTGAGACTCATTCTCAGCAGTTGTGATGCATTGCCTCTGTTCCACTGCCTACAGCATCTCTCTCTCATAGACCTAACAGTTGGAAAGTAGGACAAGGAGTAAGAGAGCTCTTCCGAACCGCCTTTGATTTCAGCGTAAACCTTCTGTTGATGAGAAGATAAGGCATTTATGGTTCAGCACAGACACTTAAAAATGGTCACAGTGTTCAGTAAAATTCAGGCTTTATGAATGAGAACGATGCCTAATACACACTGGAAGTGTTCAGTTGGCCTTCAAATGCAAATGTAAATTGAAATCTTTTTAATCATTTTAATCAGCCCCTGTTTGCTTAATGGTCATGATCTATAAAGAAAAATACATTGTCCACCTATTCACCACCATGTTCAGGAAAGACAACATCTGGGACTATCTTTTATTTTCTACTTTTGTTCCTTCCTGATTTAGTTTCATTAGTTCCTTCCTTAGCGGCAGTGGTGTAAAGTCACTAAGTATATTTACTCAAGTACTGTACTTAAGTGCAATTTTGAGGTATTTTTTACTTTACTGGTGTCTTTCCAATTTCAATACTTGTACTTCTAATCCACTACATCTCAGAGGAAAATATTGTACTTTTACTCCACAAAAAATATTTGAAAACTGTATGTACTAGTTACTTTGCAGATACAAATGATTACATTGTACAAACATACATTAACTTTAGCCGGATTTTATACAGTACCTAGGCTATTTGAAAATGCGACGCGTTGTGAGCTTGTAGATCGGCTACCAATACTTTAGTACTTTTACTCAAGTAAATTTTGAATTCCGGACTTTTACTTGTAACGGAGTACTTCTACATTGCAGTTGATAACTTATGGAAAACCAGGAAAGTATGCTTTCAAAAAGGATTACCGTAAAAAGAAGTAACACGGATAATTAAATTAAATAATAAATTTATAATAAAAATATATAAAAAAATAAATTAAATAATAATCAGGTTTACTTGATTATTTGCACAGGAGAGACAAGGTGGTACAGCATCAAAAATATTCTCTACTGGTAATACAAAATGTTCATCAATATAACAGACAGTTTATCTTTCATTAAGCCCACCCCACAATATAATATCAACATGAATAGGGGCGAAGGCTCATTTTGGTGGCAAGGTTGTCTGTGCTAAGGCATCATGGATAAACTGTAGCCACAACTTTCATGGGTAAGAAAGAGTAGGCCAGGGAGCAAGGACATCTTATATCAGCAGTTACAGAACTGTCCCTTCTGAGCAAATACATCATACTTTATGCAATTATCCAAAATGATACAATACAATAATCATAATATAATACACTATTGATTATAAATGATCTATCAGCAGTATTGATACTTTTACGTAAGTAAAACATTTGAGTACTTTTTCCACCACTGCTTTGCAGCCATGCTAAGCTAGCATTACACATGCTGGATCTTTGTGGAGTGGAGTTTCGATTTGAGGGCTGTCAAATCATGTGATACTTATCGGCCAGGTGCCCACAGTCAAACATGTGCACTGATGCACATACATAGACATGCACGCAAAGTGGCAGACGTTCGAAAACACAGCACTCATTTTCCTTTGGCTCTGCAACGTGGTAATTAGTTATTATAAAAGTACAGAGAGGCAATCAAATCAGTTTCCTACGGTAATGGCTTACTGAATCAATATCTAGCAACGGTCTAGCTCTTTTATGATCAAACATAGATCTAATATAGAGACTGAGGAAGCCCTTGTTCCTCCACTAGATGTATTGATTCCAGCCTTTGGAATCGTCCTTCATCGTACGATGGAGTATCTATTAGCCATTAGGCTGAGCATGTCATTGCTCACCGTTGGGCAGAAACCTTGTATGTCCATATTTAAACCTTTTTTTTTTTCTGATGTCGAGGGACAAGTGTTGTTGAAAGTAAAAGTGAGAGTGGGTAAGAGAGAGAGAGAGAGAGAGAGAGAGAGAGAGAGAGAGAGAGATATTAAATAGGTGTTTTGTGAAAGAAGACATTTCAAGGCCAGGGTTATAAAATGTTCCCACACCTTCTAAAATTCTCCTGCCTTTCTCCATTCTTTCAGGCCTTCTCATCAGTTGATTCACTCTCCTCCTGCACTTGCATTCCAGCCCGTCTATTTCCATACTCATTGTATGAGTGTGGGTGCTATTTCTGCCACCCATAGCAACCTCTAACCCGGCTGATCCAGCTCACTACTACAACCTGAATGTTCTGTGGTTCTGGATTGTCTGGATCTCTCTCTCTCTCTCTCTCTGTCTCTCTCTGTGTGTGTGTGTGTGTGTGTGTCTCTCTCTCTCTCTCTCTCTGTCTCTCTCTCTGTGTGTGTGTGTGTGTGTGTGTGTGTGTGTGTGTGTGTCTCTCTCTCTCTCTCTCTCTCTCTCTCTCTCTCTCTCTCTCTCTCTCTCTCTCTCTGTCTCTGTCTCTGTCTCTGTCTCTGTGCTGTGAAAGAAAGACAGCACTAATATTCCAATGACTGAATGAGGATGAGTTCTCCTCAGAGAGGAATGGGGTTGTACATATTGGTGTGTGTGTGTGTAAAGGATGCATAATATGAGACCTCATCCTCCCATCCTCCCACTCAAAGAAGATGAATACTGCAGTCACACCTGACACCGCCTCATACCAGGGAAAGTGGTCTTACTGTAAATCAGTATTCCTGCTGATGCTGCCAGTCATGTGGGAGCGTCTGATGATGCTTTGTTTTAAACGGCCAACATAAAGATCACTTGCAGCAGCTGAAGGGTTAATGTGTGAAAAACAGACTGCATAATGATGTAAGCTGGTTGTGGAATGATACGCACGCACGCGCACGCACGCACGCACGCACGCACGCACACACACACACACACACAGACAGACAGACAGACAGACAGACAGACAGACAGACAGACAGACAGACAGACAGACAGACAGACAGACAGACACCACACGCAACATGCACACACACACTCATCCTACACCTATGTTGTGTTCAGACCGACAAACATGCATACCACGTGGAGGTCATCTCTCTCTGTAAATGAATTACTGTAGCGCCTTGTAAACATGGGCATGTCAAAGCTAAAATAAACGTAACCACTTAACCACAAAGGTTTTCTTTTTTAAATAGCCAATCCACAAGCTCACAAAGCACCACGGCACAATGTGTTGTGAGCTTGTAGATCTTGCTTTCTTAGTTTCTTAAAAAGATTATCAAAATGTTTTAATTTATTTACCCCGCCTACATGCCCAAAATGATGATGCCAGACTTAAAGTACCTAAGCCAGTGACATAGCTAGCTATCATACTAGTTTCCATCTTGGCCGTGAGTGGCGCAGACAGACGTGTTTAACATTTAGATGCAACTTGTTTGCATCTAAATGTCATGATTTCACAATGTGTTTCATGATTTCACCCTGACTGGCCTGGACCATATTGCTCTCACAGTCTAGATGGTCATGGTCACAATGACACACACACACACACGAGCATGCACACGCGCGCGCACGCACGCATCTGTGTCATTTAAAATTTGAGCTAAAAAGCATTATTTTACACCTTGGCTATTCAAAAATAGCAGATATACAAGCTCATGGCGTGGCACTCGCGCCATGAGCTTGTATATCTGCTATTTTTTTTAAATCTTGACAATTTTAGCAAATCTTTGAATATATATATATATATATATATATATATATATATATATGTTTTAAAGCAAACTCCAATCTTTGCTTCTGGGGGGTCCCTGGAACAAAATATTTTGAGATGGGGGTCCGTGGACAAATACATATAATTTCGGGGGTTCTTGACAATTATGAAAAAGTGTGAGATTGAGAACCACTGATATAGCAACATACATTTTTTTGAAAACTGTCGGGATTTAGAAGACATTTTGTAGAATCGGCTTCAGGTCTTAATGGGTTAACTCAAGGGAGCGGGAAGTGTCAAGTCTGTTGCAGGTCAGGTCCTACTGAATCGGACATTTACGTTCACACATCCAGCTCCACCTGTTAATGTTTATCTAGATAACTTCAGGCTTGTAGTGCTTGTGTGAAAGACGCTTGCGTGTGTTGTTCTCTCCTTTCTCTTATCCATAATCTCACTAATCTTACTTTCTAATGGATGTCACATTTTGTTTTCTTGTGTTTGTTCTTGTGTATGTATGTTTTTCTTTTTTTATAATCATAATGTTTCAACTGGGAGATTAATTGGAATAATTGTTGTTGTGGTATTTTGCCACAGTATATTTTAGGGCTGGGCAATCAGCTGAATATATATCAAAACCGATATTTAGAACCAATATGGTAACCGACTTAATCTTGCTCATATAGGTTAATTGATTAATATGCAGTGATATACGTTCATCTCAGTAAAGTAGAATGGACCTTGTATAGCTCATGGCCTTTGGATCTGAATGAAGGTTTAGAATTTAAATCGGTGGTGTACTTAAGTAAAAGTAGCAATACCACAATATAGAAATACTCTTACAAGTCCTGTATTATTTCTTTTAAGTAAAAGTAGAAAAAGTATTGGCATCAAAATATATTTTCAGGACCAAAGTAAAAAGTACTGGTAGTTCGGTGTCTTGCTCAAGCACACTTCAATCCCGGGCTCTGGGGGAGCCTGGGATTGAACTGGGAACCTTCCAGTTCCCAAGCGGCTGATGTACCTCCTCCGCTACTGCCGCCCTGATTAAAATGTAACAGGCTAGTAGACCCTCTAACAGATGAATCATTGATGGAATCCGCTACGACTCTTGAATAACATCAAGTAGATCCTGTCTGGTGAAAACCAGTGTCCTGAGTGAAATCCTCATGTCCTTATTTAATACTATCATACAGGTCAGTCCTTGGGGACCTTTTATATTTAGCCATAATGCAGTTTCCAGATGTTGCTATTTTTGCGTCCCGAGAACATGCAGCAAGAAATGG
>NC_139945.1:42439445-42779445 GCF_963454915.1 Gymnoscopelus microlampas | reverse complement strand
ACAACTGATGATTTTACTGTGCATGTCTGAGGATGTCTGCTGCATGTTTCATGGATTTCCAGTGCCTTATAATACCAGTATTTTCTAGCAGGTTCTCCAATAAGGTTCCTAGACCTAGCTGCATTATGCTCCACCCACTGAACAAGCCAACGCATCACGTTGTGAGCTTGCATATGTGCTATATTTGGTGAATGTTCCCCAGAATAGGGATGCCAGTGTTCAAGTGGTTAATGGAGTAATAACATGCATACGTTATGTGCATTTTAGAATGTATCTGCGTGTCTGGTGCTTGTCTACGTGGCATTCCTCTGTGCATGCAGGTATGAGGCTTCCGAGCAGCCACCCATTCACTGAATCCTCAGATGCCAAGACACAGCAGAATGAAAACCCAGCACACCATTAAAAGCCATTCCAGGCCAGTCTGGCAGCTTTTTAACTTGGTCATTAGAAAGCTTTGCTCACTGAGCTCTGAGGAGTATAGTCATTTCACACTGCCACTGGTCAACGTGCTGGATAAATGTGCTGGAGAAAAGTGTTATGATCATAGCTGAGAAGGTAATAACCTGCCAATTATTATCTCGGATCAGTGGGTTTCAGCTCCAATCGATGTCCACATCCTGCAAAAAGGATACCAATGGACTGTGGGGCTGCAAACCCCACAGCCCACAGTAATAGACGTTTCTCTAGTCAGATGTATTTGTAATTGAGATGATCCAATTAGAGATAGGATTAAAACAATGAAATTGCAACAACAACATTTTTTTTTGAGAATCTTACTAATCATTCATGGAGGCTGATGTCCTGAGAGCTTGCCTCTTCTGAACAGACAAGTAAGACGCACGAACGCTGGAAGCGAACGCAGCTCGAAAATATTGTGTATTTACGGACTCTGTGTGTGTGTGTTTGTGTTTTGACTGTAGCTGCACTCTGGCGCCCTCTGTCGGCCGCACCCAGGCAGTGCACTGCACACAGACAGACAGACACACAGAGACACAAGCCGAGCAGACTTTCATAGTAAGCTCCACTTGGGCGGAGGCGCCTCCTTCCGCGTTCGCAATCACTATCCATGACGTAACTGATTCTGAGCTGCCTGCTGATTGGATTCTAAATTACTGGCCTTGTTGTTGTTTTCCCCAGATTGTTAGCTGCAATCTTCATCTACACTAGCACACTCATTGCCTGACCCGTAACTGGCAATTTTCCTCTTGACAAATGAGCACTCCACAGCTGTTTTGATTGCGCCTGAACATAGATGTTTTGTTGATTCATGTTGCACACTACTCCATGTGTTTGTATCAAGTGTTCAATTATAGACTCAAGCGCTGTCAGGTTCACGTGTGTGTGTGTGTGTGTGTGTGTGTGTGTGTGTGTGTGTGTGTGTGTGTGTGTGTGTGTGTGTGTGTGTGTGTGTGTGTGTGTGTGTGTGTGTGTGTGTGTGTGTGTGTGGTGGCGGGCTTATTGCAGTTCATGCGATATGACTGTGTGAAGACCCAGGAGGCTGGCAACATGGACTTGGCGCCTTTCTCCCCCTCCAGCCCTCGAGAAAAATGGCTCCGAAGGAGAACACACGTCAAACTGAGGGTGAGAAAGCCATCATTACTTAGTCATGGTTGACGATAAATATGTCAGACAGGAGACCACCTGCTGATCCACCGAATGTAAAGCTTTTTTTATGCTTCAGTGAAATTGACAACATGCGACAAAGTGTTAAAAAATCAGCATGATGTATCAGTTGAAAATATGTATTGTATTTTTATTTTTGTTATTTTTGTCGATATAGACGACACAGACTTTGTTATCGAATAATAGATCAATCTTTAACATAACATATTGCTGTTCTATTTTACATAGACAAAGTCACAGATGTATGTGCTCTGAACTTAAATGGTTTTCAGAAGCTGTTGTTCAATACAAAATTCCAATATTTGTAGTCATGGACATGCACAAACAACAAGCTGGGATTTCCTTTAAATATATTTTTTAAGCAAGTCAGGGAAAATGTGAAAAGAAATCTAACCTGTCTAATCCCCAGGAAAAAAACACACGCCCTCTGTAATAGAACTCTTGAACTTTTCGCTAATACTAGGCCCCTGTTGCAGTAGCCTGATTCAGACTAAATAAACCATCATCACTAATAGCGGGGGCGGTACAGTGCTTAAACATTGTGGTGAGCAGGGGCCATGGCATATTTTTCAAAATAACCCGCCCTCTTCACCTTGGAACATGGATGTAGCAGAACAACAACACAATTTCCTTCTCCTGCTGCTAAGCGGTGTTGACTAGAGCCATCAAGTTCATGAGTCTATATTGCTTTCTTTTATCTGCCCATTTGCAGATACGGACACTGTGACACATTTTTCATGAATTGCTCTTTGGCTATGTTTGCACTTTGGCTATTTGTGTGAATACTGTCTGCTGTCTCTGCAGAAAGAGCCTCAAGGTTTCAGGGTTTTTATTCGTCACATGCATTTGCAACACGGCTGTGGCAACATTGCATGCAGTGACATTTCTTTGAGCCTCCTCAACAGTGTGGACAAAGATAAAAATGCAATAAGAAGACCAAAAGAGTCATAATAGTCACCCATTCACACACACACACACACACACACACACACACACACACACACACACACACACACACACACACACACACATACACACCGACGGTGGAGGAGACCATGCAAGCCACCAATGTGCTCATTGGGAGCAGTTAGGGGTTAAGAGTCAAGGACACTTCAACACTAACTCAGGGGGAGCCAGGGATAAAACTGAGTCCTGAGTCAACCAGAGTCCTGCTGCTGTATTGACTTCCTGGTGTGAGCAAGGCCAGAGATTCTTAAAAGACTCTACTGTCAAGAGGCCTTTTGTCACTGATGAAGAGAGACCACTGCTATTTTTGTTGTCTCCTGTGTGTGCTGCTGTCAACGTTCAAGCAGGAGACTGTCTCCCTTGACCATCTACTGTGTGTGTGTGTGTGTGTGTGTGTGTGTGTGTGTGTGTGTGTGTGTGTGTGTGTGTGTCAATAGAAAAATTCCATCGACAATATCTGTAGAGGGTGCAGGCAGGGTTGCATTGCTCATGGGACGGCCTAACACGCCGTGCAACAACCTTTTTGAACAGGAGCAAGCGCACGCACATGCACAGATTTAAAACAACTTTAAATTCACACCCCAACAAAGTCAACAAAGGCTGCCGACCGCCGGTTGTCACACCAGCATGAATTAACATAGGGTTAGGGTTAGATAACATAGGATTAACATAGGAATAACATAGGAATGAGTGTGTGTGTGTGTGTGTGTGTGTGTGTGTGTGTGTGTGTGTGTGCGTGTGCGCGTGCGCGTGCGTGCGTGCGTGTGTTTATTTATTTGCCCTCACACTGAGCTACCATTGTATCAGTGTGGCCTGGTTTATTATTAACAAACTTAATCAACATGCAAATATCATAGCAGCTGGAAATATTTAACTGCATCATTAGATGACAAATCCTTTACATCATCTTCATTACCCTGTGTGGTCCAACAATGTATGAGTGGCAATCACAGCCCTGCTTAAAACAGGATGCAGAATTTAGGGATTGCATGTTTTCTTTTTTGTCTTTTTTTCCTTTTCTTATCTTTTTCTTTCTAAAAATGTTTTATGTACATTGTGCAATTTATATTACATTTTGTAATCTTTTGACAAAAAAACTACGAAAAACAGGATGCAGAATTTGTTACATACATAGAAATGTTATGTTTCTTTGGTTGACAGATCATGTAATGATACATGTAATGCAATACAGTACATTTTAAGGTACTGTAAACATACCCTGAGGAAGACTTTGTCGAAACATTGTTTTTTTTTCTCAATAAGTTGGCATTGCTTTCAAGCTACGTACACACGTAGCTTGAAAGCAATGTCAACTTATTGAGGTCTCGAAGGTCTCGAAGGGCGGATCCAAACCCAGGCGCCCGGAGCAAGGCGCGTCCTCCGATTGCTTCACCAATCTATGTCCCCGCCTCCCCTCCCCCCGCCCCCCTCCTACTCCCCTCCCCCCCTGGTCTGTGCAACATTGTAGAATACTGACGTCACCAAATTTGGAGCGACGCCCCTCTGCACTCTGATTGGTTAGGAGGTAACAAGGTTCACTCCCGCTCCGAGACCACAGTTCCTGGGATCTTCCCCCAGGCTTTTTTCTTTTGCAACAAAAAAAAAGCCATGGGTTTCCGAGGCTAACGTGTGTGTGACTGCCTTTTCTCTTGATCTCTTCGCTGTGGTGAGCAGCTCAGCAACATTGGCTTACGCTCCTCCCTTTGCAAAAGAGCTGGATCCTTGCTGCATGTCACCCCGGCTTTCTCCCACCCTACCCGTTTCTCTGTTCACTCTCTGTCGAAATAAAAAGAATTGCTGAAAATTAATCTTTTAAAAAAGAGCTTTGTATTGACTGCTACAGACTGAAAGGGCTGTATCCCCAGAGAAGCTTGCTCATAATTTCCATTAAAATCAGGCAATCTCAGCATGAAAGGATTATGGGATTTATCTTATTTTTTCTGCTGGCTCTGTTGGAGGTACTTACCCTGTTCAATGAGAAATGTGAGGTATAGCGAAGGGTAGCTGAGCAGCACTGGGAATCTTTAGAGAGATTTGACACAGTCTTTTGGTAAGGCCTTGCGGTGCACTCTTCACCGACCTATTTGATATGCACCGAAATGTGATGTATTCCATCAAGACTGTGAAAGAAATATTGCATGTCTTTGTTCTTGTGACATAATCTGTTTGTCTGTCTGTGTGTGTGTGTGTGTGTGTGTGTGTGTGTGTGTGTGTGTGTGTGTGTGTGTGTGTGTGTGTGTGTGTGTGTGTGTGTGTGTGTGTGTGTGTGTGTGTGTGTGTGTGTGTGTGTGTGTGTGTGTGTGTGTGTGTGTGTGTGTGTGTGTGCGTGCGTGCGTGCGTGTGTGCGTGTGTTCTTCCCTGCATAAAGAATGTCACAGCCAACCACCGGGTAAATGACGTCATTGCCACAGAGGAGGGACCTCAGACCTTGGTTGGACGCTTTATGTACGGCCCGTTGGACATGGTCACTCTGACCGGAGAAAAGGTTTCACTACGGCACGCACTGCTATTGATTACACATGTGTCCATGTGTACATGAATGTTTATACAGTATACTGTAGTTAACTATTGGCAGCAAGTTAACTACTCTGCCTTCTAACTACTACAACTGTAAGGTTAAAGTTGAAGGTTAATGGTTAGATTGTTAGATAGTGGGACTTGTAATCATAAAATGTTACTTGCTGCTTTGAATCATCTTTTATTGTTTGTGCTTGTTGTAATTATAAGCAATATTAAGCAACAATGGCCACGGTTACATGGACACTCATGTATTCATTCAGAATGAATTCATTCCGAATGAACTCATTCTGAATAGAGGAATCTGATCCACTCACCTGTTTACATGGGACCTGAATAAAAGTATTCCTCGTTTACATGACCAAAGCATTCATTCAGAATATAACTTTTGACATGCGCAAAGTGGTTCCCGCCTACGCCCGGGCATGGACCAGGGGCCACTACCCGGAGCAGAGCTTCCCCTGGTGGGCATGGGAGGAGGCAATAGCCCCCTTGTGCCTCCGCGGCGGAGGTCTATCGGTCGTAGGCAGGCCCGGAAGCAACGCACCAGGCAGCGTTGTATGCGGTGCAAGCCTGTGTTCCTTTGTCATCGCCGTTTTAATGCAAAAGTAGCAGATCTACAAGTTCAGACCAGTTTCTTTTTTTGTATTGGTACCAGACACGGTAAAACGTAGGCTAGCCTATAGTATTTGTCACATTTCTCATGTAGGTACCGTACGATGATGTCATCGCGCATTCGCACATGGTCATTATAATAATAAATGGAGAGAGAGAGAGAGAGAGAGAGAGAGAGAGAGAGAGAAAGAGAGAGAGAGAGAGAGAGAGCGCGCGACACTACAGTCTATGAAACAAGGCACGCTCATTTATGGCAAAAATACAAAAGTATTGGCATCAAAATATACACTTAAGTAGAAAGTATAAGCTACTCATTATGCCGAGTGTCACGTTTTATTGTATTATTATGAAAAAGCTTTGAAACATGCTGTAACTCATTCACTGTGACGAAAATCCTCTTTCTGCGCCGAGTAGCGCGCGGTGCGCACACGGTTCTGTCCATAGAGGTATAATATAACGGGTCTGTCGCCCTAAAACACAATCGCCCCGGGTCAAAATCCAGCCACCATGGAGCAGCAGTGGATGGCCCGCTCAAAAGGTGCGTGGGCCGGGGTGTTTTGGGGCGACCGTTCCGGCTGCCCATGTAATGAATTGATGAGCCCTTATAATGTTGTTTTCATTTATTTTTGTTCAATGTATGCTATTAAAATAATGCAGCTATTGCAGTATTGGGCCTTAACATGCGATTAAAAATGTATATGTATTTGGCCCCTCATATATAAAATAAATACAAATAATAAAATTAAATCTGATTTAAAATTGAAACTTGCATGCTGATCAATGCGTTTCTGCGTTTACGTGTGGACAGGGATTACAAAAAAAAATCTTTGCCATGTGGCCAGGGATTCTTTTTAAAAACTGAGGACTAAAATATCTGTTTAGAAAAAGATCCATATAAGTGTAGCCTATAGGCCAGCAATCCTCGGAGCGTCCGTTCTCCTGGACAAGTCTGGGCTTAACCATTACAGGCTTATTACATGACGCTATTAGAATCATTAATTTTATCCCGCAGGAGCGAGCGCTTCTCAGCACCAACCGTGGCCGAATTAGAGATTTGATAGGTCATTTTTGGACAATTCTGACAGCCCTACTAAGCACGGACATGCGCAAAGGAATGCATGTATTCCAAACAGACAGGAGCGTTTGGAATAAAGTGTTTACATGGTCAATTCCGATTGATTTAACCCGATTCAAACGGTCTATACCACCCCTCCTATTCCGAATGAAAATGCATTCGGGTCAGACTGGAATGGAATATTCTATTCCAATTGGGGTGTTTACATGAGCAAATCTATTCGGAATGAATTCATCCATTCATCCATTCCGAATAGAAGTGTATTCATTCCGAATACAAGTGTCCATGTAACCGTGGCCATTGTGTCCCCACACTCAGGTGGACATTCTGCTAATGACCCAACCTCAGTCTGGCCGCTGGGTCCACTTTGACACAGATCTGACCAACAGCAGTGGCAGGGTGAATTATACCATACCCAAGAGCAAGAAGCTAACCCTGGGAGTGTACCCCATAAAAATGGTGGTGAAGTAAGTACCCAGATCCATTTCCCTCTCAGGTCCTAATGTAGAATTTGAACTGAGAAAGCTACTGTGATGATTTCTTGTGTTTCATCAATGTATTAACCTATTTAAGGTAATCATAATTTGTACCCATTAGTGATTTCCTTGCTTTGATTTTCTTTGACATTATGATTGAACCCCATTGTTCTCACCTAAGTGACATAAATTTACTCACTACAAATGTGTGATGGGTTTGGGTCCTGGTGTATACGGCCCAGATGGAGGCAGTGTTGTCTGCAGAAACACTGATGTAATATATCAAACACCAATGTTTCAGCAGAAAATTATGTTGAAGTACAATCTCTGACCAGCGTTAAAATCTGTTGGCGTGCGTCCGGTGCAGGTCTAATGTTCTTGTCCACCACCATGTAGACAATGAAAACAAGTGTGATAGAGTTGATATAAGGGTCGTAAATCCTGTTCTATGTTAATTAAAACTATTTGTAGTTAAACAGCTGAAAAAACAGTGTAAAAAGGATGAGACGAAATCAAGGACAGACACAGGCCGGTTCTCAAATTAAAAGGTTGACATTGTATTAAGAGAAAGAATCAATACACGAGGCACTGTACAGCAAAAATACAGTATCTCTCTGACTAAACAGTCAATGATCACAACAGTTATACACAAATTAAGTTGTTATCAGTTCTGACGACATCTGGCCATGAGGAGCCTCGTTCGTAGATTGAGAGAGAAGATGGCAAGCTGATGGTGTGACAGTTTATCTTGGACAAACAGTGTCCAAATGTCTCAAACAACACGTTGACCTCGGCTCTGACCGGGGTCGCTGAAGGTGTTGTTGCTTTGTCATAGATGGTCAAGTTAACTCCAATGAGGTGTTATTGTATTCCTCCAGAGATAATCAGTGACCTCGGAGGGCCTGCACTCTGTACGGCTCAAAACACATGGGCCCTCATTTATCAGCGCGGTGCAACCCAAATAATGGGCGTACGGCGAGATCACCGCACCTTTCGGCATTTATCAATATATCCTGACGTGGGCTTCATCCTACGGTACGCTGAAATCTCACGTCTGGTCGAGACCAGTTGTTGACGTTGGCTGCAACTGTTTATTCCATCCTAGACCTGCGGAGCAGCATTGTTTGACTGTCTGAGAGGCATCTGGACACATAATCCACTCATAAATGTATATCTACACTAATAAATAATCCCTGTGAAAATACAACATTTTATAAAGTAATTTAAACAAACTGCTTTAACAGTCATTCAGATAAGATTGTAGATCTGGCTGTATTGAAAATAGCAGATCTACAAGCCAGCGACGCGTTGTGAGCTTGTAGATCTGCTATTTTCAAAATATACAGCGCTTCTGAGTTTAGACCGCTGCTGTTATATTTTCATGGCCACCAGGAGATCAGACATTTAACCCATGGTCCAACACACACCAGCCTTCATTCATTAATGTTATCTCCAGGCTATCTCTCATTAATGCGGAGCGGGACGGGACTCACCCGTCCGACGGTCCGAGTCTCACTGGGAAATGGGAATAGCCTACATGACGGCTTTATTTTAGTGTAACTCGAACGCGTACTGCTCGGTATGGGTTAAATAAATTAATATACAGTACAAACGTATTCCATTCATGGCGATGTGATTGGTATCATAATATGTCATTCATGTAGGCTTCAAGCCTACGTGATTGTACCGCTACGGTACGGATTACATGAAATACACAACTGTGTGTGTGTGTGTGTGTGTGTGTGTGTGTGTGTGTGTGTGTGTGTGTGTGTGTGTGTGTGTGTGTGTGTGTGTGTGTGTGTGTGTGTGTGTGTGTGTGTGTGTGTGTGTGTGTGTGTGTGTGTGTGTGTGTGTGAGTGTGTGAGTGAGTGAGTGAGTGAGTGAGAGAGAGAGGCGTGTGCGGCGAGGCAAGCGAGGGAAACTTTCTTATTGGCTTTTCATGATGTCTTCTTTGGTCGTATTCTGGTTCTTCAATCTTCATGTCGTAAAATCGGGGCGTTTTGAGAATATTTAAGGGCGTGTTATTTAAATGACGCTCGGTTTCAGCCGTGACATTTATCAACGCTGGGACCAAATGTACGCTCGGATCAGCTGTGTAGGATGCGTTGATAAATGTGACTTCGACGTTGGTGTACGGCCGAATATATGGAAAAATATACGCCGGTTTATACGCTGCGTTGATGAATGAGGGCCATAGTCTCTAGAGGAAAGGAGAGACCTGATACTAGGATTAGTTTTGTCCAACCTCGAACTTAATAAAATCATAAGATTGGTAGGCAAACTTGAGTTATGCCAAGATGGCACACTAAAATAGGATATGATGGCAGAGTTAGACATTTTATATCAATATTGTCCACAGAATACA
Organism: Gymnoscopelus microlampas; assembly: GCF_963454915.1. Taxonomy (NCBI): domain Eukaryota; kingdom Metazoa; phylum Chordata; class Actinopteri; order Myctophiformes; family Myctophidae; genus Gymnoscopelus; species Gymnoscopelus microlampas. Next base: position 42,769,808 of record NC_139945.1, on the reverse strand, counting down.
TAGTTTAACTCTAACAAAGTGGGTGTGTTCATGGGTGGGAAGCTGGCAGGAGAGGGTGTTCTCTGTCAATGCACTAACAACTCCTACGGGTTGGTCGGGGTGCCTACTCAGCAAGGAGCCGAACTGGGAGGGATATTGTGTTCCTCTGCACGCATTACGCCCACCTGGTGTGAAACTGCTCACTGTCAAGTGAAAAGAAGCAGCTGGCCATGTGTATCAAAGGATTGCTTACACTGGGGGGAACCTGGGGGGACTCATATAGAACTATACGTCACACAGCATAAATCTTTCAGGTAGTTGTCACCAAACACAATTATTAGAATGTTGCTTGTTTATGAATCTCTCTCTCTCCGATGTTATCAGGGAGGACCAGACTATTGCAGAGGCATACCTGACTGTATTGTATTGTATATGATCAGGGGGGACCAAACCAGTGCAGAGGCCTACCTGACTGTACTGCCACGGGGGATGGAATGTGTGGTGTTCAGCATCGATGGCTCTTTCGCCGCCAGTGTTTCTATCATGGGTAGTGACCCCAAGGTCCGGCCTGGAGCTGTGGATGTAGTAAGGTATCTATTGATACTGTGTACGTGTGTGTGTGTGTGTGTGTGTGTGTGTGTGTGTGTGTGTGTGTGTGTGTGTGTGTGTGTGTGTGTGTGTGTGAGTGTGAGTGTGCATTATTTGTGGATGCATTTTCAAAAATCATCAAAATGTTCGCAAAATATTCATGTGGTTAAACAGAGTGCAGACAAAATTCTAATTCATCACAGTAGATGTGCAATTGTGTGTTTCCTATGATCTTTTCAGTTGTGTTCTGAATAATGAAGCATAGCCCTTTCTGCTAAACTGAAACACCCTGGCAGTAAGTAGCACTGCATTAACAATGCTAAATATTTCTGTGTCTGCATGTAGGCACTGGCAGGACCTGGGCTATCTGATTATTTATATCACAGGCCGCCCTGACATGCAGAAACAGCGTGTAGTGTCCTGGCTCTCTCAACACAACTTCCCACATGGAATGATATTCTTCTCTGAAGGCTTGGTCCATGACCCTCTCCGCCAGAAGACCATCTTCCTCAGAAACCTAGTGCAGGAGGTACAGCATTTTAACAGCAGATACAGGATACTCCCACATGATGACACATTACTTTTCCATGTCTTACGCACGCACGCACGCACGCACGCACGCACGCACACACGCACGCACAGGCTGAACTGTGTGTGTGGTCAAAGGTCAAGGTCACTATGAGCTCAAGTCCATCCCAGTATTAGTATGAACATGATCTCAGGAACGTCTGACACAAATGTCTACCGTACTTGGGCTCAAGGATGAACTGATTAGAATGTATTTCGTTTTCTGCGCCTTTTTTTCAACCTGTTGCAGTGTACGCAGAATATTTGACACTGAATTTACTTATTATTTAGTTATTTCTTGACAGACTTTGGTCTTCCCAAGCCCTGACACTCAAACTGGCTGGAGGCCCGTCAATAGAGGGCACTAGTGCGCCGCACCACCTCTCCCAAACCTAGATCTTCCTTGAATAAATATTACTTTAAAATATATTCTATATATATTTTATGTGATCAAACCAACAAGGTAAATGTAGTTAATGACTAGTGAGTGAAATGTATAATCTGCCATAAAATGTAGATAAAAAACGTTATACTGTGCCTAAACGTAAGGCTGTGTGCGCAACATATTAACCATTGACCATTTACCATTGACTCGCAATGTTATGTTTTGCACATGCGTAGTTCACTCTTCAATGCAAGTGAACAGGGCCGCCGTGTGCGCAGGTTTGCTGCGCCTAGCGCATAGATATACATACACATAGAACTGCATTGACTGCTGCTGTTCATTCCAACTGGAGCTTCACTTTGTCCGTTATGTCTATGCTGACTGAGTTATGCTTTGACGCACAACGGTATTGTTGATGTACACTCCCACAACGAGCCGCAGAGGCGACTTGTTGTGCGTTTGTAGACCGACAATTTTCGATTTCTTTTTACACCCCGTTTGGTTTGTATGATACAGGATTAAGAATGCTGGCTTTCATACCAAAATGCTTACGTACAGTAGATTGTAAACATAATATAGCCTAACTTATAAAACAAAACAACTTTTTGTTTGTTGTTATTGCAGTGAATGGATATGAATCATATTATACAGCAGTATTTTATTATTAGCCAAAAAGGTACAAAAAGATGTAGTACTTAATACAAAATTGTGCTCATGCCATTAATTATGTCTGTCTTTCACAAATCAATGACTACTAGGGCAGGGCCTATCAAAATAAACTAGCGGGATAACATAGTACATGCTATTGTTGGCTTAATTTTTGGTGTAACAGTAGCACTACCTGGAGAAAAATCCAACAGCCGCCACTGCATCCAGCTGGCTACATGACAGCTCGTTCCAAAGGTGTCTCCCGACACTTTGTTCAAGCATGAATGTCTTGTTTCAGTATAGCACAGACTATATCACTGCGTGGATATGAGTCTGGTGCTTCCATGAGGAAGTTTTTTTTCCCAAGGGGCAGGATCAAAACAATGGCCCTCGACGCAATTGGTTAGACCTACAACCAACTACCAATTACAGTCTCCCATATTCGAATACTGGGCCTGGTGCCAGACCCAAATCGCAGAGTGCAAATTTTTTTTTGCACTCGCAGATTCGTCTGGTCCCAGGCTAGCACATCAATAGCAGATCTAGAAGCTCATAGCGTGGCACCAAGTGCCGCGGTATGAGCGCTATTTTTAATAGCCAAAGCTAAGTGGTTAAAATGATTGTGACGCTATGTTAACTCATTTTGCTGGGGACCCCCTGGTACCACCCCAAGGACCACTGGTGGTCCCGGACCACTGGTTGAGAACCACTGCATTAGGTTATCAAAGTGTTTAGACAAATTTCCAGCTGTTTGTCTCCTCTTTTGCCACAGTGTCACATTAAGATCAACTCTGCTTACGGCTCCATGAAGGACATCTCTGTTTACAATATGCTGGGCCTCAGCCCTTCCCAGATTTATATTGTTGGTCGGCCCTCTAAGAAGTACCAGAATCAATGCCAGGTATAGTACAGCTTTTGTCGTTTCTTTATTCCATCACGTTAACAGCGTGGTTTATGGCTATTGACAATACAAACAGTTTTCTTGTTTCTGTTTTGGTCTGAGGTTCTTGTTCTCTCCTGTCATTCTACATTTTGAACCCCCTTTTAGTTTTCTCATTATGGTTAAAGATACAATCCAGGAGCGTTATTTTAACCAATTATGGTAAAGGACGTAATATAACTAGCACTATTTACTATGGTTAGAGGTGGTCTCCTTACTCTTCTATTGAGAAGTTGTGACCCTGGTGTCCACCTACTGGTTGACTCCAGTAAAGTTGTTTGAAGCAGGCGGTGTGCTGGATCGGACACGAGATGTGGCCCCCATCTTTGTTATAGTTTAGACCTCGTAGAAATTACCCATCACCAACGGGAGAGTGAGACAACAGACATAAAACGTATGGATTGGCTTTAGTGTACTGTTCTCGTATTTCTAAGACAAAACCCTTTCTCTGTGTTGTCTTTGTAGTTCCTGAGTGATGGCTATGCAGCACACCTCTCCTCCCTTCAGTTTGGCCACAGGGCCAGACCTAAGAAGACCTCCTCGGTTCGTATGGTACTGAGGAAGGGTTCCTTTGGTCTCTCAGCCAAGCCTGACTTCCTGTGTAAGCGCACACATCTGCGCAGGACCATGTCGGTTCAGCAGCCTGACCCCCCCTGCGCCACCAACCACAAGCCGGAGCGCGCCCAGAGCCAGCCAGAGTCAGATAAGGAGCATGGTGGTGGAGGAGGCGGGGGGCCCGGAGTGTGGGGGCGCGCCTCCATGCTCCGTGGTGACACCACTCCCTGACGTCAACAAAAGAGATGGAAAGATGGAAGGAGGACAGAAGTGGAAGACAGGGAGGGGTTTTCGTGTCCAGTGTCATGGTAAGAGCTCACGTGTAACCGACATTCAGCGTATTCGCTGACCTGCCTGAAAGTCACATTGGTCCTCAAAGTAATAAATGAATACAAGTCAAATAAGGCGGTGCTGGCCTTTCTGTTACTGCATTTCTCATTTAGTGTACTGTTTTGCATTCAAGATCATGACAGCAATGTTCGTTTACATTCAACATGCAGCACCACCCTCTAGTGTCTGGCAATGAATCATTGTCCTGTGTGGAAGATTGATTGACAGGTGAATGTCATGATGTTATTGGTTATAACTGGTTATTACCTGCTGATGTAATAACGCATATGTTTTTTTTTAGCTCAGCTTGAATTGCTGCCAACAAGCCTTACATGGCTGCTTCCTTGTTGAATGTAAAGCACTTTGTGTGGTCGGAAGACTGAAAAAGCTATATGAATTATACATTCAAGATCATTTACCATAGATAGAATGTCCAGAGGGAAGCAGAGAGAGGGGTGAGAAAGATAGGACATTGCACAGTAAAATATGGAATGCTACAGTATTTTATTCAGACTCTCAGAATTAAAGTAACACTCCAGATTTGACTGTGTGCAGTTAGAGATGAATGAAGACAAGGGACAGTTAAGAATATGTGCGCTAATATATAAATATTCATGTTCCTGAGTTGCTATTATTAGAAACAGTTCCTTAGAGGGCTGAATCTAAAGTTCCCCATGATTATGATGATACGAGAGGCTGATGAGCTGCAGTGTGCCCCCCCCCCCCCCCCCCCCCCCATTTCTAGATTTGGAAATATCGTCAGTGCAATTAAGAAGATTAGAGCTCTCTGAGAGCCTGCAGAGAATAATGTACAATTACTGAGCACTCCAACAGCAATCAGTGTGTCAACTTTCACTTGTCTTTGGATACAATGTAGAACACCACAACAGGTGGTGCCATGGTTTTGCACTTTTTCTGTTTTTCATGTGTCTATGAGATTGATAGAACTTCATTGAGCCACCTGTTGGTGTTTTTATGGTGTTTTATGTCTTCTCTGACTATTTTGAGTTTCTTCCTGGAGGCTGAAACCTTTAGGGTCAAACGTGCCAATAGAAAAACAGCGATTTAATGACGCAGTAGAAATATACCCTCCCCCTCATTATCATAACACAACAGGTGTGGGCATGAGGAGGAGGAGGGACTAGGATGGTCTTGTAGGAGGAGGCGGAGGGACTGGTTCAGGTGGGAGGTGCTAAGGTGAGAACCAGGTATACTTAAAGACGGGGTCCCGTGATTTTCAGTGATCCCCCCCCCCCCCCTAAAACATAATCATCAGGTATTATGGTTATACTAGGAGGAAGATTTTTTCAAAAAAGTGTACAGAAAGTGTTAAAATTATGTTTTTATGTGGACACGCCTCCAGTTCATTAAGTATACCTGGTTCTCACCTTAGCACCTCCTCCACCACCTTAGCACCACCCACCTGTCCTAGTCCCTCCTCCTCCTCATGCCCACACCTGTTGTGTTATGATAATGAGGGGGAGGGTATGTTTTTACTATGTCACTAAAGCGCTGTTTCTCCATTGGCACGTTTGACCCTCAAGGTTTCAGCCTCCAGGAAGAAACTCCAAATAGTCAGAGAAGACGTAAAACACCATAAAAACACCACCAGGGGGCTTAAGGAAGTTCTATCAACCTCCTAGACACATGAAAGTAGTTTTTGCACTAGTGAAAGTGCAAAAACATGGCACCAGCTCTTTAATGAAATGGAGGCGTGTCCACAGAAAAACATAATTTTAACACTTTCTGTACACTTTTTTGAAAAAAATCTTCCTCCTAGTATAACCATAGTACCTGATGATCATGTTTTAGGGGGGGGATCACTGAAAATCACAGCACCCCGTCTTTGACTAATTTGTCTCATTCATTTTGACAGTGTTGTTTGTAAATTGGATCCTCTGCTGGGAAACCCTCCTGGCTCTGTTTTACCTGCTGATGATTGGTCCTCTACTCATTCTGCTGATGATTGGTCCTCTACTCCTTCTGTTGATGATTGGTCGTCTATTTTTTCTGCTGATGATTGGTCCTCTACTCCTTCTGCTGATGATTGGTCCTCTACTCCTTCGCCAGCTGTTGAGCCTGTTATCAGTGTTACTGTGTCTTCATGTCTGAAATCTTTACATTTTGTTTGAAATTATTTATTCTAATGCCACCGGCTAAATTTGAATGGTGTGGCAGACAGACAGACACAGACAGACAGACAGACAGACAGACAGACAGACAGAGAGATAGGCACGCACGCACGCACGCACGCACGCACGCACGCACGCACGCACGCACGCACGCACGCACACACACACACACACACACACACACACACACACACACACACACACACACACACACACACACACACACACACACACACACACACACACACACACACACACACACACACACACACACACACACAGAGAGAGAGACTACAGTGTGTTCAGGTTCCCTAGTGTTAGGATTATCCCAGTCTAATCAATGTATACAATACCACATTATGGCCCCATGGGGGGAGTTGTTCAATCTGGGGGACATGGAGACTTGTGCAGTAATCCTCTACCTACAGTATGTACTGTAAATACTCTACACACATCCCTGCAGTGTGGGCTCTTTCACACAGAAGCACTGTGGCCTTAGGGGTCAGGCTGTGCACATTGACTTTGTGGCCGTAAACCGAGAGAGCTGACCAAACCTAATCCTGGCTCCGGCCTCTGCTTCAGCCTCACTGCTATTATGTCTCCCCCACCCCCACACCCCCTGTCTGCTTTTGAGCAATCAGTTAAGCAGAACATGCTTTTCGACAGCCTTGCACTGGCTGCACTGAACCAGTGGACAGCTCAGCTCCTGACTTTGCACTTGCACTATCCAAGTACACTGCAGTAGTTCACAATTCAGCTGTGGTTCTCCATTTAGAAACACAAAATTGTGTTTGTATGTTCGCTGCAAAATATCCACTGTTGTTGCCTGATGACTGCTGTGTAAGACTCGGACACAAGGACAATGGGATTTGGAAAGCTGTAACGAGAAGATGTTGAATTGACCAAAAAATGTTTACAGAATTGTGATTGACTGTAGAAAGATCCATGCAGTTGCAAAGATTAATGAGAACTTGCTATATATATAGCTGTGTAAAAAAATGTTTATTGTTATGGTTATCATTAGTTTAGTTGTCGATTAATTAATGGTGAGTTGTGCTACTGTCACTAATACCAGGATATTGTATCAGTTGCCACGTACCCATTTATTAGAACTGCATTTGAATGGACAGATTCACTCTGAAATAGTAGACTCGGGTCAAACTGTTGCTATATGCTCTATGTGAGTCAAAAATATTTTTTTATGAGGATATATTGTAAATACAAATATTTTCGATGTGCTTTTGAACATTTGTTGTTGGACTCATTGAATAGTTAATTTTGCCTTAAATTGTAATTGATGTTGTATAGAAAATGACATATTTTTTTCTCAGCCAAAGTATGAGTTTTACCTTCATGAAAAAGTGTATCTACATAATACTTTCTTTGTGTTCGCGCACACGTGTGTGTGTGTGTGTGTGTGTGTGTGTGTGTGTGTGTGTGTGTGTGTGTGTGTGTGTGTGTGTGTGTGTGTGTGTGTGTGTGTGTTCAGATTTATTTATAAATATGTGGAGTATTATAGACACCTGGACAAGCTATGATGAGCAAAAGCCTCTGTATGGGAGAATGAGAAAGCCGATGTACTCCATTGTTAACCCAGTGCAAGTGAGCAACTCAGTACTGCCTGTTTTTCAGAACAGAGAGATTTTTAGGCTATAACTGAAGCAGTGTTTCAGAGGATTGGATTTTATGAAGCAGATGAGAAAGCGCAAGGCCTTACAAACTCTACGATAAACAGAAAACCTGTGCAGTGGGCAGGAATCCTGTCTTCTTAAATACGATAGAAAATACAGTATGTGGTTCTTCATACACACAGTATACAAGCTAAGAGGGGGGTTTAGCTTTAAAGGATATATAGATAACATGTTTATGAAAATTAATAATAAAAATAATACTTCCACAGAGCTTTTTTTTTTTAAAGTGTGGAATAGAAATATTGCATCCCCGTCCCAAAAATAATCATTGTGAAATAATCGTTTTAAATTATTGTTTTGTTTACCACTGTGTAAGCTGACGGACACAGTTATCCATATATGTTTTTGTTGTTTAAGGTAATTGTTTCCCTAAATATATTCTAGGAAGGCTGCCCTTGTGTTAATATGTTGCAAACCACATGATTGCAACATATTAACTGACAACTGATGACTTATTCAACAGATGTGTTTTAAAAGTGAGGCATCTAGTGGCTGGATGTTGTCTTTTTTCCCTTTTAATTATTTCCCTCAACTTCCAGGTCTCCCATTAAAATGTAGTATCTACATAGAATAGTTATTACAGCAAGTGAACTTTTTAGTACTAACCATCCTATAACAGTGTAGTGCACAAACTGTCATTGCTTGGTAACTGTATAGGGATACAAATTGAAGATATTGTACTAGTAAACTTTGATTTTATATTTAGATATGCTTATTTGTTACAAATACTTGCCATTTATCATCCAAGCAATGAAATGATCATTGCCATCAGTAAGGTGAAATCAATTAAATCTGTATTATTGGTGATATGTTTCCTGTCATTAAAATACATATGAATGATGAGCTATTTAAGCCAGAACTTTATTATAAGCAATGGTAATGCTTATAGTAGTAAATGTCGAATTATAATCAAATGTGTAATGGCTTTTGTTCAGCACTGATTATCATACTAGCCCAGCTATGGGACGAACTGCCTCCCGGGTTGCCAGATCATGTGCGCATATCCCCCCACGGATGCGTCGACCGGGTATGGTCTAGTTTAATTAATTGTTACATAATGATTGTCAAATGTTATATGCATGTTGCTGTAGTTAATCATTTATCTTTCATGAATATAACATGAGCCAAACTGATGTAATTGGACAGTACTTCATCTTATGCTAAAATAATTAAAGCTCCAGTGGGGCTGTACAGTAGAACACTGAACTGTAGTATACTACAGTATATATACAGTGGTGTGTTCTAGGATTTTTTTTTTTATAATCAAAAGCATGTGGTAGTCCAGGGGCCAAGCCATATTTTGGTACCACCTAAGGTGACCGTAAAGTTTTAGTATTTTTGTCTTCCTACATGTCTCTAGTTTATATTTTGGTATGATAACCCTTCCAATCTTGTAGCTTAATGGCAGTTATCACTACCTACCGGCTAATGTATCCGGTAGGAGACACAAAGTAGAATCTTTGTGTCTCCTACACCCGGGCATCAAATTATTGCGACAAAAAACAAAATATATCCATGTATTCAAGGCTTCATGGGGTGTGCAATTGATAGAAAATAAATCATTTTTTGGGTGAACTCCTCTTTAAGTTTCCCAGGGGGACTCTCTACCCATTCAGCTATGACCACCCTAGACCGAAGGAGGGTAAACTTTTACAAGCTTATGGAAAGCAGTCCTTTTGCAAACACCAAAAATCTGAGAAGTTATCAATTGCACACCCCATGAAGCCTTGAATACATGGATATATTTTGGTTTTTGTCGCAATAATTTGATGCCCGGGTGTAGGAGACACAAAGATTCTACTTTGTGTCTCCTACCGGATACATTAGCCAGTAGGTAGTGATAACTGCCATTAAGCTACAAGATTGGAAGGGTTATCATACCAAAATATAAACTAGAGACATGTAGGAAGACAAAAATACAAAAACTTTACGGTCACCTTAGGTGGTACCAATGTGTGAAAATATCAGTGTTGGCCCCTGGACTATGGAGCCTGTAGTTAGCAAAACCAGCTAACTCCACCCCCTTTTGGTGGATTGGTTCAATATTTAAATAAATAATAAATAATAAATAAGAAGAAGTGAACAGCAAGCCAACGGACACAGAGGAAACACAGACAAAAGCTCAGATTGTTTTTGACTTCGGAGTAGTGAACAACCCCATCCAAGCATATTTAGCTCAGTATAATATATAAAACTGATTGATAACCAGTAAACACTTATATTAACACAATACAGATGAGTAGCCTATAGTAAAGGTAAGCTGGGGTTATAGGGGTACAAGAACATTAGGAAACTAACAACCCAAAGCAAACACAAAATATTCCAAAGTCCCAACCATAAAACTGTTGCATAAATCACTCCAGAATATAATCAAACTCAAATTAATTCAAAGACAGAAATCAAAGTATACAGAGTATGGTGATTTATAAAGTGCAAAGCAAGGCCAGTGTGTGGTGTAAGAGGCCAGAGTGGAGAGCATGACAGAGAGAGACAGAGAGAGACAGAGAGACAGACCGCTAGATTATCGATTAGATACAATCATTTGGCAATTACCTGCTGAAGCTTAAGTCATCTCTTTTTCTAGGCCATATAGCTCTTGCTTTCAGACGGGCAGAGGAGACTGATTTTAATCAGGAGGATTGATTTTATTGATCCGGTCCCATCCATTGTTACTTTGGCTTGCAAGATGTGGGAGTTTCTCCAGCAGGCAGAAGGGGGACACTGGACTTTATGAACAGCCAGAAGAGGGAAAAGCAGGTTGTGGAAACATTATGATTTCAATCGGGTGACTTTGACAGAATCAAACCCTCTTCCTGCAATTGCGTTTTCACGGTATGTAAATAAAGTAGGGCTTGCAGCTTTACTGATGCTCCAACATACTGTAATTTGTTGAGACAAGACTAGACTAAATTTAGATCCCAAAGGGATCTTTGTCATGTAACAAAAATAGGTCATAGGTTATAGGTTCTGCCATTGAATTGTGTCAAAGTCTAGTCTTGTCTCAACAAATTATTTGATGGAGCATCAAACAAGAGTTGTGAGCCCTACGTAATTATTTGGATATTTGTGGCTCAGAACCAGAGTGCAAGAATTACCCCAAACAGTACTGTATGTAAATATGTAATAAGAATATAGGGGAATAAGGCAACAGCAGCAAACATTCACTACACCAGCTTACGACGGCAAAGATTTCCTTTGTTTAATAACAAACTCCACCGATAAGTCTTCATCCATCCATTCAGACTTGATGATTTAATGGTTGGGAAAGGAGCAGCATCAAAGATTAACATGTCATACGGTGTCATACGAGAAGCAAAGATTTGCCAGTGTTCTGGCAACATGCCTATGGGATGCAGCCTGTGCCAGCATCAGGCTATATTTTCTTGTTGTTGGGGTATTTGCTACAATACATTTTCACATACTTTATATAGAATCTGTTAGAATTTACCCATCCTAACTATTAGGAGCAGGGAGCTGCAGTGTCTTACTGGGTGACATGGTGGGCTGAGAGAGAACATGTGATCTTTCAATTCCAATAAGTTGAACAGAAAACTTTTTATTTTTAGTTTTACTTTACAATATCTACGTCTAAAAGCGCACGTTAATTTTGTGTATACCCAGGAACAAATTCAGCTAGGAACAAAAGTGATGAATCCGAATATGCATGTAGGACAGGACGGGACGGATGGACGGACGGACAGACACACGGACGGACGGATGGACGGACGGACACACGGACGGACGGACACACGGACGGACGGACGGACAGGGGGTAAAACATACTCTCTCGCCATGCCTTTCGGCCTGGCGGAGACAATAATCAGAACACCAGACCAGTATCTTTGACAAAGTTTGTATCAAGCTCAATGCAGTCATTGACAAAACTGTGTTCTCTGAAGAAATGCAAGTGATGACACTAAACTTCTTGACTGAGAGTTATGATGACATACTGAAGACACTGGTCCATGCCTTTTCTCAATATACTGTATCTGCAGTTCTTGTAGTATTTGCCTCTCAAAGAGATCTTGCCTGGGCTGTTGTGTTTCACAGTCTTCTGTCTCCTGTGTTTTCTTGGAGATGTGCAGCTTCTCTCATTGCATACTGTACCATGGGCACACCTTCAGAGCTCGTTCTACAAAATGTAATGCTGTATGATCTTTTCCTTCAGTTGCCAGGATCTTCATTTAGTGTGTTGGCACATCTCATCTTCTTCTTCAGACCTCAGTGTCTTCAGTATGTCATCATAACTATTTTAATAACTCAGTTTAGTGTCATCACTTTAATTTCTTTATAGAAAATAGATAATAGTGTCAATGACTTCAGTGAGCTTAATAAAAGCTTTGTCATTGATACTGGTTGTTTTTTTTCTTTTATCATCTGGAAGCTGCTATTCTTCGTTTAGAGATGTAGTGTTTAAGGCAGGTTTTATGATATTTGGCATCATATACAAAGAAATCTGCATACAAGAGCACCCGATGATGTACAACGTCATCAATCATTCTGATGCTACTGTACATGATGGACCTTGTCTCTGGTACTCTTACCTGTACCAGTCATAATGGTGAATATCAGATGTTCTGGTCTTTACTGGCCTTTCCACAAATGAAACAATCTTTTTGTATGTTAAACAATGTTGTATCAACCCTACTCAGTCTTCTTGATGAGACTGGTGCAGGTATGCTCTCACTATCAACATTTGCAACTGTTCATTATTGTTGGTCTTACTGGAGTAGTTTTCTCTATCATGATACATGATAAGATATACTACCTTTATTTTGAAGGAAAGTTTATCATCTGTATATGGAGACAGGTTTGTATGAACATCATCATCTCTCTGTTGAGCAACATTATTGAAGGCCTTCTGCTGTGGGCTTTTTGACATATGGGTCATGTTTCTTTCCTTTTTCTAAATGTTTACCACAGATGATACGAAGATTTGGATCCAATGTTTGTACATCACACTCCATTCCGGTAAAATTAAAAAAGATACACTTCAGAATTTGCACAACATCTATGTTGTACATACACTACTGTCTGTTAGGCTCTATGTACAGTAACCATATTGTTGCCAGTGATACTAATTAAGGCTCTGTTCCATTCTTGTGAAACAGAGTCAGGGTGCTGCTATTGTCAATGTTCATGTGTCAATTACATGCTCTGTAACACTAAATGAAACTTTAAGCTAGGTCACTCTTCAGCTAGCTGATTAACTACTTGATTTGGCAAGGTCCTTCTCATCTTTTCACATTCCAAAATATTTGCAATGATTTACCTGTCAGTTTATGAAGAAGCCCATGTAGGCAATAATATAGTGCAGGTGGAGCCCAATACTGTAGTATAACTTTATTGTAACCAAATATGTTACATTATATAAACTCTACATAACTGAATGACTTGCTGTTATGAGGATAACTTTGAGCATCAAATAAATAAAACTAATCGGTGTGATTGATAGTTTCATGTTTTCCCCATTTGGGACACCATATACGTTTAGATGCATAGCTCCATGAGTAGCCTATTAAAGCTACTTTTACACAATATGTCTTGCTATGACAATCCATGTCAGAGTCACTACAAAGTAAAGAAAACATTTCTTGAGATTTATATTTCCGCCGATTGTAAGTATGTGTTCAAATGACTGTATCTCCTATTTACATTCAGATATTGACATTTGGTCTTTTCTGGAAGTCCTGGCTTCAAGTATGCCAAGTCTTAAAACTATCAGCGTTTCCATTGTGAATCTACATGAGTTTATATGCCTCAACCCCCAGACGGCCTAGCTTTATTTTTAGTTTGGGGTGTATAACTTTATGTATCAATTTCACCACTTTTGCAGTAAAATATTTGTATACAACAATCCAATCCGGATCCAAAGTCCAAAGCAGAGGATGTGACGTGGGGGTTGCATGAGAGAAACAGGAGAGTGTTGATTGATTAGATCAGATTAGGACAGTAGAGAATGTTAGAGAACAGTGCTGGAGCCTGAGTTGCGTCATTTAAGACAGTACCAAGTCACATGATTAATCAATAGAAGGTTTCACCAACATGGGTAGACCAAACAGACTAAATAGAGTGGATGCTCACTAGTCAGTACGAAGTGTCCTGCAGGCATCAGCATTACTAGTTGACAGGGTGTTATTGTGGCGTTCGTCATTTTCCATTGCGAGCTATGGGCGGCCATAGCTGAATGGTTAGTGAGCCTGCCTAGGGAGCCAGAGGCCCTGATTGTCCCAGGTTTGATTCCAGGCCAGGTCAGAATAAGTGTCGATGAAATGAAATTTGTCCCTGAGCAAGACTTTTAACCCCTAATTGCTCACAGGTTCTCATTGGAAACAAGACTGCAAGGACTTTCATGAACGACCTGTTAAAAGGAATTATCCTTATCCTAGACTGGCGGTAAGAATTGAGAGTGTTTACACAACGAAAAATGTATCTATTTCTGATATGTTTTACAGTTTTGTGTGTATATTTCATGTCAGTAATTTGTTGATGTGTTGTTGTTTATGTTTCCTTTCCTAGGTTTATAACCTATTGGCCTACTGTAGAAGTGTTAGAGTACGTTTGTATTGTAATGTTAGTATAATAAAATCATAAAAGACACAGGTCTGAGTTGTGTCCGCTAACTCGGTTGCTCCAATACCCTTTACAAGGGGAGATCTAATTAGTTGCATTACGTGACTGGCTAGATAATTGTACACTTGTAGATCGGCTCTTTTCGGTCCTAAAGTCAGAGACAGTGTCTTTCGTGTCTTTGAACAACAGTCATGGCCGACGACGCATACACGTATGTGTTGCTCGCCGAGTTCGATGACAATAAAATCCCCAAACTGAGAAACAAACTAGTGAAATACTTTCAAAGTAAGAAGAAATCCAACGGTGGAGACTGTCTGGTTGAATGTGACGAGCTTCATCAAACCGCAGTGCTTCGGTTCCGAACAGAGGAGGGTATGTTTTCTAATTATGACCAGTGGTGGAAGAAGTACTCACATGTTTTACATAAGTAAACGTAGAATACCACAATATGAAACGACTCTGTTACAAGTAGTGTTCAAAATGTTACTCGAATAAAAGCACAAAAGTATTGGCCTCAAAATACAAGTTTAAAGTACCAAAATGTTTGAAAATAGCCTATGCATAAAATATGGCTGAAGTGATTAATGTATGTTGTATAATATCATCATTTATATTTGCAAAGTAACTATTAACTAAAGTTTTCAAATAATTGTAGTGGAGTAAAAGTACAATATTTGCCTCTGAGATGTAGTGGAGTGGAGTAGAAGTAAAGTACTGAAACTTGGAAATACTCCAGTAGGCTACCTGGCTACTTATAGTAAATGTACTTAGTTACTTTCCACCACTGATTATGACTATTCATATATTTATGGAAATGTTATTTAACTTACACGTAATGTGTTGACATAGTAGATCTATTGTTATTGACAATACAGTGTCTTTTTCTTTACAGACAGACACAAAGTTGTAGGGAAAGATGCACATGAAATCCGTTTGGATCATGGTGGTGTGCTGAAGATAACTGTCCATATACCTGATGGTGATGAGAGTTCACCAAAACAGGTTAGTGGCTACTGGTTATTATTGAGTAAACAACAACAAAATGGTGCAAACTTGCCAGATGTCCCTATTGCCCACCTATCCTGTTACCGTGAGGGCAGTTTTAAAAAATGCCACGCAAAATTGGTAAACAAACAAACAAAAAAGCTACTTACCAATGACCAAGGTTTTCTCTTTTTCTTCTAGAAAGCACCTACTGATGACACTAAGAAGACTTGTAAGTATTTATAAAAAAAATAAAAAGTCAGATGTCGTCTAATAGTCTGTTTGGTTAAAACGTACATCATGTACATTCTACAGTAATTCATTCATCACATCTGACCACTGCACATTATATCATTTTAGATATAGGCAAGGCAGGATACGTTTATTTGTATAGCACATTTAATACACCAATTCAAAGTCATAGAAAGAGTAGAAGGAATACAATTGAGAAATAAAAAACAAAGGCATAAAATAATAAAAGTCAAAGTGCAATTGTAGTATAATATACCTTTCTACTAGGCCACTTTATTTTTACTTATATAATATCAGCAATAAACCCACTCATGAGGACTATTGTATTTCTGTTCTGCCACCATCATGTGGCTGAACATATGTGGAGTTCCCCAAACCCCTCTGAACAGAGCTTATGGGGGTCCCAGAATCAAATATATTCCCAAAATGTATTTACTAAAATGTTGCCAAGATGTTGCAGTGTCCCCATGAATACTTAATAACACCCTGATTGGAGTCTCAGAACCCCCTTTCTCTTTAAATCACTGTGTGGCACACAGTGTGTGCACCTTTCATTATTCAGGGCAACCTAACTGGACGGGTTATTTCAGTATAGTTTTCCTTTTCTTTCTGATAATGTATTTCTTGAAGATCATCTAATACTGTGATAAATGTTTCAATAACAGCTGATGCTGCCGTACAGAAGAAACAAATACACGAAGGCCGGCCCATTCCTGTTGCTGAACATCAGTCGCAGGCAGACAGCAGAGATGACCAGAGAGACGACGAAGAAGAGCTGTGCTCCACTTCTGCTGTCATAGGCAATATTCCCCAGGACGTGGGCCAGGAGTACTTAGAGATGCTGGTAGAGAACATCTTAAAGCATTCAGAGTCCTCTGCTACATCCCCAAACTTCAGTTTGGAGATCCTGCCCGACAAATCATCTGCTGTGGTGACTTTCCAGAGTGGAAAAGGTAGTTGTATTATTTTAGTAGTTCTGATTATTTTATCAATAATTTCTTAATGTTAAGAAACGGGACCTTTAAAGACACAGAGTCGTAATTTGCCATCTTTTAAGTCTATTAATCATCTAGAGCATATACGATATTGTTGTAGACCAAGATTTCTCAAAGTGGGTGCCATGTCAGTCCAGGGGTTAGGGTTAAGTATGTTACTTTTAATCAGTTCTAACCAAAATGTAATAAACGGAAATGTATTTAGCGAATGCAAAGTCCTTAAGTCAAGCAGTTGCCTCCTGGTGTGCTGTATGGAGGGTGACTAATCCTCCTTTCAGTCTTTGGAGTGGACAAACTTCTATGATGTGCTCCATAGTTTGCTCCTCTCCACAAGTACACAGTGGGCTTGGGCTACTGCCCCACTTGTGAAGGCTGGCTGAGCAGGGGTTTCACAAGTGGGGCAGTGCGTACATGTTCACTTCAAACTTTAACTTCAAATTACTTTATTTTTCTTTTGGTGGTGGTTGTGGCCACCATAATAATAATAAAAAAATAATAATAATAATAATAATAATAATAATAATAATAATAATAATAATAATAATAATAATAATAATAATATACTTTATTGAAAGGATAACCCCTTGAGATGTATTATCTCGTTTTCGAGGGGATCCTTAGAATACCAATAATCATTATAATGATACAAATATGTATAGTAGAGCCTATCATACTTGTATGCTAAACTTCAAACAGGAAGAAATGTCTTCCTGTGAGTAAATAATAGCCAACAATTATAGGAAGTAAGAAATAGCATTGGGACTTTAAGTAATTGACATTACAGTAATTGATTGTCATTGTGTCATTGTTTACATTTAAAAAAAAATCTTTCTGAGATACACTTTCTTAAGTAACTGTTGTTACATGAATGTTCCTAAAGTATAATCTGATGAGTGTTTTGAACGTTAAAGGACAACTTTAGTTTTTTACAACAAAGGTCTATATTTTAGCTTGTAATTAAAGTAAATAAAAGATGAGTCTTATTTTTTTTTTCATTTACTGCTTTCTATAGTTTTAGCAATTTTCGTGATATTTTTTACAGTGGGCGGGGGCATTCTGTCCGGTGGCTAAATATGCCTTTTTTACACAATAAAAAAGGTCCTGTGGTCTTTGATGGCCAGATGTGAGTTATTGGGGGCTAGTAGAGCTACTGTAAATAATAATAAAGAAAACGCCGGGTTAATGTGTAAAAAAAGACATATTTAGCCACCGGACAGAATGCCCCCGCCCACTGTAAAAAATATCACGAAAATTGCTAAAACTATAGAAAGCAGTACATTTTAAAATTTTAACACTCATCTTTTATTTACTTTAATTACAACCTAAAACATAAACCTTGGTTGTAAAAAAACAAAGTTGTCCTTTAATGTTTTGTATGGACCTTGTGGTCTGGTTAATACATGATATTATAATAACTGATGTCCAAATGGATTATCAGAACTCTTTTTCTGTATGTTATTGTATTTTACTTACCTTCTCATTTTCTATTCCTAACTGACAGAAAACACAGATTTCATTACAAACTGCCCCAGAAACAAGAATTTCAAGAGGAAAGCGTTGTCCGTCTGCCCTCTTGAAGTCACAGCCAAAGTCATAACTGAAGACATACCAGATGTTAGTTCTGACCTCCTCATCCTTTATTTTGAGAGCAAAGGCGTGGAAGTGGAAAATGTCACACTTAATGAAGAGGAACAGTTTGCCATCATCACCTTTATAACCCCCAAAGGTATTTATACCAATATTACACAGCTATGTAATGTATAGATTTTAATTCTAAATTCAGATACATGAAGGAGAGAGAGAGAGAGAGAGAGAGAGAGAGAGAGAGAGAGAGAGAGAGAGAGAGAGAGAGAGAGAGAGAGAGAGAGAGAGAGAGAGAGAGAGAGAGAACAAACGAGACCTGAGAGTCCATACTGCCTTTACATCCATGGAAATTGGCCTAAAGTAAGGGTGATGCTAGGGCTAGGGTGTTATCGAAATCAGGAGGGTTCTTGCTGAGAGAATTACGTTTTATAGCAATCTGCCCATTGCATTTAGAGATATTGCTTGTGCAATTATAAATTCATACCTAAGGGTGGCACCTGAATCAGTAGGGACCATCCTCTGTGGAGCATTTATGCACCTTTCTTTTACATAATGCAAATCCAGTGTAGATGGTTCTATATGATTTTTTGTTAATGATCATAATGTAATGCACATAGTACTAATGGTAACATTTTTCATCTTTTTTTTTATTGTAGCTGTTTCCAAAGTAATTGAGATGAAGCTCCTCATCAAACAGCAACCGGTCAAAGTCTTTCCATTTTATGACTCTTTGGGCACGGCACTTTATGGCAAAGATAGACCCACACTGAAACTCCCTGCTGCCTTCAGTGAGAGCATTGATCAATCTATATGGAGATACCTTAACAACCACAAGGCTGCAAAGACCTTCCACAGTGATCTGGCGAAGCACTTTTGCAAAGCAGACCTCCAAGAACAAGGATCTGTATGTTTAAGGCCCCTACCGTCACTACTGCAGCAAAAGGATGTCAAAGCCAAAGACATCACAGAGTGGAAACATGCAGCAAAGAAGGCCTTTGAACAAGCTTTGTCCAAGTTCAAATCTCTGAAGCTTCAGCCTCAGCCAATGGCATGGGAAGAGTCTGAAGGGAAGATTGGAGAGGCAGTGTTGAATGAGGCTGTAGTAGTAGTCCCTGATAAAGACAGTGGCGTCTTAGCAGTGGTTGGCCTTTTGGATGATGTAAACAGACTGGAACAGACTCTTAATGAGATACTGGACAGTACTGCCAAAAGGATTCAGAGAGTAAAGTCCAGCACAACTGAGAAGATCAAATTGACACCATCTATTTTCCATATCTTCTCTCAAGATGGCCTTCGGGATAAGCTGTTAGATAAATACCCAGAGCTGAAAATAACCTACAACGGGGAGAGCCAGGAGTTGTCATTTCATGGTTTAAACGATGAGGTTTTAGGTGCAAGCACAATGATACTGCAAGAAAACCGAGCATTAAAACGAATGGTGTTAGAGTTAGATCAGTTTGTGCTTGAGTTTTTGAAGGATGAAGATCAAGAAAACCTTACAAGCTCACTTTTCACACCAAACAGAATCAATGCAGTGCTTGAGCTAAGTGCAAAGACAGTGAATCTCCTTGCTGTTTCAGACAGTAATCTGAGTGAAGCTGAGCATCAACTGAAAATGGTCCTGGTATCCCAGTGCATCCCGGTTGAAGACATTAATGTTCTTGAGATGCCTCAGTGGCGGGAACTGGTCACTCGTTTGGAGAGTAGCACCAACAGCTCATCCAGGAAAATTCAGATTCAGACAGCTGTCTCTCACTCACCTCAGGTAGTAGCAGTGTCAGGCTACAAGGACAGTGTATTACCAGTTCACAGTGAACTTCAAGATTTCTTACACCAGAATGCTGAAGTTGAAGAAACTGTTACAGTGAAGCCTGACATCATCGCCAGATATATTGAAGAACATGGAAAAAAGGCTTGGTCAGAGCAAGCGAAAGGCAAGGTAGTTGTTTCTTTCAGGAACGAAGCCATCTCCCTAAGAGGTTCCAGATGTAATGTGTCCAATTGCAAGCCCATCATTGAAGACTTGGTCTCTTCACTATGCTTTGATACTTTGACAGTCTCTGAGCCAGGAATGAAGAAGTTCTTCCAGGAGAAAGAAACTATGTATGTTGCATCAGTCAAGAATGAAACGGGTTGCTTGGTCCAGATGGTAGATGGGGCAGATAGTGGACAGGACCTCAGCCCTGGACAAGTGCCAAACCCCACATACCAGGTTGAGACTACTGATGGAGTAGAAATTGCTGTTTGCAAGGCTGATATGTGCAGTTACCCAGTAAGTGCAGTCATAAATTCATCTAATCAGGATTTGAAACATATAGGAGGTCTTTCAAGAGCGCTGTTGGATGCTGCTGGCCCTCAGTTGCAGGATGAATGTGACAGGATAATTACCCAGAAGGGACAGCTCAAACGTGGAGATTGTGTCATGACTGGTGCAGGAGGAAGGCTGATGTGCAAAAATATCATCCACGCAGTGGGGCCTGAATTCGACCAAGCTTACCGTGATAGGGCTGTGGGACAGTTGAGAAAAGCCGTTAAAAATAGTCTGGAACTCGCTGACGAGCGTGGGTGTATCACTGTGGCATTGCCTGCTATCAGCGTAAACTCAGGATTTCCCCTGAACTTGTGCGCAGACACAATTGTTAAAGCAGTGAAAGAATATTGTCAAGACACGTGCGGTGACAACACCCTGAAGAAAATTCATTTGGTAAACAAAGATGACAACACTGTTCAGGCTATGGAGACAGCTGTCAGGAAGGAGTTTGGAAACCACAGTGTTAGTCATTCTCAACAGAAGCATCCTAGCACACCCACCAACACTCCAGGTGTTCTACGCGTTCAGAGCACGAGTAACTCAGATCAAGTTGTGACTAATGAGGGGCTGACCATCATGTTGACTAAAGGGAATATCCAGGATGCTACGGTAATCAATTTTCTTTATTATTTCCCTTCTAGTTTGGATTGGTGTAGATTAGTCTTTTAAAGGAGACATCCGCGCATTTTAAGTGTTATCTTTGATGTGTGGCAAATCACTCACCAACGTAGAAATGCCCATTGAGTTACTCCACAGATCCCCCTGTCGACCCCCACCGTTGGCATAATAGGAGGCGCGTGAATAGCCCAAATTCGCCTATTTTAACAAATGCAAAGTCTGTTTTTTTTCTCCTAGCACTCATTGGGGAGTCCCATGATACCCTTACAGGCGCTGAAAGTCCCGACAAGCTAACCGCTAATAACAGAACGAGCTAACGCTCGTTGCTTGTTTCTCTCCGAACCTGGCAACCTGGTGTTGCCAGGCAGAGAGATAAGCAGCCAGCGTTAGCTCGTTCTGTTATTAGCGGGACTTTCAGCGCCTGTAAGGGTATCATGGGACTCCCCAATGAGTGCTAGGAGAAAAAAAACAGACTTTGCATTTGTTAAAATAGGCGAATTTGGGCTATTCACGCGCCTCCTATTATGCCAACGGTGGGGATCGACAGGGGGATCTGTGGAGTAACTCAATGGGCATTTCTACGTTGGTGAGTGATTTGCCACACATCAAAGATAACACTTAAAATGCCCGGATGTCTCCTTTAATAGCTTTTTACACTGTCACCTGAGTTTTTAGTAGTGAACTCATAATATAATTCTTAACACTACGTTGTCCATGAAACTGAAAATACTTTCCTTACATGTTAGACTGACGTGGTCGTGAACACTATTGGTAAAAAACTTGCTCTGGATCAAGGAGCAGTCTCAAAAGCCATCCTTGGTGCAGCTGGACACAATCTTCAGACACTGGTACATGCACATAAATCCAGTGGAAAAGTTGGTGATGTCATTGTTACTGATGGCTGCAACCTGAAGTGCAACAAAGTCTTCCATGCTGTCGCACCTCATTGGGACAATGGGCATGGCACTGCTGAGAAGGTAAAGTATGCAACTTACCTACTTTATTTAGTTAATTGTATCTGTCTGTCTGTCTGACAATGTTCAGCTTTGTTCATAGAAATGAAACAAAATGCTTCTACATGGTATGTCTTACAGATGCTGAAAGGGATTTTGAAGGATTGCTTGAGCCAGACTGAGAGCAGCGGTCTGACCTCAATAACCTTCACAGCCATTGGCGCGGGGAACCTAGGCTTCCCTAAAGATCTTGTTGCTTCTCTACTGCTGAATGAAGTCATGAATTTTAGCAGTCGCACACAGCCTAAACACCTGAAGACAATAGTGATCATCCTTCATCCGAGTGATGCATCCACAATCCAGGTAAACAAAACAATTGCATAAATTCAAATGCGAGAAGTCAAGAATGGTGTAGTTATTAGTCAATGTCCGATGCTTTGTAATTACCAAAACAAAACTTTCAGCATGAAATGTGTGTGTGTGTGTGTGTGTGTGTGTGTGTGTGTGTGTGTGTGTGTGTGTGTGTGTGTGTGTGTGTGTGTGTGTGTGTGTGTGTGTGTGTGTGTGTGTGTGTGTGTGTGTGTGTGTATACATGTACATATACATAGACATATACATATATATACATTTATATTTATATATATATACCTTTGTGTTATTGTGAGCTGCTGATAATGACTGGTATCTCTCTGCTTGCTCTCCCCAGGCTTTCAATGATGAATTGAAGAGACTCACCCATTCAGGTAGTTCACAGCCAACTACACATAGTACAGGTAGGCTGCAACATATGGTTTGAATGATTGTAGGCAATAATTGAAAGTTCACTAAGGGATACTTTTAATATGGTTGTGTATTTTAAGAAAGGAAATGCGCATAGACCAGCAACATTGTTTCAAAAGTAACTATCTGTGCTATTGAAAATTTGACTTACCAAACATTCTTCCCAAAATGCATAAATACGTAGCACTTCAGAATAAATCAAATAGTTTGTGTGCCTCATGAATCAAAAATGTAGCTGTTTGGTGAGTGTTTGCTCTGCTGTTTATCTATTTTTGTGTTTGTTTCCTGGTGCAAGGTCCCTTTTCCAAAATCATCTCAAGCTCACAAATGCATGAGACCAAAATGGGAAGTGTGGACATACAGGTTGTCACAGGAGACATAACTAAGGAGACGACTGATGTTATCGTCAACTCTTCTAATGAAAGTTTCTCTCTGAAGTCAGGTAAATCACAAATTAGCTTAGAGAGAGGGCACGATGAAAAGTATCTCTGGAATATAAATGTATTCTCGTAAAACATGGGTCTTCAACAGTGGATCTGAGACCACTTTACCTTACCAGCTAATCTCCGGCACCGTTAGCCCGGTCGCTGCGAAACTGTGCACACCAACTCCCTGGATGCCAATTCAGAACCTCTGCCCCACATTTTTCACATGGACCTGTCATAGCGCCACCAGGAGGCCGATTTGTGCAAAACCCATTTTTTCCCATTACACCTACAGCTTTTAACCAAACGTCATGCAAATCGGTACACAGTATCTCTATAGTCATGTGATCAACCCGGATCTGTCCGATTTCCCATATTGCATCCTCGTTGGCTAAGGTTGGCTTCCAAAGTTTGCAGGATTGGTTTCTTTGCCATTTTTTACTATTTTGAAAAACATTTTCAAATAGTTGAAATAGCAAATCTACAAGCTCACAATGTGTCAATGTAGATTGGCTATTTGAACTACTTGAAAATGTTTTTCAAAATAGTAAAAAATGGCAAAGAAGTTTAGGGAAAATGGGTAAGGCGGCGCCCAGAATAGGGCCGATCTCAAATCTCTCAACAGACATTGTCGAGACGATCAGCTAAATGTGGTGAGCTAGCTTTGAAAACCTCTTCAAGTTGCACGGAAGGCTTTCTCAAAAGGTTTGGTCATGAATGGACTCTCAACAGCTATTTACTCTTGAGTGAGCCCCTAACACCTACATTTACTGGGTAACTCTATGTATTTAGTTGTATTTTTTTTTATGTATTTTTAACTATAGGACTGTGTAGTAAGTAAGTAAGGTATTGCAGGAAAAAAGAAAGTGCACAGTCCTGCAACATACCATAGGAAAATAATAGTTATTCATTCCTGTTATTCCTTTCTTTGTTGTATTCTGTCTTTTGCTACTCCAGGAGTGTCCAAGGCCATTCTGGAGGCCGCTGGTCAGAATGTTGAAGACGAATGCAAAAAGCTTGGTAAGAACCTTTTTATATTTATATTTTAACCACGTAATCCCTAGGTTCCTTATTCTGGGGGCGAACATTTGGCGAAAATAGCAGATCTACAGGCTCTCAACGGATCGTGCAGCATTGCATTGTGAACTCATAGATTGGCTATTATCTGCTAAATTATTTGGTGTAGAGGGAAATACTAGTGCACCTAGTATAGTGCACTGGGGGACCACAGTCTAAGTATATATGGTTTAAAGGAGACACACCATGAATTTCACTTTTTTTTATTTTTTTTGTATTTTTTGGGCTCCCCAGTGTCTCTTGTACCCCAAAAAATATTTTTCTTTAACATTCAGTCATTCGTTCTCATTTCAGAGATTTTCAGAATGGGCGTGTCTGAACAGGCCATCTCAGAATGGCAAGTTTGCTTACCTCACGAAACTTTTTGCCCATGTATTTTGACAGACAGAATTGCTCAGTACCGCAGTACAGCGCCCCTCTGCCCAACAGGACGTTTTGGTATTGCAGCTGAAAGTGCTTTATAAGCCTGAGAGAATTGACTTGGGATGAGTAAATCTGAGTGTTGATTTAGGCTCAAACCTTTTGAAAATGGTTTGAGGGACATACACCATATGATATTAAATATCAAATATTTTTTTTAAATTCATGGTGTGTCTCCTTTAAGTGTTTAAGTAATTTAGCTGACAATCTTATTTGTGCCTTATTTGCCACAATCATTAAGTATAGCAGTTGAAAAGGTTTAAATTGCCAGATCAACATTACAAGCAGTCATTAATAAGAGGTGTAAAGGTTATGTACAACTACTGTAATATATGCCTGTGTCATCACAAATTATACTGTATGAAAGAGACATGGTATTTATTGCAAAGATCATTGTGAAAGTTCAACCATTGATCAAGGTTACAGTCACAACAATTCACATTTATTGTTGTATTCTTGTGCAATTTTGAGTGTTATAATGTGCCTTATTGGATATATTTTATGGCACCAAATGTTTGAATCAAGATTGACCTGTTCCACCCACCCACCTATAAACACGCACACGCACACGTACGCACGCGCAGGCACACACGCGCAAGCACGCACGCACGCACGCACACACACACACACACACACACACACACACACACACACACACACACACACACACACACACACACACACACACACACACACACACACACACTTTTGAAACGTTTTTGCAACATTGCACATAAAGTAACCATTAGGATGTTTTCATTCTTAAGTAAAAGAAAACAAACAAACAAAAACATTGTCCCTACATTCAGGTTCTCAAAGAAAGCAAGGCATGATAATGACCCAGCCAGGTCATTTAAAATGCAAGATGATCCTCCACCTGGTCGTACAGTCGGCCCCTGTGAAGATCAACAAGGCTGTGAAAGATGCTCTTCAGATGTGTATGAAAGACTCCTACACCTCCATTTCCTTTCCTGCTCTTGGTACAGGTGAGACATAACTGTAGAATATGGAATACATGGGGGAAAAGTGTCCATGGTCTGGTGTAACTCAGTGTGTAAAGCATGGCATTATCACTGCCAAGGGTAGGGATTTGGTCCCGGTGAGGCACAGTCATGCTAAAGATGTATGGACTTCTGGTAATGTAGAGTAATTTGTGTTGAAATCTAATGCATTCCTTTGCTTTCGGAGAACTATGAATGATCACATAGCGTTCAATTGTTGTGAATTTTGACATGTGTATTCACAACATTGACCAATAACAACACCGTCTGACTCTGTTAGCCTTGGAGAGGGTGGGGGCAGGAGGCTGCCCTATCAATTTAGCTGATTTAACTGATCACATAATAAATTAACATTGTTTTAACATGTATTCTGCTTATAAGCAACGCTAACGGTTTACATTTACGTATCAGGCCCATCAGAAATCTCATTGAACTGAAGTTTTTTTTTCTTTTTTTTTTCTTTTTGGTTGAACCCACAAGGGAGATCCTTTGATATTTTCTGTGTAGGAATTTCACTCTTTTCCTTGTAACAACGCCCACAATGTGTTGTGCGGTTTTAGGCCAAGGCAGCATACAGGCAACTGAGGTGGCAGATGCTATGTTGGACGCAGTGGTGGATGTGTTGAGTCAGAGCAGTCAGACCTCTCTGAAGACTATCAGGATAGTTATCTTTCAGTCACAAATGCTGAAAGAATTCCACAGCAGTATGCAGAAGAAAGAAGGCACAGACCAGAAGGACAAAGGCACGCACCAGAAGGACAAAGGCGCAGACCAGAAGAACAAAGGCACACACCAAAATGACAAAGGTTCTTCATCCTGGAGCTGGAAGAACCTTCCCTCCATAATAAAAGGTAGTTGACAGCTTTTCTCAAGCCTGTCATTAGAGATGCTCATTGCTTAAACAAGGATCTGTTTGAATTTTCAAAACCTCTTGACCTGGTTCCTGACGCTATGGTAATTGTAATTTGGTTAGAATTCCATGGGGTTTCTAACTTGCAGGCCATACTTTTGATACTGCTGGAGCTAAATATGCATTAAGTATTTTTTGTTAATCTGCTAAGGTTTTACATAAAAGGTCAATTCTGTTCTCCGGTGTCTAAACATTTGTATGTATTTTAGATACATTTTCTGACCGTGTTAAATAATGTGTTTATCTGACATTCTGAATTAATTCCTCTAGCATTCTTCGCGGGAGGAAGTGCTAGCAGCCCACAAAAAGAAGAAGACTTTGTCATTGAAGAAATGGAAGTGGACCGTGCTTGCTTCCACATCTGTGGAGAGTCGCGGGCCAAAGTTCACTCAGCCAAACAGTGTATCAGTGACATGATATCCCAGGAGCAGGTCGTTCACTCCATTGAGGACAATGTAGTCCTCTGCTTCTCTGAAGCAGACCATCAGCGCATCATCAACATGCATTCTACAATGGCCGTGGGGATAAAGATAGAACGCAAGAAGGGCGAAGCCTCTCTCACCATCAAGGGACGCAGCAGGGACGTGGTAAAAGCCACTGGTGAGATCCAGGAGATGACGAAGAGGGCCAGAGAAAAGGAGGAATTTAGGAGAGCTGTAGAATTGGCTGCTGAAAAGGCAGACTGGCAGTACAAGTTTCAGGGGCATCAGTTCCAGAGCTTCGACTCCACCGCCAACTTCTACCTTGAGCAGGCACTGAATGATGAACTGTCCCTTGTAGAAGTCACTGTCCAGGGTCAAATGTACTATATCACACTGCCAAATGGACCTGCAACAGATGCGCAAGGCACAAGTCTGGAAATCAAGCGCATTGACAAACTGAATGGTAAGTTGTGAAAATGTAACTTGTATTTTTGGTATGCAGTATTTAATTAGATCTGTTATGCAGAGAGCCATAGGGAGCCAGTGTTGAACTATATCCAAACCAGATCTATGTAGGTCAAATTATACTTTAAGTTTGATCTTAGAGTTTGTTCGAGTTTAAATCGACTTGAGCACCATCTCAGTGTGGTTTGCCACACGTGCATGTACAATATAGTGTGCCAGGAAGCTCAAACAAATGAGACAATAACAGGAAAATGTGTGGATTGCAAGTTAAACCCTGTCTAATTTCCTGGTGTGGCAAACCCCACAATCTGGTAACCCCAGTTGATTAAAACTATTGAGTTGCTTGCAAGTACTGAATGGCCTGATTGACCTCTGTAATGAGTTTTAATGCTTTGAACTCTACAGCTTGGATCCCTCAAAACTGGGATGTCATGACAGCCAACACCTCATGCCAAACCTTCACCGTCCAGCCTGGAATCCAAGAGCACAATGAAGTCCTGGGTCTGTTCAGTACCTCATGTAAACAAACGGTTATTAAGGTAGTACATTTGTTTATATGTACTGTAACCCTAGCTTGCTATGTAACAACTCCCTTAAGCTGGAGTTGTGCTTATACTTTATTTAAATGTATAAGGGTTAAAGACATTTTCAGGAAAACATTTGCAAAATACTGTATGCTATTTGTATCTATTCACTCAAGTCGAGAGCCATGTTTTAATGCAATCATTATAAAGACTGCAGAATAGTATCTGTAATACTAGTGTACCAATGCTACTGAAAATGTCCCAGATTCACCTAAATGATCAAGATAGGTGTCATACACATTCACACAAGCATTGAGAACGATAAAAGTCGAGAGAGAGATTAAAGTAAAATGTCTGTAGCAATGCTTCTCAGTGTGATTGCTGCCTGCCTTTCCTCATACTATAGCTTTGTATAAGCTTTACTTATATGCATATACACAAATGAAAATATAATTTATACATATTTTAAAAAGCACCCTGCACCTCGTGGGCAAATATGCGCTGTGGCACAGGCTAATTAGCTGTAGCTAATAAGGGAGATAAGCATAGAAAAGGAGCCAGTAAACCATATAACAATCTCTGTGCTATGTCTATATATAAATTATGAACTGTAATGTCCATACATTACAATGACAAACACTTCAAGTAAGGACGCTTCATCCATACATTACAATGGCAATCACTTGAAGTAAGGACACTTGCAGTAAACTAAACACTACGATGGCTTAGTGCTCATATCTGAGTCTACAGGCAGCTAACAAACAAACGCAGAGATATAACCCAGAGTAACCCACATCAATTGTAGACCGTCCCGCTTGGTGGCTTGGCAATAACAGTCATTAAAATATTATATAACCAGACACAGAAGAGGAACAACCAAGTATTTTAATTCTCCCCCAGATTGAGAGGATACAGAACCCACTCTTGTGGAAGAGCATCCAACTCAAGAAGCAGGACATGGATCAGAGAAACGGCCATAATAACAACGAGAGACGCCTCTTCCATGGCACCAGCCCAGACACTATTGACAAAATCAACAATGGAGGCTTCAACAGGTCCTTTGCTGGGAAGAATGGTGAGAGTTATACCTTGTAAAATGAGTAGAATAGTGTGCACATTGTCATGGGATTCTGGACCAATAAGTAATTGATGAGGCAATAGGAGTTTAGACAATATTCTAGTTGGTGATGGTATGCTTTAATGTGCATGATATCATGGGGATAAGTACGTTAGACACACAGTCTGACACAGATCGTTGGTAAGGTAGTTCTGCCAACGAGCACAGGGCTCAGACCATAGTTATACTAGCTGCTCCTAGGACAAGCTGAACCATAACAGACAGTCTTTAACAAAAACAATAGCTATCAGTTCTAGTGAGACTTCTTGGCTTTCAGCCTATCAAATATCATGTCATATCAGAACGTATTATATAAGTGATGGTAAAATATAAAGGTTAGATATAAACAACCATAAAAGATATATAGTATAATGTATAATTATTCCTCAACATCCAACCCAAATTTAGTACAGGTGCAGGGTAAAATAGTTCATGCCATTTACTCTCATTTCGCTCTGGATAAGAACATCCGTTATATACCTACATTGGAAGTCGTTCAGTTGGAAAGGAAGGCTAAATTCAGAACACATAATGTAACTGCTCTTGTGTAAACAATTGTCTTCATGGCCTTTGAAGATACATGAAGATACCATGGCTAAACGTTCTTCTTCTCTCTATTTTCAGCTGCCGCATATGGCAATGGCACCTACTTTGCCGTACATGCCAGTTATTCCGCCCAGAACACTTATTCCATGCCGGATCCTCAGGGCCAGAAGTTTATGTATCTCTGTCGAGTCTTGACTGGAGACTTCACTCTGGGGAAGCAGGGCATTATCGTGCCACCAGCCAAGAGCCCCACTGTGCTTTATGACAGTGTCGTGGACAACATGCAAAGCCCAGCCATGTTTGTCATCTTCCACGACTCTATGGCTTATCCTGAATATTTAATTACATTTAAGTAAAGCATGTAGAGAGAGGGCATGGAAATAAGGTGCCGTACATTTTTCCTAGCTTAATAATTAATACCATAATGTTTAATAACCATTAGTGATTCTTTTTTTTAACCCTTTTTATTGCCATTCGACAGGCAATTTATATCATATATCATATTGCAGAAAATGTTATGATTTTTTTTTATAAATAATACACTAAAGAAAAAACAACAACACACAGAAAAAGTTACGTTAAAGAAACACAAATAAAATAATTAAATAAGTAAATAGACAGACATTTATACAAATTTAAAAATCTCAACATTTGCCATGAGAGTGAGAGTGGGGTCCATTTAACCCCTTCCATCGGAGATAACAGCTTCTAGTTATAGAGAACCTACACAACTCTGCCTACATCCTCTGTGTCCAAATATGAATCCACTGATAACCATATCTTTTTATTTTTTTTAATTGGGCTTTTTAACTGGGCTGTCATATGTTCCATCTTGTATATCTGCTTAACCTTTTGTAACCACTGGTCGATTGTAGGAGGGCTAGGCTTCATCCAATTAATAGTTATACTTTGTCTTGCAACCATCATCAGGACATGCATTATATAGCAATGGTCATTAGTACACAATTGTTCTTGTATAATATCCAATAAAATAGACCGTGGATCCATGGGAATATCCATTTTGAATATTTTGTCCAGTTCTACCATTAGTGAATCTAAGGATCAACCGATGTTTAAATGGTAATTTTTGGCTACATTTATTTGACATGTTAAGAGCTGTTGATCATGTGCCCTTCGTTAATCGTTCTAGTTGCATATAATTGTATACTGCACATTTATTCATGGTGCTGAAGTTTTGAATATGGCAAGGGCTGATGTTCATATCCTGTCTACTGTATACTTTACTGTATGTTTTCCCCAGACTTCTGTAGTCTTCAAGCATAGATAGTACATTCCAGATAACACTGAACACCTTTATCAGACTATAACAACAGCATGATACAAAACTGGGATAATATAATGGATAATGTTAAACTAATGGAAAGTATCAGAAGTCAAATTTCTATTCAGTGGAACACAATCAGACAACTGTATATCTATTTTTTCATTGTTCACAAATGACAATAACTAGCATGAAACAAGTGTCTAATGTGTTATTTGAACTGTGGACTATTATGAATCCATGTACCTTTCTTATTATGCCACCGTTCCTGCTGAATCTCTTAAAGCTTGTGTTAAAAGTATGGTGCAATGTTGCTGGAATGTATAGCATTTTTCTCAAGGACCTAATGTACAGTATAAATAGATCAATGCACATTTAATAACACCATCATATGAGGAATTAAGGAAGATTAAATAGTATTTGAAGTGGTCAAACTAGCAATAGAATACATGTTCAGAAGCATCTTCCATAAACCCCAATGGTCTCGGATATTCCATAAAAGCAAATTAAGGTTAAAGCCTCAATCTGCAAATTATTTCTCCTGATAGGCTGTATGTAGAACAGCAAGAACATATAGGTTTAGAACGATAATACCTAAACATCATGATGTGCTAATTGTTTAGGAAACGGAGCGCTTGTGTGGAGGGGACTCCTTTCATGCTGTTTCACAAATCACAGATTAGAACTTGACCTGACAAAAGGTTTCAGTGAGATTGTATTTTGCTTTATTCCATGCATACTACAGTCAGTGTCGCACAACAGTAGCAAAAATAGCCGATCTACAAGCTTGCACCATGTCGATGCATTGTGAGCTTGTAGATCTTTTTTAATTAAGTAAAAGTGGTTAAGTCTGTGTTAGTTTTATAAATATTTGACCACTGAAAAGTATTAAAGAGCTTGGGACTCAACAACTACATTATGAGGTTCCCACCTAACAGTGACAAATGTCATTCAGTAATTCAATGTGAATGTTGTGTAAATGTAAAATAAACTGGTTCTGAAGTTTCCTCTTCTGAGCAGAAGCCTCTCTTTCCATTGTTTCATTTCTATACTCCTTGTAAGCAAGTAAGCTCCTCTGCACTTTTGCGTTTAAATGTTTGATTCTCTTGTTCATCTGTTCCGGTGGGAGGTGGTGGGATGGTTGGTAGTGGGTGAAGGTAGGACGGTGGGGGTGTTGAACGGAGGCAGAAGGTTGGACAGATGTAGTGATGGTGGCTGGTGTCTTAAAACCACTCATGCTGCTGGGAAATTTGTGCAGCAGAGCATCTATGGACTATGGGACATAGTAAGTAAGGACAAGTAGCTCTGCCAGCATCAGACTCTGCTTGTTATGTGCCAGCATCACCTTGTAGACCTTCAGCATTTGGTCATCTTTGTGGAAGGAAGGTTCTCACAGTGCTGCTCTTCATACAGCGAGATGACCCAGCAAGCACGGTCAGGACCGGTGACGTCTTGATTGGGGCCAGATCAAGTCAAACCAAGACTAGTCTTGATCTGGCCCAAAACATCACCTGATTTGCACCAGGACGTCAAAAACAGACGTCCTAGTGACGTCTTATTGATGACGTCCTGGAAATGACGTCATGATCATCCCCATATGGGCTGTGATCCGGCCTTGTCCTGAACGTCATCGGAGTCACCGGAGGACGTCATCATGACGCCATTATGACGTCATTTGGCTTGCTGGGCAGGAGCAGGACAGCACCATGCTCCCAGACAAATCAAGTCTTTTCCTCCTCAGATGACAGTCTGGACTGCTGCAGACTCAACTCCATGGACTGTGATCCTGGCTATAAAACAAGAGAATGAATACACTCATAAGAATGATAATTATTAAGGGTAATTAGGGAGGTTAGGGGTGCATGTTAAGTAGTGTCAAACAGAAGCAAAGTGTTACAGCAGGTCCACTAGCTAACGTTAATGAGTTACAGACGACTATACTTTATAACAGTGGTTCTCAAAGTGGGGCCCTGGGACCCCAGTTTAATTTCAGCAGCTAGAAGTTAGCCAAGAGAGAATGTATAAGGATTACACAGCAGAGGTTTCACTCCCTCCACTGTTATGTCCCCACCTACAGTATAGAGTATAGACAACAATCTTCTCATATGGGGGTCCTAGTACAAATTATTTTCCTTCGAAGAACACGGCTACTGAATTTGGACACATACTGTATGTGTCAAAAGCAGGGATCATCAACATGTCCGTACACGGACAAATATGTCCGTGGCCCATTTTATTTTATTTTATTTATTTTGAAAAAATGAAAAATATAGTATAGAATACGAAATAGTCACAATCCAATCTTTGAATTCAAATTAGTTTGAAAAATGTTGGTGACTCGTAAAGTGTCGGGATGACATGCTCATTAATATGTTTTAGGAGATTTGTGGTATTGTACATGGTACTGTCTGTACATGATTGCATCAGGTGAGGACAAGGCAGCTAGAAGTAATGTTTGATAAGGTAGAGCAAAGGAGGGCAGAACTGGACAAGTAAAGCTTGTTTATCTATTATCTGTCTCTTTCTCCCTAGACAGATTTGGAAAGCTAAAAGGATATTTCATGTGATGAGGGAGGGAGTTCTGTCTTCTTGTAATTTCAGCCTGTGAAACCTCTCAACCTGAGAGTCACAGTTCTCTTTAGCGTGATGGTCCAGTGCCTCTCCTGTCGGCAAAACCAGCTAACTCCACCCCATATCCTCTCCCCTGCGTGGCACTATTTCTAAAATCTATGTAGTGTTTTCTGAGGAGAGCAATGTGACAAGAAATGAGATCAGATCATAATATATGTCTCTCACTAGTACTACTGAAACTGCAACTTCATGAACCCCTCTTTGCAGAAGTTATTGTAATAGTTAGTCCTGCTTATTCTAGGCCTACATAAGCAGTGTCATGAAGCCTCAGGGCATTAATTCACGCGTTGTGATGTATTGTGAGCTGTTCTTATAAATGATGAACAAAACCTCCTAACTCCACTTGAGCTGGATTTGGGTAAAGTGGTGATAATGTAATGACACATGCAAGTATGTGACAATATATAAAGTCACAATACCAACTTTGATGAGGCAGTATTGCTTTGTTTTAAAAATCTAAGTTTTTTTTTTTTTCATTTCCTGAAAAATGTATATTTTGTTTTTTTCATTTCCTAAAAAAGTTACATTTTGGAGTTAGCTGGTTTCTGCCCGACAGCAGAGATATACTTTTAGGTCACAATAGACACCAATGGGTAATTTCACTTTAGAAGGACTAGGTAGAAAGACTGGAGCAAACATGATCTTATGACTTAATGAATCTGCAAACATTAGTCATTTTGCAGTCGTGTTTGCAGAATAAATACTAATACGGTTTGCCGCTCAAGGCCTTGGGAAGGCCTTGGGCACTTCGTTCTTTGTAGTTTTACAGTTTGACCTTATGAATTGACTGTTTAAATGCAAATTAGTTTTTGTTGTCAGCTTGGTTGCTCTCTCTCTCTCTCTCTCTCTCTCTCTCTCTCTCTCTCTCTCTCTCTCTCTCTCTCTCACACACACACACACACACACACACACACACACACACACACACACACACACACACACACACACACACACACACACACACACACACACACACACACACACACACACACACACACACACACACACACACACACACACACACGCACATCCAGCGCGCATCCAGGGGTCTATTCTTGACCCACTCCCCTTTCCCCTCTACACCCAAATCTCTTTGCAACATAGCCCATCTAGCTTGATGTACTATTTTCACAGAATATTCGCCCCCAGAATAACGGTATTTGAGTATTCCCAACATCAGCCATCCCTTCTGTGTCTGCATGTCCCTCGCACGACCAAAGATCAGCAGGACCACAGGACCATGAGTTCAGCCGTGACCCAGTCCTTAACAAATTCATGGTGTGACAAATGAAACAAAGGATATTGTCTTAGATTTGAGAAAACATGTCAGATCTTTTTAATTATTATTAAAAAAAATGTTCAAAAAAGGTATCTTGGAACAAGTCATAGACTAACTGACCTTCCAGGAAAACTGTGAGGCAGTGTGTAAAAAAGGACTTCAGCGATTGTACTGTCCCGTTTTCACAGTGCCAAAACCATTATGATCCTCTTTTATCAGGCTTTTATCAACTCAATCTTGTTTTTCCCCTTGTGACATGGTGTGTTAACTTGTCTCTGGAGAACAAAAAATCTTTAAACCAAATTGTCAAGTGGGCCAGTAAGCTAACAGATTAGACTAAACTCAACCTATTAGTTCTTTACTCCACAGACCAGTGGAGCTGGTACTGTATATCCCCAAGGTGAAACAAAATAAGGGGAAAAAAGCATGTAGAAATTCCTATATAGGCTACCGCAGTTGCACTACTGAAGACAATACAAGATGATGCACCTTGCCTAGGCACTACCAAGACAATATAGAACATCACCAAACCCAGTACTGTTTTTTTTTTAAATAAAAATGTTAACTTCCCGTTGATTTTGCTATTTTTATTAAGAAGAAAACCTGGACTGGATCCGTGGATCCTGATCCGGATCTTCAAATAGTAAAATCAGCAGGAAGTTGACATTTTTATAAAAAAAATAAACAGTACTGGGTTTGGTGATGTTCTATATTGTCTGAATTAGCTTTGATTGTGTTCGTTTACGTGCTAAAAAAGTGACTTTGAGAGCTGTTTCAGCGTACAATGTAAGTCAATGAGGAGCATATTTTGAATTATCAATTTCTAATCAATGGAGCAATTATTTTTGATTTCTTGTCCACCTTTGGAGTTACATCATGGCAAGGTAACTACACAACCCAAACCTCTACCAAAGTGGTCTTTCCCTTTAAACTCAGAGTAGGTGAGAGATTGTGTGTGTAAAAGCAGTCTTTTACACATGGCCGTCTTCTTAGGATGGTTTATATTTAGGATATTTTTCATTTGTCTATTTTTATGTCTGGAGTGCAAAAGAAATGTATCCTCCGGTACAAATGTGGGAATCTAGGTGACTGTTGCACCCACTGCACCTGACCTAGTCACATGACCAGGCAGGAAGTATAGTGGACCTGATCTGGTAGTACTGGTAGTAACGTGTGTACGGGCCGACCCGCCCTTCCTTAGGAGAGTTAACTGTAACATGTCACTTTAAATTTCTTGCCTTACTGACTACTTGATATTTTAATAATCCATGTATTTCTTAGTGGTTGAATAAAGTGTGTTCTATTTTTACACAAACTGCCTCTGGTAAATTGTTCCTGTTTAAAGGGGCTACACCATGAATTTTAACTTTTTCTTCATTTTTGTGTGTTTTTGGTCTCCCCCACCTCTCTTCTGTTCCAACAAATACCCGACTTCGAGCATGCAGGCTTTCTCACCCTGCGTTTTAACAGCGGGCAATACTGGGCGACGACAGGATCATATTCTCCGGAAATGCGTAAAGTCTTATATGCTCCCCTTTTTTCTTGGGCCTACATCTGCAGGAGGAGAAACAATTGGAACCAGCAATTGGAACCAGCAGGGACTTAGTAGAGGGTAAATGAAATATGACTGCACTAAACCTGCTCTCCCTAGCTTTTATAATGCTTTCAACATCTCTTTGAAATGGATGGTGATGATATAATCAATATGTAGTGCAAGAACAATGCCATGTTGAATCATATTTTAGGGATGTAGCTTACATCACACTCCAGACTCCTTTAATTGTGTTTCATGCTCCTTTTAGACTATAAATATTGTTCCCACTGCAGCGACGGGAGGTGGCTTGTGATACTTTGGTCTCTCAGGTTTGGAAAAAAGCCCTTTATAAATGTTATAGTTTAACATCTTGTTAACATATCTGATTTTTCAATGACATATTGCTGTTAACACTATACTGTATGCTGTTGAGCAGACTTTTGGTGGTAAAAATCTGTCACGAGTTGAAATAATCCTACAGCGAAGCAATATAATCCTGTTCTGCATGCCCTGCTGGGGCCTGCTGATCAACACCCAGTCCACCCAATTAGTCCTAGGCTAGGTTCCTGAGGTGGCCAGGTAACTAACATCACAGAAACAGAGAAACAGCAGACATACTGCACTGTTCTTCTTTGGAGGAGGGGGGGGGTCCATCCTTCTGCTTTTGTTACTGCAGAAGATCTACACGTTCACCTCAATGCGATGCGTTGTGAGCTTGTTGAGCTGCTATTTTTGCTATCTTTGTAGCTGTTAATAAGGCTTAAGTGGTTAAGGAAATGCCCCCCCCCCTCTCTTTTCTTTACAAATTGAAACCTGCATAAGGCACTACTACCACCACTAACAACAATGCATGGCTCTATCCATAAGCCTCTGGATAAAGCTAATGGAATGGGTTTATGCTGAATGGTTCGAACAGGTGACTTCATCCTGTTTTCTGAAATAGCACATCGTCTCCGTTCAAATCAAATCTGACCACTGCAGACGACCTGAAGAGATTCAGCAGAGGCAGGAACAAATTGTTTACTGCCAATTTACTGACCAAATGAGCTGTGAAAAGGGTTGCTTGGGATTTGCACAGCAATAAGCAGTTTCACCTGGAAAGGTGAAATGAAGTTGATATGTGATGACAGATAATGTGTGTCTAGTAAGAGAAGTGAACAATGTGTATTCCTTTAATTCAATGAATAAAGGGATTCTGGCTTTGATTTAGCACTGATAAACAGATTTCTGATTTCAGAATAGCCCAGCTGTACATTATAGCCTTGAGCCTACCTGCCAGTGAGTTATCAGTTTTCTCCCTGATCGTACTGTACAGTATGTGCGTGCATGCGTGAATTTGATAGGTGCATAATAATTTTCAGCCTCTTGTTTGTCTTTCAGGCAATGTTTCTGCGCCAGCTTCAGGTAACTGCAGAACCAGGTATATGCTGTGGTTTTAGCATTGTGCTGTGCTTTCAACTAAACCTCATTCATCCTGCTAAAAGCTAAATAATATAGGTTTTGCATGGAGAAATGCATTTTGGTTGTGAGTTCAGTAGGTGTGCTCAAATCCAATACAATTTTAATGTATGCTTAGAGTGCAATAGTCCATAGATTATGATACTCATGCCTTTCTGTTTGTATGCATGCATGCGTGTGTGCATGGACAATGAACATGTGCGCTTGCATTGCAGTGGATCTGCAGTAGCCAACGCACTGTCTCACATGATTTACATCTATGCTTTCATTTTTGCTTACATTTGGTGGTGGAAGAAGCTTCATACAAACACGTGGGGAGGTAATCAACAGGGATTTTCACTGTTTCCCTTACACAGATTGCGCATTGTGTTCACCCTCCATGTATTTGGGACTGGATTAATAGAGCCCTTTCTCCCCCTTCAGGCTGGTCTGTAGAATCACTGCAACAATGGGGCTCCTACATGAAACTGGCTATTCCCAGCTCAATGATGATATGTTTTGAGTGGTGGATATATGAGGTTAGAGGCTTCCTTGCTGGTAGCCTAACAACAGATGCATTTATGCTTTAGACATCCTTAGCTAAAATACAGTGCATTATATAATATGCAGATCAGATAGCTAACTGGGATGCATATTTTGGGTCATGGAACATGAATGTAACTATGCCTCCCGGCCTTCATCAGTACTGCTGAGTGAACATGACCTGGCAGGCAGCCCAACATGCCATCATAATGCTGGCAAGCATAAACTACATGGTAATGTGTATTTACTTTCTGAGTGCTAATCTGTTATTATTGAATAATAGACTGGTTCCCATTGTGCACCAGCCTACTCGGGAACGTTACAAAGTCGGGAAAGATGCAAATTGGGAATGCATGCCCCACACAGTTATGCGATACCCAAACAACAAAACAAAAAAACGGGGGAAAACGTACCCAAATCCGCCAAAATCCGAGACATTTTTTGCGCGCGATTCGCGGGGGACACATGCGCGCCGTTGCCTGGGCGGCTAAGTCAGTCCTACCTAGTAGGACCTAGTAGAGACCTAGCAACGCGTCTGGCGATACCTGTACCCGTAGTACCACTCTATCTGTCTGTCTGTGTACCTTTTATGCCCATATATCTTTGTACCTGTCTGTCCTTGTCCCTTTAATGCCTACAGTATATGGAGATCCCTGATGTCATCAGTACATGACCATGGGCACATACTTGATTTAGGTATATCGGTCGGATCATCAGTTCTGGACCAAGCCTTGGTCCAGAACTAAGCCAGTGGTTGCATTGAAGTGCATTGGACATGCTGGCCATTCATAGGTACTGCAGCTTAAAACGGCTGGGGCCACTGTACATGAACGAGCGAAAACGGTTTCTTGCGCACGAGCTTGTGCACGGGTCTGCGCACCGAGGTGGCGCAAAACGTGTCACAATGGCCCCAAATAGGCCCGCCCATCACATTTCACAACCCGGAAGAAGGGGTGATTTCGCATCATGTGCTGGGTGAGCAACTCTATAGACGGATTTCCGCGCGACGTCATCACAGAGCAGAATGCGCAATCTGCGCATGCCCGGGTGAAGGCGCGTTCGAAAATACAGCCCTGAGCGGCAGTGAGCGCACTGGCCAATACAAACTAATAGGCGAGTGTGCTCCGGTGCGTAATTTCCAAACGCACCCATAGGCTTCCCCCCGCAGCTGCGCGGTCATATTCCTCTCATGTTTACTAACAGGAAACCTCCCTATGCAAGTGGGTGGGAGGGGATATCCGGTGCCCTCTCTATAAGTCGGTCGATTGGACAGTTCATCCATGTGTCATCAGTACATGGATATATGTGCATGCCCATATATGGCCATCCTCATATATGGGCATATCAGGTGGATATAATCAAAATTATAGAACTCTGACATTTCAGGAAGATTATAGACCATCTCAGTTGATTAATGTATATTGTGTCCTTCAGTTCTTTGATGGTCTAGTGGTCTCCACAAGATATTTTGTCAGGGTATCCAAGTGATTGTGATTCAGAGTGTGTGGCACACAGCAATCATTGTTTCTCTCGGTCTAGTGTGTGTATGGATCCTTTTAGGCCTGGGCAAACAGAAAATAGGTGCTATTGCGTAACTCTTTGGCTACTATTGCATTGGGCTTCCTATGGGCATTTCACTAAAGAAAACACAAGACAAAATAAGTTGATCATGAAAAAGCTTTGTACACAAACTCAAAGTTGCAGAACCCATGTTCAGGTGCCAGTCACACACCTGTGACTACTGGCACACACCTCAGCAGGTGTGTGCTGGCAGGTTGCTCAAAACAAGAGCGATTACCAACAGAAGCATATTGGGTGATTTTGGTAATTTTTTTGGAGGCGCTAGCCACACGTTTAGCTGTGCTGCTCATTCCTCGTTGTAAAGGTGACTAATCAACGATAAAAATGATATAAAACACAATACCAATTGGTATTATTAAAGGGGAGATATAATTGACCGAAGTTAAGTTTCCGAACTTTTTTTTGAGCAGTTTATATGTATGCAGAAACCGTTTGTATCACATCAGCCAAACTTGCACTTCCCTGACAGCAATGGTTCTTGCTGAGGTTAACCATAACTGCTCATTAAACCAAGTAAGTGATTGATTGATTGATTGATTGATTGAATACTTTATTAGACAGTGCGGGTAGGGTCATACACTTGAGCTAAAAGGATAACCCCAAAAAGTTCTGTGGCCTTGTTTCCATTGAGGTCCTATGTATTCACTAGGTTGATGATGATTCCAGCAGCCAAAATGGAGAGCATCCCAGCCAGGGCCAGACCCCTACGCAACACCAGAGCTCTGTAGCTAAGTGACTCCACCACCGATCTGTTCCCAACATCATCCAGCTCCTCTGTGTCGGTGTGTCCCTTGCAGGGCCCCATATCTTCCAGCAGACCTTCTGGAGAGGCATGTCAGTAAATGTCAGGATAAATGTGGAGTCTCAAAGGATTGGGAATGATTCTCAAACTATACTCTTGACTATCAGAACATGAACAAAGATACTTGAGCCACACAGAGCTCTAGGAGACTTAACAGGTATAAGGGAAATATTCTTGAGACTGCCTCTTACCTTTTTCTGTAGAGCTCCCATGCACTCCAGCTCGCATCAGCGCCTGGGAGGAAAATTCGTATTACCTTCCCATAAAGTTTACATCATAAAGGCATTTTGATCCAACCAGCGAATGAACTGTGCCTACTCACCTCTGCTGTGACTTTCTTCCAGTTCAGTCTGGTCAGATAATAGCTTAGGTAGGATGATTGAACTGAAACACAGATCACCAAACCTGTCCACAGACCTGGAAAGCAGAAGAGTACTGTAATTGTACTTACATTTTGTTATGTCAAGAGAGGGAAAAGAGAGGCACTCTGGGCATTTGATGTAAAAGAGGAGTAATATATGGTACAATACAATATAGCCCCCCCCCCCAAAAAAAAAAAAACTAAACAAAAAAAACAACAGTACATGTACAGTACCAGTGAAACAACAATGTACATAACTTAAAACAATCTCTATTCTAATATTTTCAAAAATAGCTGATCTACAACGCTTTTCAAATGAATAGCAATTAATAGAACAATTTTCTGACGATTTTTGAAAACGTTTGCCTATGACATACAGTACCCAAAAGAGGGACCACAGGTTGAAAGTTATTATTGTTAGTATATTTGTCACTAAACTATAGCTTGAGGAACCGAGTAGAGCATGGCGCCATGCTTCTCCTCTGAACTCAATGGACGTGACTTCAAGCTCAATAGGGATGAAAAGGAGTTGGTACAACGCAAGTTCCTTGATCAATCGCCATGGTAACCGAAAACTCCTCCTACTCACCTGATAACAACTCCTCCCCATGAAACTGATAACAACTCCACCATAGAGTTAAACATAATAGAGAGGGCACCGTATATCCCCTCCCATCCACTTGAATTGAATTCAGATCTACCTGTCATTCATGCATTGTATTTCGTATCCCTCCTCCACCTCATTATCCCCCTTTTTCTTCCAGTCTTCTCTGCTCTATCCTTTTTTCAGGTTCCAGATGGGTGTCTCAGAGTGAGGGGGCGTGTTTATGACGACGAACAAGCTGGACACCTTACTTTAGACCCCACGGCAAATACTCAGGGTCTTCAGCCCTTCCTCCCTTCCCATCACCCGTCTTCCTCATTCTCTAACTCCACTCTCCCCTTGCATTTCATTCCGTCAGCCATTGTCTCGTCCTCTTCCCTCATTCTCTTAGTCCCTCCACTTCCTCTCCCCTTCACCCCCTTCATCCTCCATTCCTTTTATTCCATACAGGTTCATCTTCCATTGATTTCTTAAATAAAAATATTAGAATGATGTATTGTTTGAAGGCATGGTCATTAGTATTACTAGTGAAATCACAATTAAACTTTGGTAGACGTTGCGTTTTGTTGTTACCCTGCCATGATAAAATAAAATAGTTCCTCCATAGATTGAAAATGGATCTTTACCAATCATTGTAAATGAAAATAAATAAAACACTGACCAGGGTTTGTAATGTTATACATGAGCAGAATCCACTTTTCTTTTCTTTTTACCATTATTTTTGTGCTAAAAGTGTGACTTTTGATATCTGTTTCAGCATGCAATGTAAGTCAATGGGGATAATTTATTGGATCATCAATTTTCTATCTATGAAGCAAATACTGAAGACATCTCACCAATATTTGGACTTAAACCAAAGTATAATTGTGCTTTCATTCTCTAAACTTCTTACCTTTAATTCCTAATTTGGTACCAAACATCAGATACACGCCGATAGGAAAGCCCACAACATAATACCCGACCAAGCTGACGATTGCGCCAACTTTCTGCATCCCCGCTCCTCTAATAACACCTGTTGAGGCAGCCTAAACAAGCAACCAGCACAAAGACATGGCTGGACTGATCAGTATCAATAAGTCATGATAAAAAGTGTTTCCAGAATGACTAATAGTTAACAGGCACTGTAGGCTGTGCCATGTATCAAGGTGAAATGCAGTGGCAAGAGATACTTACTGATAATGCATCTAGCAGGAGGAATGGTGCATAGAAAGACATAATTTCAGTAACTCGCTCTCTAATTTGTCTGTTGGGAAGGAAAACAGGAATTAAATTATAAAACTAATTACCAAGAACATATATTGTAGTGTCAGAAAGTCCTATACTTTTAGGGCACTACATGGTTGCCAACGGCTAAAAGAAGTTTCGACGTGTGCTCAAGAACTTAATTTCAAACTGTCCAACTTAGTTAAAAAAAGGTTTATTCTCCGTCACTGTCAGCATACAAAACATAAATAAAACTTAAACTTAAATGCACAGGAATAATAGCCCAACCATTCTCTCAAACACAGTTCTCTGGAGCACAATCTAAAACTAGACACGTCGCAATTCAGGGCAATTGCAAAGTGTGGTCGCGGACGCCAGGACTCGAGGGATACGCCGGGAGGAATATTACATTACACATTACATTACATCCCGCGTTTGTGACACGTGCCATTTTGATGTGAGAAAATAGGCCCCTCCCACTACAGAAATATGCCCCTCCCACAAATGTAACGGCACAATTATATAGTCACGTCACTCCTGAGATCACTTGTGTTTCATTTTGAATGGATTGATCGCCCCAAAATCATGTTTTTGCATCAAACGGTTACGTTTTGTGCATTTGTGGCGCCCCCTATGGGTCAAAGTGGAAATGCTTTTGGGGATTCGTTGAGTAAACCACCCTTGACATGTGTTTCAAATTTGGGATTGACCGGACGTTTTGTTTTCGTTTTGTGTGATTTATGGCATTTTTTGTCAAACGGGCCCCTCCCGTTAACTTTGGAAGCCATTTACGGACGAACAGTACGGACTATCAACATTCCGCTTGGAGATGTTTATCGCATGGGTCCAGAGATCATGTGTACCGATTTTTGTGAAA
This sequence comes from Gymnoscopelus microlampas, assembly GCF_963454915.1. NCBI lineage: Eukaryota > Metazoa > Chordata > Actinopteri > Myctophiformes > Myctophidae > Gymnoscopelus > Gymnoscopelus microlampas. The sequence goes on along the minus strand of NC_139945.1, from coordinate 42,725,902 downwards.
TTTGAAAATTCAAAATGGCGGGAAATTTATCCTGACGCAAATGGGCGTGGCCTATATGGGGAGATGCGTCATGACTCAAGGAATCTAGGGAAAAAAAGATTTTGATTCTACGGTTCAAGAGTTATAGGCCAAAACGTAAAGCAGGGGGCTGTTATTGCGCCACCATGAGGCCGACAGGTTTAATTATTTTTACAATAATTTTAAACTAAATCATGAACCACCCCTCCAAGTCTTGAAACTCTAGCCCTTACGGTTTCTGAGAAAAAAATACTTGAGTGGGAGTTTTTTCATTTTTCCATTAAAGTGGATGGGGACATTTAATGCACTAATAAATCAATATCAATTAAACTATGTAACCAATCTCTTAGCAAAATACAAGCACACGAGTTAGTGTACCACACTAACTATGTGCCTCTGCCACAAGCAACACCTGCGCTTGATTACTAAACCTGTTAAATACCATGACAGCCCTAGTCTCGCGTAGCCAGACCCCACAGAAAATGAAAAACAGCGACCTCTGCTTTTCTGATATTCTGTGGAGTCTGGCAGGAGTATAATGTTAGACTAGAGCGCAGGGAAACACCGGTTTCATGTCTGCCTATAGCGCATCACTTCCGGTTGGTGCGACCATGTTTTCATTCCCACTAACAATATTTCTACACGGAACACTAACACCACTTCTCCCAGAGAACATGGATGGTTTTGGTTATAAGCCCACTTGTTTCTATGATGAAAGAGTAATTTAAAATGTGAATATCTTTCCGTGGTTTTGTCCGCTCCGAGGACGCTATTGTTAAATTAGTTTCGGCTAGTTTCGAGGGGGGGAGGGTGGATCATGGTGGATGGACACGTGAATCCCGCCCACTACATTTGATTGGGTAAAGCGCGGCCCACTTCCTGATCTGAAGGCACGCCCACTTGTATCCAATGCACACTGGTTAGGACGAACCGCTCCGACAGATTCCACCGCAGGTCGGAATCTGTTCTTGAGAGATTATGACAGCCCTGACCGCGCCCCGCAGACGCAGTGACGTCATTAAAAAATGTGAAACAACAGAAATCGTATACATGGCTCTAACATATATGTTATGCAGTATTATTACTATATATTGTATGTATAGGCCTATGTATGTACATGTAGAAAGCTACAACAGGGGCGCCCGCTGGCCTAGCGGTCCAGGCGCAAACCACATACACTGGTAATCCACCTTGACAGCCTGTTGCGAATTCGACTCTCGATCCCGACAACCTTTGCTGTGTGTCACCCCCCCCCCCCATCTCTCTCCCCGTTTCCTGACAGCCTACTTTCCTATCAATAAAGGCCCAAAAAATATCTTAAAAAAAAAAAAAAAAAAAGGTACAACAAAGGCAATGGCTGTTATGTGCATTACTCAACCCTTGATTATAATTACAGGCACTGTACAGAACAGATTTTATCTAAGTTCACTGATTTATAGCCTACAGTGTGTGTCATTCAAGCATACTGTTTTTCTGGGTCAGGGTCAGCAGAAATCATAATATACTGTACTTGTTGTAATGGTGAAGTATGTAAATGACAATGTTACTCACTCATCATATGTAAAGACATAAGAGATATAGTCCTTCAGGCTCCCAATGACAACTGACAAGCACATAGAGACTGACCCTGGCAACGACAGGTGGACAATTACATACAGTATAACCCTGATAGGCACTTTTTTTTAACAAGTCACTCATATAAAATCTTTGTTGAATGAAGCTCTAATAAAAAGTTTCAATAATAGTTTTTTTTTTTTTTAAAGAAGTCCATAATATGGACACAATCTTTTGCAGTTTAGTTATTGAAGTTTCGCATTTAATGAATAATTTGATTCTTCATAATGTAATTTCTAAATCCATAACATTTTAATGGAACATGTATATATAGGACATTGATGAGAATGTGTAGTAACCTGCACAGAGCATTGTCATTTTGGAAGACAGTTTGGCCTGCTCTGTTTCTCCTGCTCCCAGGGCATTGCCTACCCTCACACTGCCTGCCACACCGAACCCTAGAGGCAACTACAAACAAGAACCTTGCATTAACTTACAATTGCATTATCAACATTATCAATTAAGGATTTGTTGTAAATGCTGCCTATAACAGATGGATGTACATACTTTATCCCCATAAGAACTCACCATATATGCAACATTAGACAGTCCGTTCACAACTGACTGAGCTCCAAGTTCCACCTCGCTTATTAGGCCTGACCAATAGAGATGGAGATCAAATATCAGACCCACTGCATATTTATGCCAACACATCTTTTACAAACACAAGATGTCCTTCTTACCTGCCAGAAAGCCTCCAATCTCATAAGTCCACCATTCCACACACATCATGATCATGCAGGGAATGGCCAGGCGGATGAACGCTCCCCACTCATGCAGGCACTCTTTAGACCAACCTGCAGATAATTATTGGTCACTTCGTTTATTAATTGATAAATCAACCACTTTTTATTTATGCAGCATATTTTGTGCATTAGGAATTCAGGGTGATTCAGAGTGATTAAAGAAAGTGTGTGTGTGTGTGTGTGTGTGTGTGTGTGTGTGTGTGTGTGTGTGTGTGTGTGTGTGTGTGTGTGTGTGTGTGTGTGCGTGCGTGCGTGCGTGCGTGCGTGCGTGCGTGCGTGCGTGCGTGCGGGCGTGCGTGCGTGCGTGCGTGCGTGCGTGCGTGCGTGCGTGCGTGCGTGCGTGCGTGCGTGTGTGTTGGGGGGACAACGTCTTATCAAAAGTGTGCAAGGTACATTATACAAGGGGGCATTATACATACAAAAGAATTCTTTGAGACAAGACATGAGGGGACATACTGTAACTTAAAAGTAGCTCAGCTACTGTATTATACTGTATCTGTATAGTGTAATGTAGAACACTGAGTTTATAAACTCTAAGTTTATCAACTCAATGCTCAAAATAAAGCAATAAGCCACCACCTCTAGTGGAAGTATTTTAAAATGGCTGAGGGGCGTAGTGGGTCACGAGGCGGTACCAGGTAGCTTTTCTAAAACGGTTGCAAATATGGAAACATGAAAATCAAAAACACATCCTGTAAAGGTTGACCAAGCGGCCAAGGCTCCAAAAATGAACAAGTTCCGAATTTGCAGATTGTTGAGTTTTATTTCTCTCACAGGTTTGAGGAGATTTTACAGCTCTGAGAGACTGAGATCTCTCGGCTTACAGTAAATATATAATTGTAATAATTTAATTTTTCACATATTGAAGATGTTCCCCTTTGATTAAATTAGAAAACAATCTGCAAACGTTCAACTTACCACCCCAGCTGGCCTTATGAAGTCCTTTCCATATAATATATGTATGTAGCATTATAGCCAAGGAGAACTGGGAGATAGTGTTGGCCACAGCAGACCCTCTGTTAAAGGTATTTCATAGCATTAATAGGCCAATTGTAACTGCCACCAATACTTATATGAGTGTGATAATCATGTGCAAAGTGATACTCACGCTACCCCCAGATTGAGTGCATAGACAAGGACGTAATTGAAGAGAGCATTCAGAAGATTAACCACAACTCCTGTGATAACCTGTGGCCATATGATGCCCTGAAAACAAAGGGATATACAACTCAGTTGAACCATTATACTAATACCCTGGATAGAATAACCCAATCACTGTGACCATGAGCAGTGTTCTCCCAAAAGTACACAATCAAATCCTGAGTGTTAATTTAAAGGGGCATATTTCGCCTGGCAGAGACAAAAATTAAGATGCTTTATCATTTTTTTTAAAGCAAAAACAATTGAGACCATAACAAATGCAATATATACATTTTAAACAGCATAAACTGTCCAGTTGCACTTACCTGATTCTGTAGATATCTTGCCTCCAGGTAATAAAGAAATGTGGCCTGTAAAAAGTCTAAATTCAATGCCACTGTTTAACTTGGTATATTCAAGGTCAACTCTATTGCACCCATACAGTAGGTGCATCTTTATAGGACTGGGCAATTTCTCTCTCTCTCTCTCTCTCTCTCTCTCTCTCTCTCTCTCTCTCTCTCTCTCTCTCTCTCTCTCTCTCTCAGATATACATACACACACATATATACATATATGAGACTAGACTTTCTGAACTTACCTGACTGTTCTAGATGTCCTTTTTTTGCCTTTACCCACAGTGAGGATTGTTTATCCATATTTATGTCAATTTTATTGCCCAGCTCTACTGTGACACATTATGTTAAGTTTTGCTAAGTATACGTGCAAAGATACTCACAGGTAGTGCTGGCATATAGATCTTCACATACATCTGACACAACCTAAGAAAGTCAAAGTCTTTTAGAACCATCAAGAACAATCTAGTGCAATGTAAGTAAGCAGGTCATACATAAAAACACTTAATAATATTACATGAAAATAAGTAAATTGCAGCACAGTAATAACTATGCAAGGCTGACCTGGCCACCTCTGGATTCTGTTTGACAGCCAAGAGAATAGACTCTGTGTTTATTAGGACAGCCCAGCAAGGACAACATGCCAGCATCAGAATCAGGATAGCCCTCTGCAGAATGACACCAACCTTCAGGAGATTACCACTCCCATAGGTCTACAGGCACAGAAAAATAGTTTTACATAAAAAACTAGAAAAAGTTCTCCACAGAGCACAGGTCTCCGCCTGGTCAGGTAGGTCATTCTGGCCCAGCTATGTTCGGAATTCGCCAATCAGGATGGAATATGAAAAATTGGACGGAACCTTCTTCATCACTTGACTATAGAGATATGTACCGATTTGCATGATGTTTGGACAATATTTCTAGGAGAAAAATGTTTTGCAAAATTCTGCCTCCTGGTGACGCTATAATAGGGCAATGTCGAAAGGGTGGCATTTGTTCCTCAACGTAGCGCGAATGTGCATGCAAAGTTTCACTGCAATCGGACGCTGCGTTCATGATTTGCGGCATTTTGTTCAAAACGGGCCACTCCTGCAAACTTTAGATGTCAATCTTAGCCAAACAGGATGTAATATGAAAATATCCGCCCATGTGAAACATTTGGTGCAGAGGTTCTGCTCTGGCATCCAGGTCTCTCGCCGTGCCTTTCGGCCTGGCGGAGACAATAGCAACTCATAGTAACTTTTCGTATTTAAAATGTAAGTAGCCTACTCTGGAAACGTATTGATTAAGGTTCGTAGTGAATACTAACAAACCATTAGGTTTGGTCTCAATCTCAAATCTAGCCCTCACTTAGTTTAGTTAGGGGTTAAATGTATTTTCTTGCTCATGACAAACGTACACATTGCCAGGGCCAGGTATTCCCCAAATCATCATTTCAACTATATGCATATTTGTAGCACCTACTTTTTAATGGTATCGATTAAGGTTTGGCCATGCTCCAGACCATAGACTCCGTCCACTCATCCAAATAGTGGTATACTTCTAGATTCAGACAGATAATCAAGTTTTACACAGTAACTGAACCATTAGGTTAGGCCAATCGCACTGATGTAGGTGATACCCTAGGCCTACGCCATACATGGGCAACTGGTGGCCCAGGGGCCACAAGTGCCATCCACCTTCAATTGATGTGGCCCGCAGGTCAATATCCTATTACTGATACATTATTTATTTCAGCTGTTATTACAACATGGTTTAACTACAGTCCCTTGTATTAAATTGTATGAAAAACATTTGTATATCCAATGTATGTGTTTTCATAAAGTTATGATAAGTAGCCTAATACTAAATGCATTTGAAATAAAATAAAAATGTTACACTGTATGATAATTGTTAATATCACTTGATTATTACATTTGTGGGGCTTACAGTATACTGGTGAGAGTGCAAAAATGCAATGTGGCTCCCTCTAGTGAGTGTGGACATTTACTGGCCCTCTTCAATCTCCATCATCAAAGTTGCCCAACCCTGCCCAACCCTGCCACGCACGCACGCACGCACGCACGCACGCACGCACGCACACACACACACACACACACACACACACACACACACACACACACACACACACACACACACACACACACACACACACACACACACACGACACGTACTTCTGATGCTTTGGAGAAGTATTGCTGTTCGAATGAATGAATCTTACCTGAGATATTAGTGTATCACACCCTGATGCTAAACCAGCTCCAATTGACATACCTGTAACATTAATAACCTGTAAATGTAGCACAAATTATTTTCTATACGTAGCCTCGTTACCGAAATTATAGTATTGAGAAAATAATTGCCGAATACATACAGTTATAGCCAGACTCACTCCTGCCAGTTCTGTCTTCCCCAAATGCCCACAGAACACAGTACTGATGAAACTCACAGAAAACACCATAAGTTGAGCCAAACACTGATGAAAAAAGACACAAATAGCTTGATCTTCTTCACATTAGACCAACCATGTGCATATTCAATACATAGCCTAAAGTCCATTGGCCTACTAGAATGGTCATTGGTGATTAAATTGCAGCTCAGTGGGTCATGTAGCTTCTATTAATGTAATTTATAATAAAACATTTGTTTGTAAGCTCCGTTTTTGGTCTACTTACCGCTGGCCCAGCTAATTTTGCAAGTTCAAATACTTCCGTCTTGGCACCAACAGGAATCTTTCGGCGAATTAGTCTCAAACAACTTCCACAAGTACTACGTATGAAAGATGAACTGTCATTCCCATTTACTGTAGTATTCTCCATAATCTAGCTGCGTTTTGTGGAGGCAGTTGTTTTTAAGGAACACGCTAAGCAGGAATGTGAAAATGGCTATGGTTGTGTATTTAACTTAAGTAAATACATTTAAATCATTTATTTACTTATTATTATTCACACACACACACACACACACACACACACACACACACACACACACACACACACACACACACACACACACACACACACACACACACACACACACACACACACACACACACACACACACACACACACACACACACACACTTTGAGTGGCAGGTACACTGCACCATCCACTCAGAGACTTCTTCATGTGCCTAATGTGGTCTAGGGCAGGGGTCTTCAACCTTTTCAGCCCAAGGACCCCCTAGCCGAGAGAGAGATGAAACAGGGACCCCCTAGCTGAGAGACAGATGAAGCAGGGACCCCCTATATATTGTATAAAATGTAGTTTCAGATTAAACTTTTACTTGTTTACTTGGTCTGCTCTTTTTTCCCTCTACCTCTTTGCCAAAAAATATCAGATCTACAAGATCACAACGCCTCGCAGCGCAAGGCGTTGTGGATCTTGTAGATCTGATATTTTTGGCAAAAGTTCTCTTCAGAATAGGGATGCTAGGGGTCAAGTTAAGGAAAAAAATAATATATCACACAAAGATTTTGGCGGACCCCCTGTAGTAACTCTGAGGACCCCCTAGGGGTCCCGGACCCCCTGTTGAAGACCCCTGGGCGTTAGCCCTAGACCACATTAGGCACATGAAGCCCTAGACCACATTAGGCACATGAAGAGCCAATATGTGCCCAGGGACACATTAGTGATTAGCTAGCACATCATGAACTCTCATCATGAACTTTCATGCACTCACACCAGCACCACACACTACATGACATCATACACACCTCATACTAAGGACTGCAATGGAAACAAGCTGTACGTTTTTTTTTGCATTTATATCCTTTTGATTATGGTGGGTCAGATGTACAGTATGTCATGTAACATATGTTTTATTTCATGATAAATAAAGATGTAAATCAATCAATCAATTCATGTGCCATGCTCGTGCACGCTCGTTCATGCACGCGCACAGGAAGCCTGCACCTTTCAGCACCATGGAGTCCGTGGCATGGACAGCGCCTCAAAGAAGAAAAGGAAAGTTTTCTCCAAAAACCCAAACACTTTATTTTGTAAACTGTATTATAACAATGGAAATATAAAACACAAGGATTGAAATACATTTATTACACCAGTGAGTCTGGTAACTAACTCAATGCAGACGATGGGCAGGATGTCACATCACTACCAACTGCAAATTCTTCTCACATCCATTGGTACTGGTAAAAATCACACCCTGTGTGAAGGTAGCGGCGCCTTTGGATACATTATGTCATCGATATGTGTTTATAATGTGTTTATAGCCATGTGTCATGTGAAGCTTGACCAATCACTTTGTTGACGGGTCTAACCAATCAGAGCGTCGACGACAGATAAAGTTAAATTGAGGATCTAACTTTAAATAACTTACCTAGAAGGAGACTTTAGCCAAATAAAAATATATACAAAAAAAAACATGAGGAAATAAAAAATAAACCTTGACATCATAGTGATGTCATGAATAGTCCCCTTGCCTGACAAATCACAACCTTGACGGGCCTGACCAATCAGAACCTTGACGGGCCTGACCAATCAGAACCTTGACGGGCCTGACCAATCAGAACCTTAACGGACTCTTGGATTCTCGATCGTCTCTATCAAACCATTCTGTCATAACGGATGACTGGGTCCCGAACTCAGACTTTCTATACATTCACCCTTCATCTGTTCTTGTATCTTTCTCTTTCTATTCGTCATATTAACTTTAAATAACTTACCTAGACGGAGACTTTAGCCAAATGAATAATAAGATGAAGTCATTGTCATCGTTTATATAGACATCGAATTCTATATTCATGACATCATAGTGATGTCATGAATAGTGACCAATCACAACTTTGGCGCACCTGACCAATCAGAACGTTGACGCACCTGACCAATCAGAACGTTGACGCACCTGACCAATCAGAACGTTGGCGCACCTGACCAATCAGAACGTTGACGCAAAAGCCAGGCATAGAGGGCTAATATCCGTTCTATACCTAAAGGTATAGAGCGGCTAGCGCCGCTAAAAAATGTCAAACACAAGAACTTTTAATGTAGTTGTGTTCAACGTAGGTTCGGGAGTAGAGACCGCCCTCTGCTCAGCCTCTCACGTTCATGATCAAGTTCACCTGCGCTGCTTATCTCCCAGCCAATCCACGCAGCAATCACCACAGTATAAATACACCTGCGATTATATCATCTACCTTTTTGATCTCGCTCGCGTTGTCAAAAATGCCCAACATTCCTCCATTACGTTGCTCTCCTAACATTTCTATCTTCTGTCCTCCAGGAGCCCCAGGGGGGGTAGCGTTCGGAGCAGAGGCGACAGACAGCTCCAGGGCCGAGCAACAATGGTCGTCTGGCTCCCGAGACTACACCCCCACCCTGACGGTGCGTTTTAACAGCGGGCGACTCGAGGGCGATGCCGGGCAAGTTGGGGCAACATCGCCCAAAAGATAATGAAAGTCTATGAGAGCCGGCGATCGGGCGAAGTGGGCGGGGGGGCGATGAAAGATGGATTTTCTTTATCTTTTTGGACTATGTCGGCCAGTATCGCCCGCTGTTAAAACGCACCGTGAGTCTCGCCCCACCTCGGGCTCCTCATCAATACACATACCGCATTGCATTCTATTGAATAAATACTGTTTAACTTGAGCAGAAGGTGTGGTCTCTTACTAGTGAATCAACTGTCACACTACCAGCGTGGGAATACAAGAAGACTCACCTCAAGACAAACTCACCTCAACTGAAAAAGGAATACTCACCTCGGGGGTAGGAACAGTCACCCCGGGGGGTGGGTAAACTCACCTCAGGACCTGAGAAAACTCACCTCGGAACACTCACCCCGGGGGTAGGAAAACTCACCCAGAAAAACTCAATGGTGTAATGTACAGTGAGTTTTTGTTTTGTGGGTGGGTTTAACCTTTCCCCTCTACACCAAGTCTGTATGTTTAAAAAAGGCACATCTACGGCTTGTGAGCTTTCCTTTTTCACAGAATGCTTTCATAATGAGACACGTTTAATCCATACTGGATTAAATTCTGTCTTTGAAGGTATAGAATTACCAAATTATGTTGTTCAATGATATATTTGTGTTTAAAATACACACACACACACACACACACACACACACACACACACACACACACACACACACACACACACACACACACACACACACACACACACACACACACACACACACACACACACACACACACAAAGAGTAAGGCATCAAAATGTACCAAAAGTAATATTTCTAAAAACTAAAGTTCTCAAACAATGCATGTGTGCAATGCAATGTTCTATGCTGTTATCATTTATACCAGCAAAGTAGTAGGTAACTAAATATCCTAGGTAAAAATAGGGAAAAGTGTTTAATGCATGTTTTACAATAGTGAAATGTATATCTAATAGTAACTAAAGTTCAATAATGCTTACTATAGTGACATGTATATCTAATAGTAACTAAAGTTCAATAATGCTTACAATAGTGAAATGTATATCTAATAGTAACTAAAGTAACTAAAGTTCAATAATGCTTACCAAAAGCTTTTCTCACAAATGTGTTCACACAGAAAACAAAACATTATACCTGTGTTTTACCTTCACTGGAGTTTTTCTTCATTTTTCTTTGTTAAGTAAGTATTTGTTTGCATTATACACATTGGAATGTTCACTTTTCTGATGAAATCTACCTTGTATTTAAAGCACTTTAATTAGCTAAATGTAATTTAACAACATACATTGATATTGGAATGTTCATTTCTCTGGGTTCCTACGTTTGTTTGTTTGTTTGTTTGTTTGTTTGTTTGATGGGGGCACAGGAGTGAAGGGGAGGAGGGGGGTTGACCACTTAACACTAATATATATATATATATATCTAATAGGTGGATGGGGCAAGGTGTGGAGCTGGAGACACATAGCAAATGACCATGCTATTTGCTATTTGCATTCCTTGTTCACTTTTCTGATGAAATCTACCTTTCATTCATTCTGTGAAAATGGAAAGCTCACATTATGAAAGCATTCTGTGAAAATGGAAAGCTCACAAGCCGGTAGATCTACCTTTTTACCTTTTCTGATGAAATCTACCTTGTATTTAAAGCACTATTTAAAGCACTTTATTAATTCTATACCTTCAAAGAAAGAATTTAATCCAGATATGGATTAATCCAGATATGGATTAAACATCATTATGAAAGCATTCTGTGAAAATGGAAAGCTCACATTATGAAAGCATTCTGTGAAAATGGAAAGCTCACAAGCCGGTAGATCTACCTTTTTTTAAACATTGGGGTGAGTATTCCTACCTCTGAGGTGAGTCTTCCGAGGTGAGTTTTCTCAGGTCATGGGGTGAGTGTTCCTACCCCCCGAAAATCTTGGGGGTGAGTATTCCTACCTCTGAGGTGAGTCTTCCGGGGTGAGTATTCCTACCTCTGAGGTGAGTTGGTTTTGAGGTGAGTCTTCTTGATTAGCATGCTCACTTGCCCTTGTGGAGAGGCATATGTTGCACAAACAAAACAAAATACTTTCAGAACACAAAAGTGCACTACCCATATGTCATGGCAAAACATTACATTGAAACAAACCATGGTTCCCCATCCACCATTCACTTTGTTGGTGTGGAAACCATGGTGGCTTAAAGGCTGACCCTTCTTATAAATACAAGTTATTATGGGTTCCTGTTAACTTACATGTGTTCAGGTTGTTTATTAGTTTGTGCTGATTATCAATGTGTTGCTGTTTTTGTGTTCCATGGTCTTCCTGTATCCATTTGAATAGACCTATGGAAACATCTGTTGTACACTGAACAATATGATTTCCTGAGAGTTTTGATACTAGAGTCCATAGAGGTGATTCTGATCTTATAGTGCTTTCCCCCTACATAGGTGTGGATGACTGTGAATATTATATTAAAAAAAAGAGGTGAGGCCTACCGCTATTTGTTCACTATGCTCTGATGAAGGCTCCATGTCAGAGCTTGTATTTAATCTCTGAATCAGTCATGGGTGTGTTTTGGGCATGACATAAATTAGTCTGTGTTGTCTTCCATTCCCTTAGAGCTATTTGCTCCTGCACCTGACATATTATTTAAATGACAGTTTTGGCAAGTTGGAGGAGAAGCAAAACCTGTTTGCTGAGTAAACATCTCATCATCATCTTGTGTGGGAAGTGAAAAAAAGTAAGACAATCTATGGGAGGTCGATTATTAATGTGATAGCCTATAATGATGACAGGAGATGCATGGTAAAATGTTTAAGAAAATGTTTAAGATCATGGGGGCGGAAAATGATTAAGACCATGAGCGTGCAAATGAGCGCAAAAACATTTGGTAAAATAAAAAGTGGTTTGTGGTGAAAATGACAACTACGTCAGTTGGAAACTAGCAATAATAATTCCATTGCGCTTAGTGCCATTTAGCGCCTGGTGTAAGGGCAGGTACTGCACTGCCACTGTAGGACTTTTAAAGTGGTCGGGGTCGTCTGATCGTTAAGCATTACACACTGCAGGAGTTTATTTCTTGAAATCGGCTGTCATATATCGTTGTGGTTTTCACACTATAGATTGATCCCCGACCAGGGATTACACACTGTAGAATAGTTCACTAGGATGCTATCTCCAGAGTCAGACCCAATACATACATTTGTGTTTATTCCAATTCATTTTAATCGACGTCTGCCGTGATATGCCCCCCCCCTTGTCTCTCTCTCTCTCTCTCTCTCTCGCACGTCAAGTGCGCAGAAGCAGTCAGTGACAGAGTTGCCATCCTTCCATAGCCACGTGGCTGTAATGTGCTCTCATTGGCTGTAGCGTACATCTCCTCGCAAAGTGGTCGCAGCTCCTTTCATACTGTATGATATTGTCTGCTGTGCTGTCTGGGACACAGCTGAATATCTAACGGGGTAGATATTTGAAAACGGTTGGAAAGCCATCATAGAGTGGATGATCGTCTCGCAGAGCCTTTCACACACAGCGAGCATTATCTCGCCGATCAAAGGCCGATCTGCGTTTTGATTGATTGATGTAGCCTTGAGAACATCAGTACACGTAAGTACAAATTCACAATACAAGGTCAACTAAACTGGAAGACTCATTAAGCACTGAGCTTGTTTAAGATGAGATCCCCATGCACACAAATCATGATGACATAAGAGACAGACAGATATACACACTACTATACGGAATGTCATACAATCAGCTTACAGGTTACTGGTATGAAGAGTGAAAAAATATGTACAAGAGAAGAAAAAGAAAAGGGGGGGGGGGTAGGGGGGTAGGTTAGGACTTGGACAGGGGCCATTTTCGAATTGCAGCCTCTTGAAGGTGTATTTTAGGGCAGTTTTGAAAGTGAGTAGGGTTTTACACTCCTTTACTCCTTTTGGTAGGGCATTCCACATTTTTGATGAATAGCGTGAGAACGAGTTCATTCCCTTTGTTGAGCCAAATCTGGGTTGAACATGATTTGTGGAGCTGCCTGTGGTGTTATGATCATGGACTTCATTAACATTTTGGAAGTATTTTGACAAATACAGGGGGATCCCAATGTTGTGGTGTATCTTGAAGACCAGGCCCATAGCAAGCGTCAGATCAGGAGGTTTTGTCGGCGAACGCCAAAAAAAGTTGCGGACAGCAAAATCGGACCAAATATCCTGCAGTGTGTACCTGCCTTAAGACAGGTCCCTATAGGTATTTTATTAGTTAACACAACTTAGGCTACCTCACTGAGAGAATGTGGCTCAATACAAGAGTGATATTGTGTTACTAAACTAACAAATTAATAGTTTTATAATAATAATAAACAAAAGATTGGTGATAAAGCCTTTCCCATGGCTCTGTAGGTGTGCATGTACTGTGTTGGCTGGTCACAGTCACATGCAGCAACCGTTTGTATCACAGTCTGTGCCACTGCCAACCATGCACTCTTCTGACTTCAGTGGTTCTAGTGAGAACAACTGTATCTATATATATATTGACTTCACAAGCCTGTGAAACAAATGTGACGCAAGCTTCTTCCATCTGGCAAAGTCAGGTTACTGTATCTATGCTCATCTAATCAAGTTAGTGACTACTATATTGGTGATGATTCCAGCAGCCAAAATGAAGAGCATCCCAGCCAGGGCCAGACCCCTACGTAACACCAGAGCTCTGTAGCTGTGTGACTCCACCACTGTTATGACAGCCGATCTGTTCCCAACATCAGCCAGCTCCTGTGTATCTGTGTGTCCCTCGCAGGGCCCCGTATCTTCCAAATTACTCCCTGGAGAGACATGTCAGTAGATGTAAGAACATTAGATCCTTCTCAAAGAATTGAGACAGATTTCTTTTCCCATGTTCTACTCTTGACTTTCAGAACATGAACAAAGACCCTTGAGCCCACAGATCTCTCACATAGACATCACAGCAGTGTTGATTTCGTCGACTAAAACTATGAAGAAAAATGTTCGTCGACTACCTTTTTCACTGACGAAAACTAAATAAAAACTAAGCTACGATGACTAAAACTAAGACTAAATATTGACAATTTCGTCAACAAATAAAAACTAGACTAAAATGTTATGGAGGGACTAGAAGAAGAGATCCAGTAGAACTAAAAGACAAGTCATTTTATGTTTGGTTAGCGCTCGGGTGCTGTGCTCTGAAAACAGCAGATCTACAAACTCACATGTAGATCGGCTATTTTCAGCATGCAACCAAGGGTAAAATCAGCCATTGCGACGCCATCAAGGCCAGCCAAAATACATTTTAGTCGACTAAATCAACTGTAGATTTAGTCGACTATACTCTTATGATATTTAGTCAACTAAAACTAGACAAAAACTAAAACATTTCAGATGACTAAAATATGGAATTTTATTCAAAAGACTATGACTAAAACTAAATAAAAAAGATTGATCAACACTGCATCACAGGTAGAATAAGGGAAACATTCACTCTTGAGACTCTTGTCTCTTACCCGTGTCTGTAGAGCTCCCATGCACTCCGGCTCTCATCAGCGCCTGGGAGAAAAAAATCTTATTACCTTCCCAAAAAGGTTAGATCATAAGGCATTTTTTAAAAAACTATATATTTATTGCCATTTTCAATTATATAACGAAACAACAATATGGCTCTTGTGTTAAATGTCTATAAATAATCAAAAACAGAGCAAATAGACATCACATAGAATACATACACATACATAATAACAATATGAAAAACAAAAACTGAAAAAAATAGATCATATGGCATTTTGATCCAATCAGAGAGTTATAAATCTGCCTACTCACCTCTGCTGTGGCTTTCTTCCAGTTCATTTTTGTCAGATAAAACATTAGGCCGGAGGACTGAAGGAACACACCGGTAAACATACCTATCCACAGACCTGGAGAGGTTCAGAGTAATGTCTGTGTTGTTTATATTGTTTATGTCAAGAAAGGGAAAAAACAGGCACTCAGGCCATTTGATGTCTTTCTAAAAGAGTAGTGACCTAATAATAAAAAGATACAAAAAAAAGAAAAACAGTACAAAATGTACCATGCAATGCACCAAAAGGTTTACCAATGTACGTACAATTAAACTGTCAAAATAGCCTCCTCACTATTTATGATGAACAGGTCTAAAATACAGATGCATATTGCTGCCTTGGGAAATAAAGGATCTTGTTATAATGTGAAACATTTCACGTAATAACATGATACGTTTTTATATGTCGCAATGATGTAAAAATGTCCTATAATGTGAAAGACATCTTGTTATAACAAGAAACTACAAGTACGCAAAACAGCAATAATAAAGAAACTACAGGATAAGAAGAGAGTACAAATACAGCAAAATAGCAGTAACAAGAAACTATACAGGATAAGAAGAAAGTACAAATACAGCAAAACAGCAATAATAAGAAACTACAGGAAGGTATGCTTCTGTGAATCACCTCATTTGTTATTGAGCGTTTAAGAAACAACAATAGTCCCTTTATCATTGTCATTGTAAACAGATAATAAAAACAAACAAAATGCTAAACCAGGGTTTGTAATTTTATAAATTAGTAGAATACACTTTGTTTGCATTAATTTGTGTGCTAAATGTGTATCTATAAAGACCTGTTTCACCGCAAAATAAAACACAAAATATTGGATCAATGTTTTAGCTACTAGAGAACTATTGAAGATATCATTCTCGCCACTATTTGGAGTAACATTATGGCACGGTAACTACACCACCCAAAGTTTTATTGTGCTTTAAGTCTCTAAACTTCTTCTTACCTTTGATTCCTAATTTGGCAGCAAACATCAGAGGCACGCCAATAGGAAAGGCCACACCATAATACCCGACCACGTTAAAGATGGCTCCAATTTTCTGCTTCCCAGCTCCTCTGATAACACCTGCTATGGCAGCCTAGACAAGCAAACAAGACATGGTTGGACTGGACTTATAGTAAAAAGGTTGTCTTGTATTCTTACTGACAGTATCAATAAGCCATTAGATTTTTTCCAGAATTACAAGTAGTTCAACAGGCACTGTAGGCTGTATCATGTTGTCAAGGTGAAATGCAGTGGCAAGAGATACTTACTGATAATGCATCTAGCAGAAGGAATGGTGAATAGAAAGCCATAACTTCAGCAACTCGCTCTCTAATTTGTCTGTTGGAAAGGAAAAACAGAAATTCCATTTTAAAACTGGCAGACTGTAAGACAGCATTAGACCAAAATAACATGCAATATAGGCAGTATTATTATTATATTGTACACAAGCAGGAAATCAGCTTGCCCGATTTTGCGTGGGTTACTGTGCTGACAGCGCATCACAGAGCTATACGTCGATCAGCATGTTCAGGTTTCGGTACCCAACGTTGCCTGAATTCTTTGCCCGCCTCACTCTCCCCTCTCACTCTCCCTCCCTCCTCCTCTCCCTCTTCCTCTGTTCCTCTGTCTCTGTCTCTCTCGCGCTGATAAAGATCTGGTCTGATGTCACACACATTGTCCCTCCCTCACTCACTCCCTCTCTCTATATATATAAATAATATATATATATATACACTCTCTCTCAGTGGAACTCCCTTTCTAAACACATACACAGTCACTTGATCAACAGTGTAATACTAAAAACAAAAATCCTCAAACAGACTGTTAATGTATGTGCATAACTCAAACCTTGATTAGATTACAGGTACTGTACAGAGAACAAAGGCCACTCGCCACGATCACTTGACTGAAGTTAATATGTAAAAGAAGATGTAAGTTCACAGTTTTCTTTTTTTGTTAATGTTTTATCCCACGATTTTTGTAACCCATTTTTTCACCCAGAGCCAATTGCTTAAGCTTGTAATCCTGGGCCCGACTCTCCCTCTGCCAGCCTGTGGAGAGCCCCGAACTGAGCTCATGCTTCCTTCAATGCATGAGGAGTGAGCAGGCCGCTTCTTATCATCTGACAGGGGGGAGTTTCCCCGGTAGGACGTAGCGTGTGGAAGGAACAAGTTATTCCAACCAGTTCCTTTCCCCTCCATCAGGTGCCAGGGCTGACCAGAGGGAGGCAGGGAGAACATGCAAACTCCACACAGAAAGGTCCTTTTGCGAACCCCACCTAGGGTATTGGCACTGATGATGCGGAGGAGAGAACACGCCCCCAGCGCCCACAGCATCCCTGGCGGTAATCAAACCCAGGACCTTCTAGCTGTGAGGCGACAGTGCTACCGGATGCGCCACCATGCCCCTCAAGTTTTCTATCCTACATTGGCTGTTTTAATATAATTCAAACACTAAGACTGCACTGTTTTCAGTACGTTTTCTACGGGTCAGGGGTAAGCAGATATCATAATACACCTATGTGAAGGGCAAAGTATGTACACTACAACATTACTCAATACTCACTCATCATATGTAAAGACATAGGCGATATGGTCCTTCAGGCTCCCAATGAAAACTGATAAGAACACTGAGACTAACACTGGGTATGAGAAAAGGGAGTCGCACAATTACATATAATCCTGATAGGACTGTATAGACCAATTGTTATAATCAAGTCATTAATATCATCAAATCATTGCTAAATTAATCTCTAATAAAAAGAGCTTCATTGAAAAAAAGAGATATCGATTCTCTTCGAAAGAAGTCCATAATATGGACAGGATCCTTTACAGTTTAGTGATTAAAATAATGATTTTCACATAATGTTGTTTTCTTCATCCCCTATATTTTGGAAATCAATTGTTCAGTACTTCATAATGTCATTTCTAAATCCATAACATGTTAATAGGATAACAACTAAACATAAATTATAATTGAGGACATTGGTTGTGTAGTAACCTGCACAGAGCAGTGTCATTTTGGCAGACAGTTTGGCCTGCTCTGTATCTCCGGCCCCCAGGGCATTGCCTACCCTCACACTGCCTGCTATACTGAACCCTAGAGGAAACTTCAAACAAGAACCTTGCATTAACTTACAATGTCATTACATGCATAAACATATGGTTAATTTTATTTCATGAGTCTAGAATTTGTTGTAGATGCTGCCCATAAAAGATGGATTGACGTACTTTTTCATGTAATAACTCACCATAAATGCAACATTTGACAGTTCGTACACAACAGACTGAGCTCCGAGTTCCGCCTCGCTAATTAGGCCTGACCAAGAGAAATTGAATCAAATATAAGACCACTGCTTATTTACACCATTTTGTTTTTACAAACAAATGTATGTCCTGCTTCCTTACCTGCCAGCAAGCCTCCAATCTCATAAGTCCACCATTCCACACACAGCATGAGCATGCTGGGAATGGCCAGGCGGATGAACGCTCCCCAGTCCTGCAGGCACTCTTTAGACCAGCCTAGATAATCATTTGGTCAATTAGTTTATTAACCACTTGAGGTTATTGAGGCATCCCTATTCTGGGGGGAACAATCACCAAAAATAGCCAATCTACAAGCTCACAACGCGTCGCAACCAACATGTTGTAAGCTTGTAGATTTTGGCGATTTTGTAACCCTTATTTTTCACCCGGTGCCAATTTTCTAAGTGATCTTGGGCGCTACACTCCTCTCACCAGCTTAGGGAGGCAAGGGCTGAGCTCATGCCTCCTTCAATGCATGAGAGCCAACTGACCTTCTTGTCACCTGACAGGGGGGAGTTTCCCTAGTTGGACGTAGCGCGTGGAAGGAACGCGTTATTCCAACCAGTTCCCTTCTCCTCCATCAGGCGCCCCGGCTGTCATGGGGTAGGCGTATAGTGACCAGGATTACTACATGTTTTTGTGAGGGTATATTAACTACCCTGAGAGACACGGGGAGAACATGCAAACTCAACACAGACCTTTCGCCAACCCGACCTCAGGGTATGGGCGCTGATGACGCGGAGGAGAAGACACCCCCAGCCCACGTAAAACTAGCTGAATTGGAACATTTAGGATCGAGGAGATTTTCCATCTCAGAGAGAGCAAGCTCTCAGCTTACATAACAATATAGGGAAATGTTGTGTCTCCTTATAATACTACAATAGGATTGACAGTACATCTAATATTGAAGATGTTATCCTGTAATTCATTTAGTAAAGAAATCATCCCAAATGTTGTACTTACCATCCCAGGTGGTCTTATGAAGTCCTTTCCATATAATATATGCATATAGTAATAGTGCCAAGGAGAACTGGGAGATAGTGTTGGCAACAGCAGACCCTCTGTTAATGGTATTTCATAGCATTAAATAGGCCACATGTAGCCATCACCAATAAATATGAGGAAAGATATGAGGGTGGTGATCATGAAGAAAGTGATACTCACGCTACCCCCAGATTGAGTGCATATAGAAAGATGTAATTGATGAGAGCATTCAGAAGATTAACCACAACTCCTGTGATAACCTGTGGCCATATGATGCCCTGAAAACAAAGGGATATACAACTCATATCAGTTGAACCATTATCCCAATACCCAAAACGTAACGCAAAACGTAAACAGTAAAAATCCAGAGTCTTCTTTAAGTCTACAAATGAATCTGTATGTTCAGACAAGAGTCGTTGGATTGAACAGTTCTAGGCTGTTCATCTGTATCACATCATCACATATTACTGTACATTGTACACATACAGACTCTTCTCTCTGGTATCTGCATGTGGGAGAGATTATTTTGGTCAACCTTCATTATGAATTAAACCTTCATTATGAATTACATAATTTAAAGCTTAAAACCAGTAAGTGCCCTTTAATATACAGAATGATATAACTACTTACCTGATTCTGTAGATATTTTGTCTCCAGGCTATAAAGAAATGTCGCCTGCAAAAAGTCTGAATTAAATGCACTTGTTTAACTGGGTGTATTCAAGGTCAAGGTCAACTGTATTGTACCCAGGTACATTTGTATTGCAGGCAAGAAATAATGTTGCTGTAACATACAGTAGGGTTGGGCAATATGTCGATATTATATCATATAATGATATGAGACTAGACTTTCTGAACATACCTGGATGTTTTGGCTATTCTATTATTTGCCTTTACCTACTTATTATATAGGCATTATGGAAGAATATTTATCAAAAATATCATTGTGTAAATATTGTTTCCCAGCTCTACTGCGATACTTTCTGTTCATTTTTATCTATTGTTTGCAGACTAGCACACATGCAAGGATACTCACAGGTAGTGCTGGCATAAAGATCTTCACATACAACTGAGACACCCTAAGAAAGACAAAGCCTGTCAGGACGATCAAGACCAATCTAGTGTAATATATGCCAGCACATCATACATAAAAACACAATATTACATGAAAAACATAAGTAAACTGCAGCTGGAGTATAATATCTCTACAAGGCTTACCTGGCCACTTCTGGATTCTGTTTGACAGCTAAGAGAATATACTCTGTGTTTATTAGGAGAGCCCAGCAAGGAAAACATGCCAGCATCAGAATCAGGATAGCCCTCTGCAGAATGACACCAACTCTCAGGAGATTACCACTCCCATAGGTCTACAAGCACAGAAAAATAGTTATACATAACAAAATAACAACTCATAGAAACCTTTCAGTATTTAAAAGGTAAGTACTCTAGAAACGTATTGATTAAGATTCGTACTAGAGAATACAATAAACAAACCATTAGGTTAGGCCAACTCTCAAATCTAGCCCTCACTAAGTTTAGTTAGGGGTTAAATGTGTGTGTGTGTGTGTGTGTGTGTGTGTGTGTGTGTGTGTGTGTGTGTGTGTGTGTGTGTGTGTGTGTGTGTGTGTGTGTGCGTGTGCGTGTGCGTGTGCGCGTGTGCGCGTGTGCGTGTGTGTGTGTGAGAAATCTTGCTGATGCTTTTGGAGAAGTAAGCAAGTGTTCTTACCTGAGATATTAATGTATCACATGCTAATGCTAAACCAGCTCCAATTGATATACCTGTAACATTAATAACCTGGTAAAATGAAGCAAATGTTATTTTATACACACTAGCAACCTGGCCAATAGGCTAATTTATAGGCTAGTTTCGGTTGCTTATCATATGTTTTTATTTGCAGACTATTCATGAAGCTGTCCATTTACTGATTTTTAAAGTGTTTTTAAGAACTGTATGTGACAAATAAAGGTTGAATTGAATTGAATAGTTATTGAATAAATGATTCTTAAGAAGGTTAACAGTACTACTTACAGTTATAGCCAGACTCACTCCTGCCAGCTCTGTCTTCCCCAAATGGCCACAGAACACAGTACTGATGAAACTCACAGCAAAGCTCATAAGCTGGGCCATAAACTAATGAGAAAAGACAATTAGCTCGAACTGAACATGAATCTGAAACAGATTCATGTCTTGCAATTCCGATGAAGACAGGCTATATGCCTATAGTAAATAGGTTAATTTCAGGCATGCAGCTCACAGGTCAGTCAGTGTAAATTATTGTAATTAAAGGTAGGGTAAGTTATTTTCTTTGGTCAAAATAAGTGTTAAATAGCTCTATATTCTGATAATACTTATTGCTATATACTATAAGGTGTTTGTTCAGTAACAGGAGTCTCCATGTCTCTCCAGCTCTTTATTAAACAGAAAATGCTTTTTCAGGTCGGGATACCAATTGTATCCAATCAGGATAGAGAAGTCGGCCAGGATACAGATTAAACAAGTGAAATTGCAAGTGATGACACAAAGAAATGAGCAAAGCACTATAAAAATGAAGCTGTTAATTGGGTAATCTCTCCTGATTGGCTGAAAATTATTCACCTATACCTGAAAATGAATTTTCAGTTTATTAAGAGCTGAAGAGACAGGGAGACCCCTGTGACTGATCTAACACTATAGCAGGGGTCTTCAACAGGGGGTTCGGGGGTCCTCAGAGTTACTACAGGATGGCCGCAAAATCTTTGTGTGACAGGATTCTTTTTTACATTAACCACTTGAACCCTACCATCCCTATTCTGAGGGAGACATCAGCTGAAAATAACAGATCTACAAGCTCACAACGCCTCGGCTATTTTTGTTAAAGAGGTTGCAGAGGAAACAAGAGTATTGTGTATGTATGTAATGTATTGAGGGTTTAAGTGTTTAAATGTCTGAAAATACACATTAACATGAATCCAACACTGATGACAGTGTTGTCAAACAAGTCTATGAAGCTATCTATGAAATCTATGAAAAGGTTTAATCTGCAACATAATCTTTCCACTCAAACAGAGAGCGTCTCCTTTCAAACCCCAATGGTTCTAATCAGCCCCCCGTCCACAGGAGTGCCCCAATTCTCTCACAACTTGCTACAAAAATCCCTCATGAAAAACTATATAATCTCCTACATTTCATTTTCCACCTTCACATGTGTCTCCTTCTCTAATAATCAAAAAGTGCTATATATTTCATCTCGCAATCTACTTCCGGATGGTTCGTTTTGCACCTTCTCTTGCCACATCGGTCACGGGAAAGAAATAAGCACTGCCGTGGTCTATGGAAACGACGAGCCCAAAAGTGCACCCAAATAAGCCCACAATCGCTTATACAAACAGTCAGACCTGGCAACGCAGCCTACGCCAATCATGCGTGAGAGATCTACAAGCTATGGGGCAGAGACGCCACCGTATCTTAGCAACAACTACAGCGCTCACTCTCATTGGTCGTGTCACGCTAAGAGCAGTCTCCAGACAATGGCATCTCAGAGAGCTTGCTGTAGTGTTTATATATCTATGGCTGTAGCCATCACAGTCTAGCCTGGGTGCCAGCCTGCTTCGCTGCGTTCGGCGGACTTTCGCGACGCAGGCTGGCACCCAGGCTAATCACAGTCAGTCGCAGCGACGACGGACAGGGCGCTGTGTGATAGCTGCCATGTCGCTAACGCTAACGTGGTTGTCATGCCTGCAGCGGCTGTCCAATCACTTTGTCAACAATGCACGTTCGTGTGGTGAATGTCAATATTGCTGCTCAGTTAGTCCATTGTAGATGGTGTATGTTTGTGTGTGTCTTCTGGAGAACTATGTAGCTCCACAGCAACTACAGTAACTAACGTAATGGCAGGACCGCCCCGTGCTACGCATGTTAGGCTGCATTATGGTCATGTAAATTCAGATAATTTCGCTCAGATTAGAGCAGTGCTTATCAACCCTTTCAGGCCGCCCCCCCCCCCCCCCCCCCCCCCCCCCCCAAATAAACGTACTTGATCTGGGGACCCCCCCATTCTGTTTGACTCCGTTCCACAAGTAAATATTGTGAAAATAGCCGATCTACAAGTTCGAAACGCCTCACGTTGAGAGGCTTTGTAAGCTTGTAGATCGGCTATTTTCTACATGATTGCCTCTTTCTTAGATTATTTGACAATGTGGCCCATGTTTTTATAGTATAGTTTGTTGACTACTTTTGTTGCAGAAATGGTCATTTCCTTTACTTTCGTTTTTTTATTGTCTCCGCCAGGCCGAAAGGCATGGCGCAAGACTCTGTTTCACCCCCTGTCCGTCCGTCTGTGATAGCTAATCTCTCACATCGTTGACTTGATCGCAGCGAAACTGTGCACACACACTCCCTGGATGCCAATTCAGAACCTCTGCCCTATTTCTTTCACATGGCCCTGTTACAGTGCCACCAGGAGGCCGCTTTTTGCTAAACACATTTTCTCACAGTACTCCTACATATTTTGCCCAAACATCACGCAAATCGGTACACAGTATCTCCACAGTCATTAAAAAAAAAGGCTCTTTCAGATTTTTCATATTCCATCCTGATTGGCTAAAATGGCTTCCAAAGTCTGCAGGACTGCTCCGTTTGGACCAAAATGCCTCACATTATGAACACAGCATGCATTTTCCGTGCAACTTTGCACCCACATTCCCACTATGCCGAGGAAGAAATTCCACTTGAGATTTCTCTAATCAGCCTCATGGTGGCGCTATAACAGCCCGATGTGGAGAGTCAGTGAGAGCTGGATAAACGAGGTAAAATGTGTCAAAAGGAGTCTGTACGGCTGTCGATACATGAACACATGACGTCGGTCGGAGAGGAGATATTGTGTCTTTTGGACAAACAGCAGCGTGGTGCTGATGTTTGTTGTGTGAAGCAGCTTAATGTCAGAGTGTTTGTGTTGGAGCGCCTCAGTGCGGCTGCAGAGTTCATGTGCAACCTCTTCCAGAGAGAGACAGAGACACTAGAAACTCTGCTGGAGAAAAAAAAACACTGCTGGGCATTGACTTTCATATGGACATTGATCTACACACTGCAGGTATATCTGCTACACACACAACATCAAACTAAACACTACAGGTATGATGCAGCGTTTGCATTCCAGCCAGCATGCCAGCGTAGTTCCCATATGGTTTCAAGGTGGGCTAAACCATATGGACCCCATGTCAGCAATGTCAGCGGCATCCACTTAAGTCCCAACTGCGATGCCCATGCAGGCTATAAGTAGCTTCTACCTGGCCCTTAGGTGGGCCCCAACTAGCCATGTTTATGTGGGACCAAGGCGGGTCCTAACTGGGTTTGCCCATGCAGGCTTTAACTGGGTTCTACCTGGGCCCTAGGTGTACCCTAACCAACCAGAGTGCAGTGCCCATCGCTCCAACTGTTGTGACGTCAGGGCTCTCAATACTGCACATTGGTGGAGGAGGAGGTGCCGCAGGGCGACCGCACACATCGCTGAACCAATGGTAGCCCACGGATGTTTCCTCTGGGGATTTACAATCTGCCCCTCTATGCCACATATCATCCGCACTACAGGGTCTTCACTGACCGAGCCACGGCCCCACTGGCCCTCATGACGCTACGCCACTTATATGAGTTGCCAAGTGGCCGCGGGCGCTACGTGGGCGTGGCCGCGGGCTAGACGCGAGCCCCCGCGTAGCGGGGGCGAGCTTCTAGTGTTATACAATATGTAGGGGGTCTCTCTCTCAGCCAGACCCATAGAGAGAGAGTTACGACATGCTTTTATCTCGCTGCAAAGTGGGCCGCTATGGGCTGTAGTTACAAACAACTTCCTCATTGAGATCAAGGAATTTATTTTAAAAGGAAGAGACGCCGACGTAATTTTCTCTATCCAGCAATTCCAGCCGGCAGATTCGTCGCACTGGGTGGCAGACTCACACCGAAAGTTCTGTGAAATAACATTGGAGCCTATGAGAGCCGGCTGGACAGCTTATGAACAAACAGTATTTCTGAACGATTGAGACCTTTATGAAATACTCAGGAAAACAAAAGAAGACATAATATCATACATTGTTTTCTGCTGTGTTGCTTTTCGATGTGTACACTGCATAATTTTAAGAGGTATCTAAGAGCACAAAATATGTTTCTGAACGGCCAAAGTATCGCGAGACTGTCCCCCATTTCCATTCTGGCAACCAAATCTCGCGATACCTCCGAGACCGAAACGATACCTGCCGCTGTTTAGATGCTTCACTAAAATGATGTACTGTGCACATCGAAAAGCAAGGGATTAGAAAACAACCTGTGATACGTCCTCTTTTATATTCCTGAACCGATTTTATAATTCCTTTTAACAGGTCGTTCATGAAAGTCCTTGCGGTCTTGTTTCCAATGAGAACCTGTGAGCAATTAGGGGTTAAGAGTCTTGCTCAGGGACACATATGACAAAGGTTGCAATCGTTCAGAAATAATGTTTGTTCATGAGCTCGCCCAGCCGGCTCCATCCACTGCGATGTAATTCATCAAACTTCCGGTGCGAGGTTTGCCACCCATGAGTGTCATGGCACATCCCTGGCGTCCAGCACGACTTTTCCTTTCAAAAGGTTCCTTGATTGAGATGAACGAGCATTTCCGCATTCCATTCTTACAATGGGAGTCAACGCTAGTGTCGTCACTCTCATAGATCACGCTGCTCTATAGTAATGATTACTATTATAATATTATAGAGCTTTGACCTTTTAACAAAAAACTTTTTGTTATAACCCAAAAATAGCACTTACCCTACCCCTAACTTTAATGAAAAAATAGGCTATGTGAAAAAAATAAGTGTTTTTTCCGGTCTACTCACCGCTGGACAGGCCAATTTTGAAAGTTCAATTAATTCCGTCTTGGCGCCAACAGGAATCTTTTCGCGAATTTGTCTCAAACAACCTCCACAAATACGTGATATGACAGATGAACTGTCATTCCCATTTACAGTATTCTCCATAATTTCTATAGCCTGGTACTGTTAGCTACCCGGCGAAGCTGGCAATGATTCATACCGTAAAATGCATTTTTACAAGTGGGATTGAATATTGACCTGGGAGCCAAAGTGCAGTTGCACAAGCACCACCAGTGGTGATAAAAGTACTCACATTTTTACTTGAGTAAAAGTATCAATACTGCAATGTAGAAATACTCTGTTACAAGTCTGGAATTAAAAATGTACTGGAGTAAAAGTACAAAAGTATTGGCATCAAAATATACTTTAAGTACCAAAAGTAGAAAGTACTCATTATGCAGATGTCCCATTTCACAAGTTCTCAAATGTATATTCAAAATGTATACAAATCCTTTGAAAATAGCAGATCTACAAGCTCACAATGCGTCACATTGTGACACATTGTGTGAGCTTGTAGAAGCTAAGTTGTAGAAGCTTGTAGAATTGGCTATTTTCAAGTGTGCCGAAATGTATATAGGGCTGAAGAAGTGGTTAATGTATGTTTTGTTATAATAATCAAAATCTACAAAGTAACCAGAAACTAAAGTTTTAAAATAATTGTAGTGGAGTACAATATTTGAAATGTAGTGGAGCAGAAGTAAAAGTACTGAAACGTGGAAATACCCCAGTAAAGTAAATATACCTCAAAATTGTGCTTAAAAGTACAGTACTTGAGTACATAGTTCACACCACTGTCGAAAGAACATTCCAGAGCAGTGTCTCGTGCCATAAGCTGTGGGAGGAGTCAGAAGCCCCATAGATATCTATGCGGAACCCAACGAGTTGTCAAACACAGAAGCTGCAGGCGTTGAACCTCAGGTTTGACAGACCTTTACAACCATAAAGAACACTTCCGCACGGTAAGTAAAGTTACTTGTTTTGCGTTATCTTTTCTCCAAGAACAATATGATATTTGCCAAATATGATGTAAGCTAGTGGTTGGGCTTCAAGTTCTACTGCTGACTCCACTACTCAGGTTACTGAATGATACCTAAATTATACATTACCAATACCTTAGGGCAGAGTAGACTGTTTTAGATATTTTACTGAGTAATAGTCGAGGTGGGAGGTTTGTCATTTTAAAAGTCTTAAATATATAAATGTTTGCCACTCGATGATGCGGTGAGGTAGGTCGCCCTGATATATGAAATATCATGACAGTCATGGATGAACTTCAACCTGGTGTTTGCTTTTTCTCCATTTCTGGCCCATACACCTACATAAACGTTCAGATTTCAAATATAAAATGCTTATGCCATGTCCACGGATGTTAAAATTATATTCGGGACCACAGAAGTACCCGTATCTTCCGTATTGTTCAATAAAAAAGCATTTTAATCCGATCGGTGGCCATTTTCTGATTATGTATCAGAGGGCAATACACCTCCCAACCGATGGGGTCGCGTAGTTGAAAGCATATGGAGAAAATACGGAGAAATGGCCACCGATCGGATTGAAATGCTTTTTATTGAACAATATGGAAGATACGGGTACTTCTGAGGACCCGTACAGAATTGTAACATCCGTGGCCATAGGGTAAGCATTTAATACAAAAAATCAGAACGTTAATGTAGATGTATGGGCCAAAAAGGGAGAGCGTGCAAACACCAGGTTGAAGTTATGACTGTCATGATGTCATGTTTCAGGGCTACCACTCTCGATGACGCGGTAAGGGTGAGCATCAGCACCAGCTGAGCAGAATGTTCCAGCATTTTCTCAACCAAACCAAATAAGGGCTTCCTCCTTTGTGGCTCATCCGCTATGTAGCTTTGCAATAATTAATGACGCAGCCTTATGAAATGATCCTAACTTGTAACCAGCTTTACAATGAAAATACAATGTCTTAATGCTCTATTGTAGAATCCTTACATCCGTCATGGATGGTTGAGTATGTGGGTGGTTGCCATTGTCACGTACTGTCAATGGTGTAAAGTAACTAAGTACATTTACTCAAGTACTATACTTAAGAACAATTTTGAGGTGTTTTTTCCTTTTACAAGAGTATTTCCTGTTTTCTGTACTTCTACTTCTACTCCACTACATCCCAGAGACAAATATTGTACTTCTACTCCACTACAATTATTTGAAAACTTTAGTTTCTAGTTACTTTGTAGATTTTGATTATTATTACAAAACATACATTAACCACTTGAACCCAATATACATTTGGCCATTTAGCCGATCTACAAGCTCACAATGAGTCGCTATGCAACTCATTGTAAATCTGCTATTTTCAAAAGATTTGTATACATTTTAAAACTTGTGAAATGACATTCTGCATAATGAGTACTTACTACTTTTGGTACTTTAAGAACATTTTGATACCAATACTTTTACGCAATTAAACTGAAATGTTTAGTACTTTTTCCACCACTGTGTACTGCTGTAGTAACACTAAACTGCTGCTGTTGTAGTAACACTAAACTGCTGCGCTGTTGTAGTAACACTAAACTACTGTTGCCATAATAATGAGACAGTTGTCAAGCTTGTCAGAATAAAGAGTGTTGGAAACAGGTGCTCATTGGACAATTTTAGACCATTTACAATTTGAGTCCCACAAACTAATTATAGAATCACATGCATCTCTTCAAGTGGAAGAGAAATTCTAGGCTATATTATAACTTTGACATCATTCATTTGTACAATTGACTTTTGTTAAATGGGCACAACTTGGCAATCCTAAGAACTCCTTTTCCCCCAACCGTATAGGAACCATGTCAAAGGGACCAGCAGTTGGCATTGACCTGGGCACCACCTACTCCTGTGTAGGGGTGTTTCAGCATGGCAAGGTGGAGATCATCGCCAATGACCAGGGCAACAGGACCACACCCAGTTATGTTGCATTCACAGACACAGAGAGGCTGATTGGGGATGCAGCCAAAAATCAAGTGGCTATGAACCCCACCAATACAGTATTTGGTAAGATTTTAGATTTTATTCCATCAGTGAAGTGTGGAAGTTGGTAAAAAATAAAATGGTAACTCTTTTTTTTCTTCTTTTCCCTCTCCTCTCAGATGCAAAGCGTCTAATTGGACGGCGGTTTGATGACAGTGTTGTCCAGTCAGACATGAAACACTGGCCATTTACGGTAATCGACGATTCCACACGCCCCAAAGTACAGGTGGATTTCAAGGGAGAGACCAAGGCTTTCTACCCAGAGGAGATCTCTTCCATGGTTCTGGTCAAAATGAAGGAAATCGCTGAAGCGTACCTTGGCAAGGTAATTAAATAAAAATATGCACAAAACTACTGTTTGGGTGAAACAATGAAATGATTAACAGGATAATAATCAAAATACCACTGGATTCATCACTAATCATGTTTAAAAGCAAATATCTATGTGCTATTTACCAGATTTACCATCCGTATTCTAAAATGAAGGTTCAAACTGGGTAAATAAAAGCTACATGTGACTTAATGTACAGTATTTTGATGTACAGATTCAACATTAATTTGATATTTCTGTTCCTCCACAGTCTGTGAACAACGCTGTGGTAACAGTGCCTGCTTACTTCAATGACTCTCAGCGCCAGGCTACTAAAGATGCAGGGACCATTTCTGGACTCAATGTTCTCCGCATCATCAACGAGCCAACAGCGGCTGCTATTGCTTATGGCCTTGACAAAAAGGTGCAGTACCTCAATATGCTGCTAAATCTTTCCTGATGCATGTGCTTTTTGTAGTAGCATGTTCAACCTGACCCATCAACCTGTGTAACTTTTGAAGTCCAAATAATTGAACTTTGTATGATTTTAAATGTTTCCCTTGCAGGTGGGAGTTGAAAGAAATGTTCTTATCTTTGACCTCGGTGGCGGCACGTTCGATGTCTCCATTCTGACCATCGAGGATGGAATCTTTGAGGTCAAGTCCACAGCAGGGGACACTCACTTGGGAGGAGAAGACTTTGACAACCGCATGGTTAATCACTTCATTGCAGAGTTCAAGCGCAAGTACAAGAAAGACATCAGCGACAACAAGAGGGCCGTTCGTCGTCTGCGAACAGCCTGTGAGAGGGCGAAGCGTACCTTGTCCTCCAGCACACAGGCTAGTATCGAGATTGACTCTCTGTATGAGGGGGTCGACTTCTACACCTCCATCACCAGGGCCCGCTTTGAGGAGCTTAACGCCGACCTGTTCCGTGGCACCCTGGACCCTGTGGAGAAGTCTCTCCGTGACGCAAAGATGGACAAGGCCCAGATCCATGAGATTGTTCTGGTGGGAGGCTCCATTCGTATCCCCAAGATCCAGAAGCTGCTGCAGGACTTCTTCAATGGAAAGGAACTTAATAAGAGCATTAACCCCGACGAAGCAGTGGCCTATGGTGCAGGTATGCCATTTACCAGATATTGTACTATTGAAATAATCTCAAATATATGTATAGCTGAGGATTTCAATTCTAAAATGTTTTGCAGCTGTGCAGGCGGCCATTTTATCAGGTGACAAGTCTGAGAATGTGCAGGACCTGCTGCTGCTAGATGTCACCCCTCTGTCCTTGGGCATCGAGACTGCTGGAGGAGTCATGACGGTACTCATCAAGAGGAACACCACCATTCCTACCAAGCAGACTCAAACCTTCACCACCTATTCAGACAACCAGCCTGGTGTGCTCATCCAGGTATTGAATTGAGGTGGTCATACAGTATATCCTATATTCAAATTACCTAATGGGTGGGCGACATCACAAATGTAACTTCCGGACTTGCGAGGCGCACCGTTGCTCAAATCCGCACCAAAACTTTGCACAACACTGTTCAGAGGTCTGCCGTAACAATTGTTACACCAGGGGCCATGCAGGGGCTCCTGGGGGACACCCGTGGGTGTACCATTGCTTCAAACTGCACCAAACCTGGCACAAACACTGTTTAGGGGTCTGCCATCATGACAGTGGTCACACCAGGGGGCCCCAAAGGGCCAGATGTGGCCCTTTGGCATCAAACGTGGGAAAAACACTGTTCAGGGGTCTGGCATGTGAATAGTCACACAAAAAAAACTAAATCGCGCACACTGTTAAACACTGCATTACAGCAGTGTTTAACACTTCAAATGGACATAACTTGTTGACCATTGCTCTGATCAGCGCAATATTGGACTAGATTTGAAGGCCACATCGCACCCTGAAAATCTAGTACATTAAAATTGTGTTGTAGTACATTGTGATTTAGCTATGGGAATAAACATTAAACCCGATGTGCCTAAAACATTTTTGTGGATTATGAATTTCCAAATGTTATGCATTGGTTCCTGATTTATGTTGTCCTCAGGTATATGAGGGTGAAAGAGCGATGACCAAAGACAACAACCTTTTGGGGAAGTTTGAGCTGATTGGAATCCCCCCAGCCCCACGAGGTGTTCCTCAGATCGAGGTGACATTTGACATTGATGCCAATGGCATCATGAATGTCTCTGCTGTTGATAAGAGCACTGGCAAGGAGAATAAGATCACTATTACCAACGACAAAGGTACACCTAAGAGAACTTCAACACTGTGCGAAAGAGTCAGGCAATGCATTCTTCACCTAACCCACAAAATTCTAACAAATCCGTTCTTTTGTTTGCCCCTCTCCAGGTCGCTTAAGCAAGGAGGACATTGAGCGCATGGTCCAGGAAGCTGATAAGTACAAGGCTGAGGATGACGTGCAGAGAGACAAGGTTGCTGCCAAGAATGGCCTGGAGGCTTACGCCTTCAACCTGAAGTCCACTGTGGAGGATGAGAAGCTGCAGGGCAAGATCAGTGATGAGGACAAGCAGAAGATCCTCGATAAATGTACTGAGGTCATCAGTTGGTTGGATCAAAATCAGGTATGAATTAACTGGCTTTGTCACTGACTGGTCTCAGTCCTCCACAAGAGCATAGCTCTGAATAATCTAGATCAGCGGCTAGATTTTAGCTCAATTCTTAATTTGGCTAATGTCAAACAAATTTATAGTTGTAGGTCATCTGGTGTAAAATTAAGGTTTAAATGTATTGTGTCCCCCTCCCCCCTCCTGTTCTTAGTCTGCAGAAAAAGATGAGTTTGAGCATCAGCAGAAGGAGCTGGAGAAGGTGTGCAATCCCATCATTACTAATCTGTACCAGAGTGCTGGTGGAATGCCTGGTGGAATGCCAGGTGGAATGCCAGGTGGCTTCCCAGGCGCTGGTGGTGCCCCCGGAGGAGGAGGATCCTCTGGACCTACCATTGAGGAGGTTGACTAAACTGGAACATTCCCACAGTTGTTTCCATATCCCTGTAACCTTTTGTTTTTGTTTTACTTAGTTTTCTGGGTTTTCACTATTTCAGCATTCATTGTACCAAGAAATTACTATTATACAGTCAGGGAGGCTAAAATGAAATCTGCAGGATCCATTGTTTTTGTGGCTCTTTTTGTTTTGTTTGTACTGTATTATGGACCGTTCTGATCCTATTGTAAGAGCAACAACTTATTTGGTATTCGATCGATAGGCACTTTATGTACTTTGTTCGGTTGCACTAAATAAATGTTTTGGTTACCACGGCATGTTTTGCTATCACAAAGAATATACATTAAAATATATTATTTATAAGATTGAGTTGATATCTTGAGACTTTAATTTCATAGTTTATTGTGAGAGTGTTTGGCAGGTCAGTGTGAGTTTGATTTCTATGTCCGTTAGGCACAGGTTTATTTGATCTCAAAAGAGCATTTTTAATGTTCTCTCTGAGGTTTGATATCATCATTGTGACAGCACACATACCTGAGAAGAATGTGAGCAATTGCCAGTTTCCACAGTGTACTCTAGGTGGAGCTCACAGGACATGAAGAGGATGCCTGATATGACTATTGGGTAGGCTAGGCCTATAGTGCAAATTAGGAAGGATTATTTATTTTCCAACTGTACAATCATTAATAAACGAAGCAGTTGATGGAAGAGACTGATTTTGAACAATTTATTATTTTAAGGATTCTTGTGATCATTCAGATTTCAATAGCTCACAAATGGGTCCTCACACTTGTCAAAGCATTTTGTAACATTTACATAAAGATTATGTTGTCAAGGGTTTTTAAGGCTCTAGCTTGATATAGGTCTAGCCTATATTATGTCTATGGTCTTATTGGTCGATCTACAAATTTCAATCTCTAGCCTACTCTAAAACAGAACAAATGGTAAAGGGCTATTTGGCTATAATGATAATGGGGCCTAATTATTATTCTTATATCATTGTATTATTATTGTTGTGAAACACTTGATCAAAATAACGTTTTGATAATCCTCAAAAGTTGATTAAAAAATGAATTAAAACATGAGACATCAAACAATTGAACAAATTACTGATTTATTGCTATAACAGGTTTTGTAGCATTTGTAGAAATATTGGACATTAAATATCATTAAAATATGCATTTTAGTTTAATTACTTTTCCGGTGTGCTGTTGAGTGTCAAGCAGGGAGGCAACTGGTATTTTTTTTTAAAATAGTTATAATTGGGGTTCAATCCCCCTGCCATACCAATAACTATAAATCACTATTATAGTGATTTATAGTTATTGGTATGGCAGGGGGATTGAACCCCAATCTCAATGAGGGGACACCCAACCACAAGGCCACTGAGCTGGTTTACTGGAAGTTATGTTAAAACAGAGACTGGAAGTTATGTTAAAAAATAGTCAATAATAAAAGCTTGAATAATAATTTTGGTGTTTTTAAAAACAAAACAATAATTATGATACATTTTTCTGTGATGTTTACAATGTTTTGTTTATTAATTGAATTAATCACAGTGATGATAGAAACATCTAATTTGACTACAAAGCATCACAATAGACTGTCTGAAGTGATTCTTTTTTTCCTTCTACATTACACCAGAAGATGGAGCCATTTCTCGATTCATCCTGGCATAATGAGCATAGCATATTCTCCAACTGTTCTCTCCAAATATGTACTGCACACATAAACATTTACAAGGATGTGAGATTGAGCACAGTCAATTAGTTTAGCCTCCCATTACTAACATGTATTACATTCTGATCAAAAAGTTGTGTAAACTGAAAGATTCGTTACATTTCTGTCAAACTATGTGACTTCAAACTCATGAACAATTATCTGACAGTAAATATGGATGTCACTTAAAGAATTGTGGCTTTTTATCAACATGAAAGTGTTCATTTGAGGAAATTGTATATGCATTTTAAACCTGAAAAACTGCTTATTAACAGAATAACCCATTGAAACTGTGAGTCACCTTTCCTTTCTGCTCCAGATAATATAGCTTGTAGATAATTCACAGTCTGTTATTAAAAAGTAGTTTAATATCAAATAGCCTTTTATTTTATTTTGATTCTTCTCATAAATCCAAAAGGACATAACCAGTGCTTCAGACCTGTCTCGTTTCATATATTCATTGGCAATGTATATTCATTCTTTTATTCACTGTTAATACACATAATAGTTAAATTATTAATAGCACATTTATACTTATATTTATTGATAGCCTACATAATGTTAACTCCTTCGTTCAGATATCCAGTGCAGATGTCTAGAGGCCATCAGCTGGGTGAAGCTATAAAAGCAATTTCATCTCCCCCAGGGAGAAGAAAATGCTCCCTTTCATATCCTGTACTTCTTCTGTATTTCTCTCTTACTGCTGTTACTGAATTTCCCAGGGATCCATAAAGGTATATCATATCTTAACTTATCTGATCTTATCTTATTTTATCTTATCTTTCTGGTCCTAAACCATTTCAATAAATTGTAAATTCTCTGACTGTGAAAGTTTTCATGCTGACAAATAATTGTCATAGAACATAAAAACAAAACAGAGTAATCTATCATGATTCTTAATATTATGCACGTATTTGAAGATAAAGCAATGGTTAGTAGGCTACAACTGCCGTTGCGTTAGAGAGTAACAAAGAAAGGCTGTATTCTGTTTCTGTTAGCATTGGCTAGAGACAGGTCAATAAGAATGTCAAGCATACCTACTTATAGACTCAAATTGCTAACTGAAACCAATTTTACACACAATCCTTTGAGTGCGAGGAAGAGGTAATTGTATCAGACAGGCCATATATTGTCCTCTTCAGTAATTGATACAGAAAAAGTGGATAGCCAATGGCAGCTTGAAATACATTCTCATCCACGAAACGTCACTGCTTCTGAATCAGCATGACCCTGTAGATGCAACTGGTGGAGTGGACACAAAACATGCTTTTCATTCCAATGAAGTCTGGAGGTCATGTAATGTGCTTGCCAATTGCTCACTCTGCAAAAAAAAAGGCCTTGTTTGTAATGGGTTCACAGAAATATGCTTCAAAGTTCATCAAAGGTCTTGTCTGTGGAGTCAGTCTCATGCAACTCCAGTGAAGAGAATAGCTTGAGCGTTCCATTTCTTACCACACGCATGCACACGCACGCGCGCACGCAGGCAGGCACGCACGCACGCACGCACGCACACACACACACACACACACACACACACACACACACACACACACACACACACACACACACACACACACGTATGTATGTATGTATGTATGTATGTATGTATGTATGTATGTATGTATGTATGTATGTATGTATACACACATACATACATACATACATATATATATATATATATATATATACTGTAGCAAATAATGGAGGCTGCAATACACGAGGACATGTTTTAATTGAATAATGATTGGGTGGCTGAGAGGCAGCAAAGTGGGAGAGAAAGGCACTGTAATTACATAATGAGAGCTTATTTCGCTTATGAGAGCTAAGATCATAGTGATCTGTTCTGTATTATACACCCAGCTACTTGTTAACTACTCTTTAAGTGTCTAACATTTTGATTGTCCCATGTAACTCTAAGGACAAGGTCACATCTTTCTCTCTCCTTACTATTTTAAAACAGAATGTAGCATATTTAGCCTGCTTTTTCAACAACATTACAAATAAATATTATTTTACAGCTACAGTATATGCATACAATGTTTCATAACCCACTCTGTCTGAATCTTGTCTTGTCTGTGAAATATGTTTTCATCATGGTTCTAGATTGTTCAATTCTCCATTGTCAGCTTGTTGTGCTATGAAGTCTATAAATGGACAAATGATAAACATCTTCATTGTGTTTGAGCTACAACTGTATTGTTCATGGTGGTGGTACACATATAGACGTATTTTGAGTTGATACTGTCTCAAAGTAAAGTGACAATCACAAAGCTCTTACTTTACTTAGGTGTGGCCATTCAGTTAAGGATTACACCGGTTTTACACTCTGTGTTTATGAGATTATACCAGATAGACTCAGAAGAAAACAATTGCACTTTCAAAATGCAGCTGACAGTCAACAATCAAGTTGAGACATGATATGACAAGAGATCAAAGTTTGGTCTCGTGGTTTTTTACTCTTTGGAGAGATAATACACAGGACACCATCAATACACTTACCACTATTGTGTTTTTCATCTGCCTTTATCGACTCATCATGTGCTGGACCACAAATGATTTGAGATCTATTATAATGCATGAAAAGGTGACTTGAAATGAAAACAATAATTTAAATGGACAGTATGGAGTTTTTGACTCTTTGAATTGATAATAAATGAGACACTGACTGACAATATGGTTACTAACCGCTATTGTGTTTTTCACCTGCCTTTATCAACACATCATGTGATGGACCACAACTTATTTGAGATCTAGTATAATGTATGAAAAGGTGACTTGAAATTAAAACAATCATTTACATGGACAGAATGGAAGAAATCGGTGCATGCCTTGAACCAATAAAGGAACTTTCAATGACTCTGGCATCATACTCAGCATAATGACTTTAAGTCACGCAGGATAGGGAATGCGTTAGTTGCTCTTTCTTTTAGAATGATCCAGTGCTAACCGTAAATGACCAGAGTTATTTTTTCCCCCTGCATATAATAGTCAGTTACAGTGGGTGCGTTGTATATTCACCATGTTCTAAAAAAAGGCCTGATGTGGGACTCTTTTAGAGCTTGGAAATATCCTTACTGATTTGATTCATATTCCTTACCAAGTACAACCAGACATTACATCTTGAAACAACTCCAAAATGTATACACCACACAATATGAAAATGCTCAAACTTTGTTAACAAGAAAACAAGTGTTTTATTTGCCTCTTGTATTTGCTTAAAAGGATTAGTTTATCACGGTTTATTAAACCAGATAATTATATTACAATGCTGAGAACATATCTCCTCAGTTCATACCACATAGAAGCAGCCAGAAGATTGTATTTATTACATTCTTCCATTTCCGTTCACATTGGCTTGATGCAACTGAAAATATACTACTGTAACTATACACTGACTCTTAAATAAATCCTTTTCTCAACTACATTATATTACAGTAAAGTTAGACAATCCAAAAATATCTGCACATACTGACCTTAATCTGGAATGTGTTCAGTAATTCAATAATTCTGGCATTTTCACAAGGGTCTCATGCTTCTGTAGCGATGATAACACCATACACTAGTTCAAATTATGCTTTGTTGGAATAAACAAAGCATAATGTATTCTAATGTAAGTCAACAATATAAGGATGTGAAAGAGCAAAACAGTTTTGCCTGTTCACATCCTTGACATAATGTTAACTTACATTAGACATGACACTTTGACATGTATTTTTACATTTTCCTTTTGTGCCTATTATCTATATTCTTGTATTATTTGACCTGACCAAAAT
Source organism: Gymnoscopelus microlampas (assembly GCF_963454915.1). Taxonomy (NCBI): domain Eukaryota; kingdom Metazoa; phylum Chordata; class Actinopteri; order Myctophiformes; family Myctophidae; genus Gymnoscopelus; species Gymnoscopelus microlampas. The sequence continues at coordinate 42,687,862 of NC_139945.1, read as the reverse complement.
ACTTTGTAATATTGAATATTATATTAGTTTAACCACATGAACCCTAGCGTCCCTATTCTGGGCATGTCATAATAGGCAAAAATAGACTAACATTTGATGAAAATAGGAGAACATTTGGAAAATCTAAAATAGCAGCAAGCAATTTTCTTATAAGACAACATACTGTAATAAGGAATATTGGCATATACTGTAAGTAATGAAGGTTATTTGGCTACTAGAAAACTTTCAGGTAGCCTGTATGTTCTCTTGTATGGAAATAATGGCAAAGAAGGGACAATGAAGAAGACAATGGAGGGGAAGTAAGAAAATCTACATATTTCATTTGAATATCAAATCTGTCTTGTGTTATTTATTATGGATGATTGATCAGCACCTAGAATCTCATAGAAAAATAAGTTAATGTAACTATGAGTGGGTACTTAAAGATATGAGAAATATGTCTATAGCATGTATGCTTGTCATGGTGTATTGTCATTAGGATGTGGCTGTAGTAGTAGGCCTAATATGTAAAACCTATGGAAAAGAATGTTTATTTCATCCAATTGATCAATTCTATGTATTTTGCTTGTTATTTAAATACTGTTCCTTGCCATTAATGTTTTATGTATTTTTGTTTGTTTGTTGTTGTTGTTTTTACTTTGGCAAACCAAATTTCCCTTGAGATAAAATAATGATTTAAATTGGTCAGGACTCAGAAGCATGTTTTATCTTTGGGCCATTTAGGAGGGTGATGACAGTTTAATATTTTAAGAGGGGAGGGGGGGTTTAAAAGAGATGATCTTTTAAAGTGTAACTCCATTATGGTGCTGTGTAAATTCAACACAACTTAAGTTCCAGTATTCAAGTCATGTCTCCCAGTCCCTCTCACATTCACCACCACTTTTTCTCACAAGCAAGACTCAAGTATCAATTAAATAAAACCTAGACTATTCTAGCCTAGGCTTTTATCCCCCAAAACACCAAAACACAGCCAAGTTATTCTGTGCTGTCTGTCTGGCCAGAGCAGAGGTAATTGTCTGGAGGCTTAGGATGACGAGGACTTGTGTGCTTGGAACATCTCCAATGGCCAAGTCTCAACCAGGCTCACACCCCCGTGACATTGGCCCAGGCGGGGAAGGTGTCAAGGTGAAACATGGCTTTGCCCCAGCTGTTGATGGCCAGTGTGATGCAAAGGATGCCGATGATGTTCATGACTATTCCTGCCTTTGCCTGAGTGATAGGGACGATGTGCAATGACAAAGGAGTTTCACAACATCATAGCAAATCATACGATCATCTCATGCCTGTATTATCACATTCTGATGACAACTGCAAAACAGAAACAACTATGATCATACAATAATTTACTGAAGATACACAGCAAACTCACCATATCAGCAACCTTAAGGTATCCATAGGAGAAGACGATGGCATTTGGGGGCGTGGCAACAGGCAACATGAAGGCAAATGAAGCACTCAGTGTACAAGGCACCATGATATACAGAGGATTGATCCCAATGGACTGGGACTGGAATAAACACAGACAGTTTGACTGGTGTGAGAGAACATTTGATGACAACATTCTTCAATCTCCACTCCTCCAGCTGGTTACTTTTTCTGCACTGTAATCACTGACTCATAACTCACACTGGAATTTGCTGTCTGTGCTGAGAGAAAACCTTCATTAGGTGGGTGTAATTAAGATGCAATTCTTGTATGTTTGGGTGCTGAGTGCTGACTCACGACTACCAAAATGGGAAAGCGAGCAGCGATAATGGCATACTAGACGAAATGCATTACACTGTGGAACATTACATATTCCACAGTGCAGCAGATCACAGTGGAACAGTCATTTCGGTTAACAAAGCCTGAACTCAAAATACCTCAGCCTTCAAAAGGACTCTTATTTAGGCAGTACTGCTGTCACTTTACCATGGCAGCACCCTGGGTTGTCTAACTCGTTAAAACATTTTGAATGATGAAGTCTCAATTTGCAGAAATGTCAGCAATGCCACATAAAAGCCAATGCTGTAAATTGCCTCCTCGCTACTGTCAGCTATATGTGATTCCACTCTTTTCATTCCCTTTTTACTGACATCCTTTTGTACCCTTTTGGCTTTACCTACAATAAATATTTCTCGGAATACCCCTGTTGTCACATTCTGGCTCAGTCCAGCTCTGGTGTTCTCCAAAGTGCTTGACTACTGAGCACAGTAATACCATTCTTCAGTAGCTATGGGCACCAGGCAGCACAAGAAACTGAGCTGAACCTATGTGTGTGGCAAAGCGCTAATGGGAGGAGGGGCCCATTGAAGGGGAACCAATCCTATTCAGTCAAAATTGCTAACTAGAGGGGCAACCAAACAAGGGAATGTAGGCCGGCTTCAGTTGGGAGTAGTTTCAATGCTGGACTCCAATTGGGGAATTTAATTCAAAAGGACACCAGGGAGTACTGGTGCCAGAAAGCAAATGTGTGTCTCCTGCGTTGTAAGAGCCTGTTTCTAGCTGTACGATGGCATTGGATTTTCTTTTAAAAATATAGATTGCTCTGTCAAAATCCTTACCATGGAGGCCAGGACAGGCAGGAAGAGAGTGGCAGTGGCCACGTTACTGGTGCATTCAGTGAAGGTAGCAATCAGCAGGCAGAGAATGATAGCAATTGCCCAGGGAGGGATGCTTTGAAGCGGAGTCATTTGATCTCCCAACCACTTTGACAGCCCTGATTCCTACAGAGACATGTATAAACATAAACAGCATGCTTTTAAGGACACTTTGTACAGTCTATATTCATAAAGCTATAATCAACATAGAACTTATAGAGTTGGCAGCCACTCATGAACATAATCTTATCATTGTACTGTACCTCACTGCCTTTTGCCAGGGCGAAGCCTCCTCCAAGAAGGAGTACTATGTTCCATGGTAACTTCTTTTGAGCCACCTTCCAGGTGAGCAGAGTTGGACTGGGATTGTTTTGCTGGGGGGCTGAAGTTAAAAAAATATTCCATGATGTGATACTATCATCAGGACTGTAGCTGCATAATACTATATTATTGTCTGTTTGTGTTCCAGAAAGATGGCTTACCCGTGTCAAAGCCTCGAGTTCTCCAAGTACAGAAACGAGGAGCTTTAGAAGGCAAAACAAAGAGAAGGACAGCAATGAATACTGCCACTGTTGCATCGGATACATATCTGAGAACAAGAAACAAGAAGAAATTAAATATATTTATAAAACTCTCCTCCAAAGCAAATCTGTCATACTATTGATTAGCTGTTGCATTGAGCTACAGTATGCTGGGTGCAGTACGTTAGTCCGACAGCGCATTCCTCCGACAGCGCAGCGCTCCGACGTTTCAATACTAAACCCGAACCAAACCCGCACCCTAACCGCACGCGGATGCCACATAGTCGGAGAAAAGGTCTGTCGGATTATCGCATGCCTCCCCAGTATGCTGAGGGTGAAGTGTATATCAGTACACATGAGTGAGTGAACATGGGAAACAAATACGTTATGTATACACACTCTGCTTTGGAGTTGAAGATGTCTGTCGCCCAGCCAGCAACAAAGCCAGGGTCTCTGGTGAACCATAGCACCACCAGCATTACGAAGAGACTGAGGACACTCAGCTCCCCAAAGGACATCGGCCCTAGCTGACGGTGCTGCTCGCGGATCACATTATAGGCAGCAATCTCCTTCTCCGTCTTTATCACTCCACATCCCCATGTCTTTTTAAAGCTGAAGAGGAGGGCGGGAGAGTTACTCAGAGGAGAAAGGATCTTGAGGTTGAAGGTGAATTTGAACTAGAGATTTAAGTGAATGCATCACTCAGTCTACAGTAAATACATGTCCATCTTCATCAAACTCACTTGAATCCCATGAAGGCAAACTGTAGCCAGAGCCAAGCCATTGTAAGCATGATCATCATGTTTGGGAAAGCAAAGCCAAACCAGGAGGCAAAATTAATGACATCTCCATTTTGAGGGAAGAGTCTAAGACCAAAAAAAGAAAAAGAATACAATTAAACATATAAAAAATGTAATCCATTCGTATTAATACAAATTAAAACAATAAAAATGGGTGTTGTATATATTTACTCATTCATCTGGCCCTTGAGCACCAGATTAGGGCCTGTCCCTGTGAGTGTGGCAGTGCCTCCGATGCTGGCAGCGTAGCAAACACTCAGAGTCATGCCTTTGCACATTCTTCTTCTCTCTTTTGCCTCCTGACACTTTGCAGCTTCCACAGCAGTGTCTAAGAATGTCACCACCACTGGAAAGGCAAATAGAGAGTATTGAACTAGAAATCAGAAGACTCTTTCACAAAAACACTGGCTGCACGATCTTATATCATACTCGCGATATAACGCAGAGAGCTAGTCTGATTTTTATCTCTGACTATTGTGAAGTGTTTCCATATTTTTCATTTGATGTGGCCACTGTTTCAATTAGATTGTTTGTCCATTGTTTTGTGGGATGATTGATCTTTGTACCATTCCTGGGTTGTGGTTGGAGGACGGGGGATTGTTTGTGTTTATTTTTTTGTTTGTTTCTTGTCTTGAACAAGACACATTTTCTATATGGAAATCTTAAAATTGTATAAAAAGGTGCAGTGCTTCTTGATCAACCAAACCATTCACTGCTTACCTTGTCCCTCACTTTGTTTCCCTGTCTGTCCAGGCTGTTTGCTCTCAGTCTCTGATGGCTGGGCCAGTTCCTCTGAACTGAGGATTTGAGGCATGTCTAACTCATTATTGAGCTGCTCCAAAACGGCCTGGACAATAGGTACCATCATGGCTGTGGTAGCCGTGTTGCTGATCCACATGGACAGGAAAGCTGTGACACCCATGAAACCTAACATCAGACTGAGAGGAAAACATTCGCCTTTAATTAATAAGCTTGGCTAGAGGATCAAAAAACTGATCAGAAACTATGCAAGGTTTACAAACGTTTACAACCTCCCCTTATCAAGGGTTGTAAACAATGCGATAGAGAAAAATAGTCGTAGTAGAACAGAGAATGTAGTTTTCGTGATGGCAATGAACAGATAACAGCTCAACTTTTCTTCCCCCTTTAACTCTTATCTTAGATTGGGTGCCACTCAGAAATGATAGAGGACTCAAACAGATATGATGAACATGACTTTTGTGTTTGCAGCGGTGTGTTGCTGGTAAGCGACTCACAGTGCTGGCCGCACGCCAACACAGAGAAGCACTCTCAAGGCGATACGCTTATGCAGATTCCAGTGTTCCACAGCTACTGCCACCATCAGCCCACCCACAAACAACATATTTGTGTCCTTCAGGTACTGCATACACACCTGAAACCGCAATACCATCCGAATTAAGGTATGGACATGCATCGATGACAGAAATACCCCCTTTACTGAGTAAAGTTGCCCGAGGTGTCTCACACCGAAACTTGGCTGATCTACAAGCTCACAAAGTAAAACTGTAAGTAGAAATCACCCTTAAAATGTACACATGACTGTCGTGTCATAACATAATGACTTGCTTACATCTTTGGACTTCATGATGCCAAACAGGGGGAAAAGGACAGCCGGGAGGAGGGCAGTCACAGCCAGTGGCAAGGCCTCTGTGCACCAGTACACTGCCATCAGGATTATCACATAGCCGCATCCTGCCTCCTACACACACGCACGTGCGCGCGCACACACACACACACACACACACACACACACACACACACACACACACACACACACACACACACACACACACACACACACACACACACACACACACACACACACACACACACACATCATACAATCATATTTTGCTTTAGAGATATTGGTAAAACCAAAAGATTATTTTCCGTCATATGAAGAAGTTATAGGCTTAAGACTTGTGGGTCTTGTGGTTAGGTGTCAGAAAAAAAAGTGGGAAGTATGTGGCAAAAACACAGAGCAGCATCTGCCATCTTGTTATTGTTACATAGTTTTTAATGAGCAGTGATAACAGGTTAGACTGAGTCTGAGATAAGGATCAGGGGTTAAAGATCAGTGTCCTTCCATGTTTTAGTCACCTGTTCGTACACTTGCCAGACCCAGGACTCAGGAGGCAGACCATAGTATGACACCCCTACAATTTCACACAAACGGGTCATTTCCTGAGTGAAGGTGCAGTAATCCTTTCATGGTAGGTTTGGCTGTGCATGAGAGAGCTGCAATGACGTGAGAGGCATGGATAATATGCCTATCATAACATGCTTACTTACAGCCGCTGATCATGTCTACTTCACATGTAACAGTGGAAAGTAACATGTGCATAGTGTTCCCACGCTGGACATGAACCTCCATGCTAACAACTATGAGTTAACATAACATAAAATCACAATAGGTTGTGAAAGCCTCGGGCAATACTGGTCAGTTCCAGTGGTGTAAAGTAACTAACATTTACTAAGTATAATTTTGAGGTGTTTTTACTTTACTGGAGTATTTCCAAATTTCTGTACATTAACCTACTGCACATACCTTTATTCCACTACAATTATTTGAACACATTTTGATACCAATACTTTTATTATTTTAACTACATTTACCTACAGTAGCCTACATTTTGAATTCCGGACTTTTACAATTTCTACATTGCAGTATTGATACTTTTACTCAAGTAAAACATTTGAGTACTTTTTCCACCACTGGTCAGTTCCCATGCTTTATGCTATAATTGCAAGTTAAAGCAGAGTAGGCTATACGGTCGCTGCATCGACAGGTGCAAAGACCGCTAGGAGCAGTGCAACGCAACGTTAGTAAAGTAAACTATAGCGTTTGCGCCTGCAAATTAAAGAATTCTTCAGAATAGGATCTTAATAACATTATTAGAAATAGCCTACTAAAAAAAGTCAGTTAGCTCAAAGTAAAGTGAAGTTATGCTCTTTTTAATAATAGCCGAATAAAACAATATAACATTCTCTTGGGCAATCAGCACATTCATTTAATTACATACCGTGGTCCCGATCACCAAAGGCAGTGGAAGAAGAAGAAACGGAGTGGAGAATAAAATGAGTTCATTCTTAACATGTCGAATACTTTTTAAAAATGCCATCCTGGACAGCGGGGACACAGAAACACCGGGGGAAAGAAAGTTTGTGTACCATGGATCGGCTTTTTAAATCGAGCAAGTAAGGCGGGGAAGGGGGAGTCTCAAAAGAGAGGAGAGAAAAGTGAAGAGAGACAATGGAGAGAGAGAGAGAGAGAGAGAGAGAGAGAGGGGGGAGGAGAGAGGAGGGAGGGAGAGAGAGAGAGAGAGAGAGAGAGAGAGAGAGAGAGAGAGAGAGAGAGAGAGAGAGAGAGAGAGAGAGAGAGAGAGAGTGTGTGTGTGTGTGTGTGTGTGTGTGTGTGTGTGTGTGTGTGTGTGTGTGTGTGTGTGTGTGTGTGTGTGTGTGTGTGTGTTTTGAAATAAAATGCTGTCAAATCAGGGATGGTGGCCTACATTTAGGTCATTTATATGTGATCACCTTGCAGTGGCAGATAGATTGTCAGGGCCTAGACAAAAAACAGTGGCTATGACATGCACACATTTATCTAAAACAGACCATTATTTATATATTTTTAAAGTATTATTTTATTTTACAAATTGTTTCAAATATTGACTGTTCAAATGTTATAAATTGCTGAGACTTCTGGGATTGCATTTTGTTTTATAGCTATAGTGATCCACTCAATCGCATGTACTGTAATCATGATTTGGACCAAATTATGAATGAATCTGTCAAGAAACTAAGACATGTCAGTCACCTTATAGCCTATAGTCTTGGGTAACCACAAGATATCCTTCAAATCCCTCATGGGCCTGAGCATGCCAGTTTCATCCCTCAAGGCCAGTCCTATTTAATACCAGACTTACAAAAGCAAAAAGGATTGTTGGTCTAGTAAAATGTAACCACACTGTGTTTTTTTTCTCTCTCTATTTGGACATCTACCATATGTGTACTTCTCTCTTTAAGAGCTTTTATATCACCACCAGTGAATAAAATGATGCAGATCTGCATTGTCAAAGAGCTCAGATTATGTTCTATGTGTCCACAGGACATTTTCTCAGGTTGGTGAGCCATGGGAAAGAACAGTCATTGTAGTAGGGTTTAGCTTGGCCTCTGACTACAGTGTAAAGCCATTATTTGGCTCATGTCTGACGTATGGTCTGAGCTGAGACAATTACATTAAACTTTGGCAGGTCAGCCTTGAGATCCCTGTGCCAAGCAAGCTGTTTTTAATGGCTGATGCCAGTCTTCGATGACATCTGAGATCAGGTTTCATTTGAGCCTTTCCTTGGAGACTGGGTGAGATTCTTGATATTGAAAAGAGGGCCTATGGAGGTGACCTTATAGTGTTGTTGTAGTGCTTAGCTTTGGTGAAAATACATTTTCTTTACATGTTCAGACAGTTAGCCCAAGTTAACCCAACAATAATATTTGAATGTGATCATAGAGTATACCTGCCTCTGAGACCGTTTGATTACTAAATTAGGTCAGGGGTTTTCAACTGATTGTGAACCAGGGACCACCACCCTGACTAAGAATCAACCTGGGGTCCACTGTTGGGTGAGGATATGGACTAAGATTAGTGCTTTGGTAACACACGTCTATGCATCCCATGTCTGCATCCCACTGTTTCTCAACCAATAGTCCACGGACTAATAGTGGTCCATGGCATAATTTGGCCTGCAGGTGGTCCATGGGAAAATGTTTTTAAAATGTAAATAGAATAAATGTAAATAGAATAAAATACCTTTGTAAAATGTATTCAATTTATATTTAATAAGTCCATCAAATGTAAGAACATATTTGAATTAATAGACGTGGTGTGGGAGAAAAATCTTTCAATTAAATAACGACTGTTAAGGGCTTGATTTAATTTCTTGCACGATACTATGTGCAACAAATTACATCAAGCCCAGGCATTATTTAACTGAAATATGTGAGTGGTCCAAAGCTAAAAAAAAAGGTTGAGAACCAGTGACCACTGATGAATTCCTACCCCACGGCTACCCTTATTCTATTCTCTTACTTTATCCAACCTTCCACTAAACTCATATTTTGTATCTTATGTCTTATGTATGAGTGAGCAGACTCAGATTATATGGGCACTTTTCCTAACAATGATGACTCAATCAGGCAATCACGTACACTTCCCCTTCTTGAGATTTTCTAAGGAATTTCTTGACCTCCGACATCCCAGTAACTGACAACATTGATAGATCATCATAAGTCACCAGATCATTTAGTGCACTGTTCCGTGGAAGAAAATATTCACTTTCACTTTCACAATCACTAGGCTAAATGCATGGCCACCAGTGGTCCACGGACCACCTGTTTTCAACAGAGAGGATAGAGATTTTTTTTTAAAATTCATATTCTTTAATCATGCAATTCTATGAATCGATTTACAAAGATTTTTACTGCAATTTAGTTCATCACTTCTAGGTGACAGGTGCGTATGGATAAATATACAGTTCACATACAGTGGGAAATTACCAAAAAATGTGCTTGCACAGAAAGAACTTTGTCGAACAACATTTCAGTCCATCTGACCTCTTCTTGTCAGAACAGAGAAGAAGTGAAGATTGAAAGTTGCAAATTATCATATTGGCTGCGATATCATTAACATTAACTGGCACTCTTTTTGTTGGAGTTTTTAACCACTTAAGCCCTATTTGATACTTTATAGTGAAAATATGGAAAATGGTTGGTTGCAAAAAAAAAAATCACACGTCCAAAATAGGGACACCACACCAGGTTGAAATTGGCTATGAGACAATAACATCTTACCTCCTTATATTATTATTATTAGAGGCTTAGACAATGTCTCAGGACGAAAAGAGAAATGTACACAGTGCTGTTGGGGTATTATGCTCCACCCATGAGTGCTGATGCCAGTATGCCTGGTCCACTGGTAACCATAGTGATCACCTTGTGTACAACTTAACAACAGTAAAACGTAGTGATGGAACATAGATGGCAGCATTGTACATCGGATTGAAACACTGTTATCCCACCACTTTATATTCTTGAAAAACATAGCAGTAAGTAGTAACTGTCCTATCTCATACAGACTAACCATGTCCTGGACTTTTTCCTTTATCACAAGGCTACTGCAAGTTACACTTTATTGAATTGAGTTCTTGTATTTTAACATGGTGCATTGCAATCCAATCACACCAGGGTTGACAACTGAACCGCTGGGGCCCATGAATTTTGAAACCAACATCAACAGACTTTTTCCATCAAAGACCTGTACATATATTCAGGGAATTTACTTACTACTGAATGCTGTATTTTAAGAAATGCTGATGAGGCCTAAAGCACTGAAGTACAAATGTCAAACTGACTTGACCATGCTCTGCATGAGGTTAGGAAAATCATGTTTTTTGGCCATAATGTACTGGAAGCAATTATGTTGCCTAGTGGTATGTGGTGATGAATACAACTTTTAATTTGTGTCCCTGTAATTGTAAGTTTAGATCCCACTGTGGTTTTTGTTTGCTTTCATGCCTAAAGACTGTTGGCCTCTTTTGAAACAAAGCTAAACTTTGTTATAATTTGGACAAGAGGCAATCTATTGTACTGAATTACTGGGCTCTTACTGTGATGTACTGAAGCATCATTGATATACTTGTGCATTGGTTGGGACATTACTCAGTTTCATATGATTAGCTTTTGTCTTCCTTCCTTCAAATTGTAGTGTGCACATAGTTTATATAGCCTTCATACACACAATGAAACAGTCTTTCAAAATACAGCTTTCCGGCCTCGTTGCGGATTTCTTTCTTTCTTTCTTTTTTCTTGGCATTCATATTAGTAAAAAAAAGGCTCTGGGCAAGATTAAGAATATAGGCCTATTTTGCATTATTACACAGATGCTACTCATTTATATGCATAGCCTCCTCTTCAAAGTAGCTATAGGCTCTCAGTAAAACTCTCAGTAAAGTCCTAAACTAAATCAGCAAATTATAATTTCCTGCTATAAAATGCATTAAACATTTGGACTCAGGGCCACAAGCAGAAGCAGTTAGAAGTTGGTTTTGCTGTGGCATGTTGTATGTTGGAGTAGGTTAATCAACTGGTCTATAGGCCTACCCTTATCTTAGCAAATAAATCTGCTTTTATGGACACATTACACACTCTACGAAACCATAAAACATTATAATTAGTCTACTCACCCTGGGTGAGTCACCCCATTAATTCAGATTCTGGACCACCCGAACCACCAACTGAATAGAGTGTTGTCATTGTGGAAGTTTGGAATAATCAGCAAAAGGTAAATTCTGTCTAAAAAACTAAAACTAATACATTTTATGAGGCTATTTGAGTGGCCCTGAATTTGAATTCAGGGCCACTCAAATAGCCTCATTTAGTGTGGAAATGTTAACGTTCAGCTGACAAACTTGTGAGCAAATGAATTGGCTTTTACTACAAAACCAGAAATTACCATGATTAGTTTAATAACCACATTAATGAATATTTTTATACCACCAAAAGAAAGGTGTTTTCACTGTGGCATAGTGGACGCAATGATAAACTCTCATACAAGCAATGGCATTTTCTAAAAGTTATGCAGCCTAAAAAACTTATTACAACCACAACCCCTTGAATTAAAGCAGCACTATGTAACTTTTCTTAGTGAATAAAAAGTAATTTTGTCCAATCTGTATGGTAGAGTATGTTAATATTTTGAACTGATGGTCAATATTCAATTTATCCCCTGAGCAAGCAGGCAGGCTCTATAGCTCAATGGTAAAAAATGTCAGCACTTGCACAGGTAACCGGGTTCGAATCCGGGGTAGTTACCATAGATACTTATATGTCTATGGAAGTTACATGCAACCATTTTCACAAAATATTTTACTGGGTGAATTTCATATACTATATTGCCATCTACAGGTTGTGAAGAATACAGCATAACATTTTCTTAATATTGTAATTACTAGGATAACGAAGCACATATTTTGTAATCTGTTTGGGTTATTCCAGAAACATAATAGTGTTTTTTCTGTGACCAGCACTGCCAGCACTACCAGCAATGTATATTTCAAAGGTCAGTCTTTTGAATTCTTATTTTTTTCTCTTTTCCTTTCTTTTCTTTTCTTTCATTTCCTTTTGGTGAGAAATCATGGCTGTTGCATAGACCATAGATATATTACAGTGGTTCTCAAAGTGGGGTCTGGGGACCCCTAGGGATCCTTGAGGGGGTCCCAGGGCAGGGGTCCGGTCCCCATAAACTGTTAGCTGGACAGAGCACAGGACACTACACTATAGGTCTGTAACTCCGAGAATGTCCATTTCTACGCTCTGTGGGTTATGAGGGTCCAATACATACCAAACTGGGGGTCTTTAAAATTAAAAAGTTTGAGAAACACTGGGCTAGAATTAGAAATAGCAATAGGTGATGCTGATGGTTTGAGAAGCCAGTGACAGTCTGCAGTCAGGGGTAATTGGAGGGTTTGGTACCAATGCTCTTCCATTCAGGACCGGTTGGTGGCAATATGCACCAATAGTTGATAGCGCACACCATTAAATGACGCAAGATTCAAGAAGAAGGTAGCAGACAGCAGACCTACAAGCTCACAACTCCTCGCATCAGCGACGCGTTGTGAGCATTGTGAGCTTGTAGGTCTGCTATTTTCGTCGTGCGACGAAGTAGAATGTGGCGTCACATGTCACATGAGCTGGGGGGGTGGGGGGAGTTCAGTCACGTGAGTCCTCGTTTCAACAACATGGCTCCAAGTAGAACGGAACATAACATCATTTAATCGGCTGACTTGCCCCCCTTTCTGCCGTTGTTGACAACCCGCCGGACAAGATGGAGAAAGTACATGTTGTTCATTAGCATGTATTCATCAGTTCGCCGAGTTAATATGTCCAAAACTCACCATGCATGAAAGCTGTGGCTGTTAGCTTAATAGCTGTCACGCTGCCATTTGACAGCAGGCGGTCAAGAGGTGAGCTATCATAACAATGTAGTATGTTAGTACATTATTTTCTTGGTCGTCAATACTCTGTTGTTGGGAGTTAACATTGGTTGCACTGTGTATCTGTATCTGGTCACCACTGCAACGGTAAAACAATAAAGACAAGAAAAGAGAAGTTTTAATTCCCGTCCATCTCTGTCTTGAAGTTTGTTATGAAGCACAAGTTAGCTAATGTTAGCCTCTGTTGGTTCAGCTAAAGTTACTTCCTCAGTGAAACGGAAAGCTTCTGTAACCCAAATCTTGATCACCATCTTAGTTTCACAGTGAATGGCTAAAGCTTTACGTCGTGCTTTATTTCTTTATGTAGCTACAGGTGCAGTCACTTTTCTTTTTCTCTTTTTACTGCGATGAATGATTTGAATATAAAATGAAATGCATGCAATTAAGTTCACTTTAATAACATCTAAAATAATCATCCAAACGTAGGAGCGAAGTTATACTACATAGCGTTTCACTTCCTACTTTGTAGCTTTCTGTTTCCAGTTAAAAGCCAACACGTCTGGTATACATTGTTAGACATGAGAGTAGATAAAAGTGATGGGTGGGGGCCAAGGCAAGGGAGTCATGTGAGCCTTAGCCATGGGCTAACCCTAACCCACTAAGAGAAGGACAAGCAGTCATGTGCATTAAATAACATCACAGCTCATTCATTCCAGTAACATGACTAAGTAGTCTTCTGCAGGAAATTATTAACCTCTTGTTAACTCCTTAAGTTATGATTTTCACTGCTTGAATAGTTTTAAAGCTTTCAACATTTTTTTTTATACTGCTTGCTTATTTCAATTTTTTCCAACATCTTTTCAGCCGTGCACCTGTCTCTACTTCCATGGAGGTGTAAAAGTCAGCTTCTGTAGCAGACAGCTGGGGAAAAGCAGCTGGGCAGTGTTTGGCTCTAATTGTGCACCGGAAACTCACAATGGAGTGGCTAATGCTAGCAGTAGAGAAAGACTTGGGTATTGACCGGAGGCAGCTTGGTCCAGGTCCCCGTTCCCAGGAGGTTGTTGCCCTGGTGCCCTCTCGCTGGGTGATGAATCTTAGGGACAGGAGGGTCCTGCGCTGTCCTCGCTCTGATGGCATCAGCGACAGTGAAATTCGCATCTACCTTCAACGTTCCCAGACGAAGTTGCCCCCCGGCTGGACACGAGTGTGCATCCAAGGTGTTAGGAAAAGCAAGCTGAGCTTCAGGTTGGCCAGAGACCAATACTACCAGGGGGAAGCATCGTCACAGCATTCCTTCATGAAAACCATGCATTCTGTATCGCAGCATAACGTCAGGTACTGTTCATACTTATATGGTCAATAATTTGCTAGCACAATAATCTTAGTAGAATATACTGTGAATGCGTGCATATGTACGCGTACTGTGCGTGTATGTACTGTATGTATGTATGTATGTATATGTGTATATATATATATATATATATATATATATATATATATATATATATATATATATATATATATATATATATGTATGTATGTATGTATGTATGCATGTATGCATGTATGTATGTATATGTAGATTCAAAAAAGTTACATTGGTGTTCCTGTGATCAACTTTCATCCAAGGTTGACATACACCTGATCTCTACAGTGTAAAGCGAAACTGAAGTGAAATCCTTGGGGTACTTCCATTTAAAAAAGGAAGTGAAACCTGTATCTAAAACATCTCATGCTAAAAATATAATCACAATTTTGTTAGATCCTAGTAATAATATTTACATTTAAAGGAAGGATTTCATTATGTCATATAGACATTCTACAGTGGGAATTACATTTTACTTTGAGAATCTGGAATGAAGAACATCGCTATGCAAATATTATGTAAAACGTTGCTTGATTTATGCTTACCTTCTTTTTCAGAAATCTCTGGCGTGAAGCACATTACAACCTTGTGCAGCCTTATGCGGGGGCCACCGAACAGATGCAGATTGCAGCTATTGATGCCATGCGTCAGGCACTGCAGAAGCTTTTCAATTTACCGTTCATCTCCACCGACAGAGTGTCACCATCCCTTTCTCCTGCTAGGGAGAAGGAGAGAGACAGCCCTTACCAATCCTCCTTTTACAAATTCCAGACTAAACTCTGTCCCAACGTTGTCCCTGCAGAGTGTCTTCTGGAGTCAGCTGAGCTGCTCTATGTGGTTCTACCCTACACTCAGTATTCACTCCATGACATTGTCTCCTACAGCCCAGCTAAGCTTGCCAACAGCCACGCCAAAGTGCTGTTCATCCTCTATCAGTTACTAATAGCCTTGCAGGCATGCCAAGCCGCAGGGCTGTCTGCTGGAGAGCTCTCCCTGCAGGACATAGCAGTAGATGAGCAGCTCTGCAGCCGCCTTAGGCTCAGCCTGCGCCACTACGAAGAACTGGGAGCAGAAATGGAGGCAGACGACTATGTTGCAGGTAGACACGTGCCAAAAAGCATCCTGGTGAGAGGCAGTCCATGTACGAGCGCTGACAACAAGAGCCTTTGCAAAGTCTGCTTTGATGAGCTCAAGGCTTTGGTCTTAGATTGGGTCCATGGTCGAGTCAGTAACTTTCGCTACCTGATGGAACTGAACAGGTTAGCAGGGAGGCGAGAAGGGGACCCTAACTACCACCCAGTCCTTCCCTGGGTAGTGGACTTCACTGTGCCATTCGGAAGGTTCCGTGACCTCCGGAGGTCCAAGTTCAGACTTAACAAAGGAGACAAGCAGCTTGACTTCACTTATGAGATGACCAAAGAGGCTCTTGCAGCTGCAGGGGCAAATGGGGTGGGAGTAGGTGGTGTAGGTGGAGACTTGTCTGGCTCAGTAGGTGGTGGCGGTGTTGGGCAGCCTGATCACCTCCATGTTCCTCATCATATATCGGATGTGCTCTCAGACATCACCTACTATGTCTACAAGGCCCGACAGACCGCCAAGTCAGTACTGTGTAGCCACGTGAGGTCTCAGTGGGAACCTAATGAATACCCTGCTACTATGGAGCGCATGCAGAGCTGGACACCTGACGAGTGCATTCCAGAGTTCTACACAGATCCTTCCATATTCCGCTCCATCCACCCTGACATGCCAGACCTGGATGTGCCACCATGGTGCAAGTCTTATGAGGATTTTATAGAGATGCACAGGCGGCTTCTAGAGAGCAGAGAGGTCTCCCAGTATTTGCATCACTGGATTGACCTCACCTTTGGCTATAAACTATCAGGTAAAGAAGCTGTCAAGGCCAAGAATGTGTGCCTCCATCTAATGGACAACCACACCCATCTTAGTAGCTATGGGGTGGTTCAACTGTTTGACCAGCCCCACCCACCACGCCTTGCTCCATATCAGTACGCCCCACCGGAACCTCCTCTCTTAGGTGTTGCTGCTCTCAATGTGCCTTCTCTTCAAATCCCTCTTCTCCGCACCATGAGTGACACTGTGGACGGAACTGTGCCAGAGTCCACAGGGTGTGAATCCAGTGGCTGGACCATGGTAGACCGAGATGAGGAGCTTGAGCAAGGTATGGAAGCTTTGGACTCATTAGCTTCTACTGGTGCATCCAGCTCTGCTCCCTCTTCTGTCCCACTGCCAAACATCAGCGTAGCCGGAGGGAAGATGGGAGAACACCCAGCAGTTATTCTGTCCCAGACCTTAAGTCCGTTTGCTAGTGAGGGTACAGGAAGCAGCACAGGGAGCCTGGGCTCTGGCTTGCGTAGTGCCATGTCACAGAGGAGTGGTGCAATCAGTAAAAAGCACGGAGAAGGGAGTGTATCTGCCACCAACTCAGAAGACTTCAAGATCACCTTGCCTGAAGGATTCAGCCCATTACAGCCATTGGAAGAGGTGGAGAAACTGAATAACTTCCTTGTGAAGTGTCTATATGCTGAGGTATGGAATCCCTCAAAGTCAAATAAGGAGAAGACAAGAGGAATGATACATCCAGAGTCCCTTCCCTCTCTTGCAGAGCTCTACCAAAGGGACATGCAGGCATTAGGTGTTCTTATTGCTGAGATATTTTTCTCTTCCAAGCTGCGAAGTTTGAAACCAGGTACTCCGCTGAGAGAACGTTACCAGGCTGTGATGAAGCTCTGCTCTGTCAGCCTCCGGGACGTGCCGCTGTCTTTGCATCATGCTCTTGACACTCTGCTTCGAATACAGAAGCACTCTGCAAAAGCACATACTGAACAAAAAGATTTCCCTCATCTGCTTCTTTTCAAATATGACCCCATATATGAGGGCCTCCCTCCTCCAAACCCCCATCAGTTACTGGATCCCTATATTTCCCCCTTCCCCTTCCCTACATATTTCCCATCACTTCATCAGTTCATCTTCTCTTACCATGCTAAGATGGAGACTACCTGCAGCCTCCAAGGACGAGATGTGGTCTTTCACCTTTGGCAGCAGCTGGAGAAACTATTGCATGGCAAGATCACAGCTGAGGGTCTGGAGATCCTCTTACCATTTGTCCTGACCCTCATGTTGGAAGAGCCCACTGCTGTCTATGCTGCCTGGTACCTGTTTGAGCCCATCTCTAAAGTACTGGGCCCCAGGAATGCCAACAAGTACTTGTTGAAGCCCCTGGTTAGCGTCTATGAGAACCCCCGCTGCCTGCGAGGCCGCTTCTATCTCTACACGGACTGCTTCGTCCTGCAACTCATTGTAAGGCTTGGCCTGCAGGCCTTCCTGTCCAGTCTCCTCCCCCACGTGCTACAGGTCCTCACCGGCTTTGAAAGCTCAGGCACAGGAGGGGAGGGCTGCAAAGGACTGAGGGGTGGGACATGCAACCTGGGAGAGGAGGAAGAAGAGGACTTCCAGTGTGGTGACGGGCGGTCGTCTTCCGGCTCTGTCAGCGGTAAAGTGGGAGGTGGCAGCGGAGGAAGTGGTGGAGTCGGGGCGGTGGCAGACACAGGACTGGTCGACTACTCTTCGGGCATCAGCCTCAATGACCAGGTGTTCCTTGCCGAAGGGGAGGACTTCCAAAATGGCTTCTACGTCAACAGTGGTGCAGGGGTGGCAGCTGGCAAGCAGCAGAGCCAGAACTTGACTGCCAGGGATCAGGACCAGGAGTCACTGAGTGTGGGGAAGCTCAGCGACAAGAGCAGTACCAGTGAGCTCTCCATAGGAGACGGAGACTCAACACGCGATCGGGCCAGTCTGAAGTCAGCTGACAGCAGCCAGGACCTCAAACAGGCCAGTGAAGGAGAGGACGGGGGAGATCTAGAAGAAGAGGAGATGACGGAGAGTAACGGAGGTAAAGAGGGAATAACAGACCCCGGCGTGCCCAGCCTGGAGCTCACTCTCTCCGCTTGCACAGAGGACTCAGGTGCCACAATAGCCACTCTGGAGGGTGAGTTTGTGAATGGGATGGCACTTGAAGAGACTGAGAAAGACATGGTGGGGGAAGAGGATGAAGAACATGATCCACTAGAAGACTCTGAGGAGAAAGAGCAAAAGATTCTTCTTGGTGAGTAACGGACATCATCACATGATGTCTTTTATGCTACTTCTCTACTGCTGCTGTGTAATATGTCTGTACTCATGCTATTTCTCTGCACAGACACAGTCTGTAAGACAGTTAGGTGGCTGTCAGCGAAGTTGGGACCAACAGTTACTTCTCGGTATGTGGCCAGGAATCTGCTCCGGCTGCTCACAACTTGCTATATCGGTGAGTAACCAGTTGACACAGAATACGATAGTACCTCTGTTGCCTCCAAGATTATCGGACTTCCCACACCAACACTTTCTGATATGAACAGTAAGGCCATCACACGTTTAGCACTCTGATGATCAGCAAATGACACTGATCATCCCTTACATCGTCACTTCAAACTCATGCGCATCTGGACGAAGATACAGAACTTTGAAATGGGAAAAAACTTTTTTGTAGAAGTCTTTTGTAGAACGTTTCTTGTGTATACTGGGGACTACATATATTGTCTTGGTGTTATTTTGTTCTGTGTTATGTTGTTCTGTATTATATGGTTATGTGTTTTTCTGTTGAACAGACATGTGAAGATGAATATCCTGTACTGTAACATTTTAAGATAATAGTTTTCCAATGGTTGTTTATTTGGAAATAGTTATTTGTAGCACTTATTTGTAGCACTTTTAACTGTAATTTCCTTTTTCTCTGTCCCGATCATTAGGTCCTGAGAAGCACCAGTTTGTGGCCCCCGTTTTTGACGAGAGCAGTCTGGAAAGTGTTGGGATGGGCAGTGTGTATGAGAAGAAGCCAGTGGTAGGAGACCAGACTGCAGGGCCCGTATTGGACTGTCTCCTGTACATAGCACACCTTTATGGAGAGCCTGTACTCACATACCAGTACCTGCCCTACATTGGCTATCTGGTAAAAAAATAAACAAAACATCACTGTTATAGACATTGTTTGTAAAAAGAATGTTGTAACTTAATTAAGGGAAATTGCATGTTATTGGGTGATTTATGCATGAGCGATAACATATTGTATATTCCTAGTTTTCTGCATATACTGTAATTGTACTTTATACTCTTTCCCAGGTGTCTCCCCCATCGTCTCAGCGTCTAAACACACGCAAGGAGGCAGGTTTGCTGGGGGCTGTGGTGCTCACTCAGAAGATCATAGTCTTTCTATCTGACACCACTCTCATGGACATGCTAATGAAGATTAATCAGGATGTGCTGCTCCCACTATTGGATCTGCTTACCTCGCCACAAATGGGGTAAACACAGTCACATGCACTCTGACAGACACATACGCAAGCCTATGAATACAAATCATGATATAGTCAACACAAGGGTAACCTAGAGGTGTACAAATAACCTCAGTGTCCTTGAGCTTTGACCACCACATTTCTAGTCTCTTATAGACAGACAATCTGAGATCTCTGCCTAATGATATGTCTCGGGAAATCTATGTAAAATCTATGGGATAGACCCATTTGTGACCTCCCGCTGCTGTAGCTCCGGGACTCTGTTGAGTAAAGTTAAGAGCCGGCTGAGAAGAAAAAAACTATTTCTGCAAAACATTTTATCAAAAATATAACAGTTGTCCTTGTCCCGGTATCCTACAAATGTCTGTAATTCCAACAGCCTGCTCCAAATTTAACTTGGTTCCCGATCAGGAACACACCTCCATGCCCTTAATTAAGTTACAAATTGAACATGGAGGCGCGTTCCTGAGACTACCTTTAAATTGTTGATACGATGGTAAGAAAAATATATGTGTATTGACTGTATTGAGTCATGTCACAGAGTTACTTATTGTGCATACATACACCTACACCTGTACACCAACAGACAGCGTCATTCCAGTAGTTTTGCAATCGCTTCATGGCTCAACTAAGAAATATGACATCAAGACTTAGATGTCAAACCTATCTAATCTAACCCAGGTATGAAATGTATGCTGCATTTTTCTTTATACAGCATTACAGTCTTATCAAAATGTCA
This sequence comes from Gymnoscopelus microlampas, assembly GCF_963454915.1. Taxonomy (NCBI): domain Eukaryota; kingdom Metazoa; phylum Chordata; class Actinopteri; order Myctophiformes; family Myctophidae; genus Gymnoscopelus; species Gymnoscopelus microlampas. Next base: position 42,667,504 of record NC_139945.1, on the reverse strand, counting down.
ATTTCTAGGCTGTAATAAACTGTGGTAGAAATGGGGAAAATGTGTTGAACCCTTCACTCATTGTCTTGCTGCTTGGCTGTACTCTACTGTATCCAGTTTCCCCAGCGGAGTGCAGATGCGCACTGCAGTGTGTCTCAAGACGCTTAGTCTAATGGCGCTCATCTGTCTGCGCATTGGCCGGGAGATGGTACAGCAGCACATGGCCGATACCCTGCGCCGGTTCTTCACTGTCTTCTCCCTGCTCCACCGTCTGCAGTCACAGGTACACAATGCATATCGTTGGTGTCCAGGACGAACCAGCTAACTCCATTTTCATCTTTTTTTTTTTTTTCATAAATCAACGCTATTGAACACCCTTTAGGTCTGTGTAAAAAAATCAAAACATTTGAACCAATGAAAAGTATTAAAAAGCGCCTCTGATGAAAACTCCCAACTCCATTGGATCCTCAAACTGGCCGTCAAAAAACAAACAACTCCCCCCTCTCCTCTACAGCGCTGCCTTTTCACAGCATGAGCAGAGCGCGCTGCGCAGTGAACGAGGAGGAGGAACACGTAAACAAGCTCCCCGTAGTCTGTTAAAACTATGCAGTGTACCTGTTTATCAAACTTAGCACTGACGCTAATGTTATGAAAACAAGTAATTATATTTCTAAAATCTATGAAGTGTTTAATGAGGAGAGCAATGTGACAAGAAGAAAGACATTCATAGCATTTCTGTCGCGCTAGTTCTACTACCTCTTTGCGGAAGTTATTGTAATATTAAAAGTCCTGTTTATTATTGTAGGCCTATATAATAAGTGTTCTGAAGCATCAGGGCATTAATTCACACATTGTTGTGATGCATTGTGAGCTTGGACATCCATTGTTAGCTTTTGGGAATTTGTACCCTTTTGAAACCTCTCCCTCAGCAGCGAGTGGAGCTATTGTTGTTTGGACACCTAACTCCACTTGAGCTTGATTTCTGCTAATCTGAAACTACTAACTCCACTTGCGCTGGGTAAAGTGTTGATTTACCCGCGATTTGGGTAAAGTATTGATAATATAATGACACATGCAAGTATCTGACAATATATAAAGTCAATATATCAACTTTGATGTGGCAGTATTGCTTTGTTTTGAAAATATAAGGTTTTCTTCATTTCCTGAAAAACGTATATTTTGTTTTTTCGTTTCCTGAACAATGAGCGTTTTGGAGTTAGCAGGTTTGCGCTGGACAGCAGAGATATTCAAAGTGGCAGGCATCTGTGTCTGAGTCTGTTAGCCCAATTATTTAGAGAGATTTAGAGAGATTGATTGACTGACTAATATTACTGATTGAGTAATGTCACACTGAATAACTTTCTTGTACTTCAGCTGGAGAATGCTCCCCGTAGAGTGGTGGGAGAAATGACTGTGGTGGACGTGCACACTCCTGAGGAGTCTATTGTGACATACGAGTTGGCGGTGTTGGAGGAACTGCAGACTGTTTTTAACCCTGAGATGGCCCATGCCTCCTACATCCCCTTCTACTGTCTCATAGGTAAGAGCCATCATCCTCTGTCAGCATCCTAATTGGCAGACAAATATTATACCCTCTGCTGAACTCATTTGTTGCTGTTGTGCTGTGTCTTCTGTAGGCGACACAGCTATCCGTAAACTGGTTCCTAACCATGAGCTTGTCTGGCGATTGGCCCAGTCCTACCATGACAGTGTTAGCGCTGGCAGCCCAGATGCAAACACCACGGCAGGAACCAGGATGGATGTACCCATGGGCCTGTCCCCAGCCCTCGGCAGACGTGTGGGGCGCAGCCCCTTTCCTGCTCCCTCCACCTCCACTCCCCTAGCATCAGACTCCCTTCCCGAGTCTGGCACCTTTGGAAGCCAGATGGTAGGGAACAGAATACAGGTGTCCCGGGACAGTGATGTCTGCGGTAGCCCTAACCTGGGCACGATTGACTCTTGGGGGCGCTCCCACCCCGGCCACACCGCCCCCACCATTACCTCTGCCTCCACATTCACTACTTCATCCACAGGTCCAGGGTTCTCTACCTTCTCCTCATCCTGGGTGACAGGCCCCACTCCAGAAGACAGCGCCCTGAAGCAGGAGCTGCCTCGCTGCAGTCGTTCCCTGCAGGGCAACTGGCTCGCCTACTGGCAGCATGAAATCGGCCTGAACCAGCAGGACCCACATTTCCACTTCCACCAGATTCGGTTGCAGAGCTTCCTGGGTCACTCTGGCACTGCCAAGTGTCTAGCACCCTTGGCAGGAGAAGACTACTTCCTGTCCGGCAGTAAAGACAAGACAGTGAAGCTGTGGCCTCTCTACAACCACGGGGATGGAACGCGGGAGGTGGAGCCCAGGTTGACTTACACTGACCATCGAAAGTCTGTGTTCTACGTGGGACAGCTCGAGGCGTCCCAGGAGGTGGTGAGCTGCGACGGAACTGTGCATCTGTGGGACCAGTACACAGGTGAGGGAGAGACTTTATGCATAATTCTGCTAACTAGCACAACTGTACAACCCATTTTAAGTTAATGAATCGGAGTTAATGAGTTAACGTTTATGAAGACAAAGTGAAAAGTGAAAGGATAGTTAAGGGAATATAAACAACTGAACCAACATTACATCACTGCCCATCTACAACAGGTCCTTGTGTGCTGCAACACTGGTCTCCATCTTTTAAAGAATTTTCACCAGGCTGCCAGACACAGTTCTGCATGTAAAATACCCACCAGCTCCCTCAACCATGATTTGAATTGGGGGGCAGAGACCCATTTCTATAAGTCTCAAAATGCATCTCTTGGCAATTATCATGCCATACACACTACAGCTCTGCGGGTGCTGGGGCCGAGTCTCTTGTTGCAGAGTGCCCAAACAAGGCAGTCTCTGCATCTGGGAGTTGACTTGAATGTTAGCTTGATAAATAAGTGTTTATTGATAGTCTGTTGCATGTAATCACATTCCTTTCTGCTCTTGTATACAGGCAAGCAGATCCGCTCATATGAAGCCCTGGATGGGAAGAATCCCATTACAGCAGTAACCACCATGCCAGCTCCACACTGCAGTGTTGTCTTCGGTAGTGCAGATTCTGTTCTCCGCTTCATTGACCCTCGCAAACCAGGACTGCAGGTAAACTATTTATCCTGGGAAAAGTAAGCTTGAGCCTTCTTCCATATAACAGGGCAAGATTTCTCACAATTGTTCTTACTAAAAGAAGATAATTTGATTTATGGGGGCAGTGCACCCATGCAAGTGCAGGTTTTTAACTGAGTGAGTATTTATTACATAAATGTATGTGTATGGTGTCAGGGAAATCAAATGCTTCCAATTACTTTGCTGCAATAGTTGCACCTACCTTCTTTACTATTGTTTACATCTATTTTTTACCACTACATTGTGTGTAGTTTTGCCTTAGTAGACCCTCCAGAAAAATGCGATTATGTGATTTACCGCATAATCAGCAAAATGGCGCATAATTATGCGGGGGTAACGTTTTTTCAAAAGGGCCGCATCGCATCGCATAATATGCGCTTTGTATTGCATATTTCCGTATATTTCGCAACTTTTCACAATTTCACCACATAAAATTGCAAAAAAACGTGCATATTTCATCGCAAAATCAAGGATTTTAGCCCGAATAATCAAGAGTTTTAGCCCGCATAATCAAGGATTTTTGCCCGCGTTTTTCTGGAGGGTCTTAGTAGGCAAAATTATGATTTTCCCAACGTATTGTCATGCACATGTATAAGTCCTACATTCAACATAAGGGTAAGTCATTAAGCAAATGTCCTTGGTGGGAGACATATTTTATATTTAGTAAGCTTGCATAGCAATTCATGGGTCTGATTTGTCAGACTATGCTAATCTATCAATGATATATCTAACAAAAGTACTTTTTGTAAGAATTGTGTGTGTGAAATGTATTAGTTCTAGTAGTGTTGATGTGCCTGCCATGAAATCATAATTGGAATCAACATTCCATAGTTTTCATGCAGGAAATTCCCATTTTTACCAAGCATGGCAGAGAGGATGTGAATATCTGTTCCACTGATATTGGCATAAAGTTTGTAGTTTGGGACCGTGTCATACCTTGTGGTGATTAGACAATTATTTGATGATTAGTGTTTTAGTACAGGAAAACCAGACTAAATTAAAAGAACTGCCAGAAAAGGGGCATATGTTTTGAATACATTTAAAGGACAGTCATTTAATTATCTCCAGAACATTCTTTTTTTTTTTAAATATATTTTTGGGGGCTTTTGCTGCCTTTATTGATATGTACAGTAGACTGACAGGAAATGGGGAGAGAGAGATGGGGAGTGACGCGCAGCAAAGGTTGTCGGGATCGGAAGTTGAACCCGCGACACGCTGCCGGCCCCTCCAGTTCATTCTTAATGACCCCTTGACAATGAGAACATTACTTTTGCTTTGTTACATTGAATAAACATTATTTTCTCTGAATGTGGCAAATAGTGGCAGTAAAACATGTAAGTAGACTTTGTGCTGTTAGATTTGTATGTGCTCGAGGCGTTCTGAGTCTAGAAGTTGGAATCCACCACGGTTGCCGAGTGTCTATTTACGAACCCAATTGGCTGTCCTCGAGGGCAGGGAAGACGGGTGGGGATGGGGTCTTTATTGCTGCGTTAGCGACTCCCATGAGCTGGGGGGGGGGGGGGGGGTAACAGGAGATGTTGTTGAACCAAATAAGTAGAACCGAGGCGCTGCATCCTCCCCGTGGGGGCTCCTCACTGGCAGGTGAGCTAGTAATGGTGGTAAACGCAGAAATGTGTGGGGAGGGTTAATTGGCACCATGACTAAATATGGGAGAAAAAAAGGGGTACACCATGATTGGCTAAACTAAATAATAAAAAAGTCCTGTGCTTGTTTGCTTCAAATCAGGAGCACCGGTTGTCCTTGGCAAAAAGCTCACCATTGAACCGTATGGTATAAAATCTTCAATTTTGTCATGTGTATTTATTGTATATATGCCCACGGTATTATGGTTTAACCCACCGGGAAAGCATCTGTGTCATTTTAAGTTTTGGCGTTGGCTATTCAAAAATGTAGATATACAAGCTCACAGCAATATTATTACATCTGCTATTTTTGAACATTTCTAAAAAATCTTGAAAGTGTGAGAACAACTGATTTTAGAATTTTGTAGGATCGGCCTCAGGTCTTAATGGTTTAAATCATAGTGGGATTCTCAGCTATGCCCTAACTTCTGAAGTGACACATGGTTCCTGCCGTTCATGTGTTTCCAGCACGAGTTTCGCCTGGCTTACAACAATGTAAGTGCTGGGCTGATTCGCTACCTGGCAGTGAGCCCTGGAGGACGTACGGTGGCAGCAGGCTTCTCCTCTGGTTTCATTGTCCTGCTAGATGCACGCACAGGCCTGGTTCTGAAGGGCTGGCCAGCCCATGAGGGAGATATCCTGCAAATGAAGGTCTGACTCATTGCTGTGTATGTTTGTATACTATATGTGGCAGTTTTTGTGGTTCTTGGGGATGTCCCCAGCGACTAAGTTCATTGATGGTTAAACAATGTGTTTGCATACAGTAACGTTTAATTGCCTAATCAAAATATAAGAGGAAAAACACAAAACTATTAAAATTGAGCACATTTATATCTATAAGGCCAAACCTACAGTATAAAGGAGTATACAATTAATTTTAAATGCTTATAATATTTAAATAAGTTACGGAATGTTATTTCAAATGCTGTGTGGGAAAGTAGGTCAAATCAATTATGCTTGCATAGTACATGGCCACAAATTGAAGACAGTATTTTCTTTGATACAAGCATCACAACTATTGCATATTATGATGAAACAAACAGTGCTACACTTAGGCTTTTACTCAATCTAAAAAAAATGTAGAGTCAACGTGAACGACTTAACCTAAAGCGACTGAAGAGCTGTAAACACGGCTGGCAGAGCTGCAGGTATACAGAGGTTGCGCCTTTCAAGTCGTTACAGTTTGGCGAAGCATTGCGTCCTCTGCTCCACCACAGAAGTGGGTCTTCACTTACTCTCTCCTCGGAGAGTCATGTCCAGGTGTTTATTTCCGATGTAATTTCTCATCGCTCTAGTAGAATTCTTATATGCCATTTTCACTGGACATAGCCTACATGCAACTTTCCCATCCTCTCCCAAATCAAAGTACTCCCAAACGTTTCTCTTTTTTTTACCTGCTTGCAAGCTGGTCTAAGAAGAGACCCCCACACTAGTGTCACGTGTTCGACATATTCTCGACATGTTTTCGATCATTGGCTGTCCTTTAAGCCAATGGTGATACTTTCCCATACGCTGAACGGGCGGTCTCGTCCTCCCAAGCTATGGCTACTAGACACACCTCTCGCCTCTATGGCTACTATACACGCCTGCCGTCGGTTCAAATCACTGTGACACAGAGTAATATATAGGACAACATTTAAGTAAAGTACTTGATTAAATGTACTTTGTTACTTTACACCTCTGCATACGAGCTGCGTAGCGTGCGTTCTGAACTAGCAGTGTTGCCAGATTCTGCGAGACAAATCAGGAACCAGGTATACAGTATGAAAACAAGCCGTGCATACATGGCGCACACACACACACACACACACACACACACACACACACACACACACACACACACACACACACACACACACACACACACACACACACACACACACACACACACACTCACAGATAGAAAAAAGAAAGCAAGCTGGTATACATGACTGAGTCATGTCTTGTTTAACCGACATTGAGTCTGTAGCTACATTCACTGCACAGGGAAGCAAACCTACAATGGCCGGGTTTCCCAAAGAGCTCGTGCGTAGAGCATCGTCGCAGGTCCGACGACGGGTCTAACGTGTGACGTCACATGCTTCGCAGTACCATAGCAGGCACGTAGATTTCAGGTCATGCGTGGCCGTACGCAGCTTGCGCAAGCGTCTCCTACACAGCTGGGACTCGGCCAAACCTACGCTCTACCCTCATTAGTAGCAGGTGGTTGTGCCCATAGATATATATAAAGGCTAGATGGCTCAAGGGGGCGGCGCAAGCGTAGCTCAACCGCGGCCATCTTGCGACGGTCACTCATAACATTATGTCTATGGTGCATATACTTTGAAATAACCATAGCGTGCTCAATTTTCATCCGATTTTCAAACGGTTTGGTGTTTTGTAAACACCAAAGATGTAGTTATGATACTGCATACTTATAATTATAATCATGTTTTTTTTTTTTATACAATAATATCATAACTACATCATTGGTGTTTACAAAACACCAAACCGTTTGAAAATCGGATGAAAATTGAGCACGCTATGGTTATTTCAAAGTATATGCACCATAGACATAATGTTATGAATGACCGTCCCAAGATGGCCGCCATGTGGCGACGTCGTACTCCATTGGCCAGCAGCGCGGGTGAGTCATCTAGCCTTTATATATATCTATGGTTGTGCCCCTGCGTGCCATCTAAACTGGCTGCGTGTGTGGTAAAAGTACATTCGTGAGACAGAATGCGCGCAGCATACTCCCCGCCCACAGTAGGAGGGGAGTACTGTCCTACGAAGCATTTTGTAACGAGCGCCCTGGGCCGCCTGTAACACCCATCGTTCTATGAAATCTATGAAAAGACCGACACACACACACACACACACACACACACACACACACACACACACACACACACACACACACACACACACAAAAAAACAAAAAAAAACAGACATACAAGCTGTCAACGCACTGCGATATGCCGTGTCGATAGCTTGCAGATCTGTTCTTTTGGGTAGGGCGAGCGGCTGCAGTGCTTCGTCCTCTATGCATGAACCCGAAGTTTACAAATCGTACTCTCACGGATGATCCGATCATCTAATAAAAATATTAAGCACATGCCAAGTTAACTAAAGGTATATAAATGATGCTGAGCTAAATATGTTTCCTTAATTTCGAAGTTTTATAGTTAAACGTTATGATGAAAGTGCAGTTCCTCTCACAAAGTGACAGCTGTTGCGCTCGGCGAGCGCAACAGCTCGCCATGTTTATGAATGGTTAAAACATCTTTTGAAAATAGCAGATCTACAAGCTTGTGACACTAGTGAGCTTGTAGATCTGCTATTCCGTGAGTACGATTTGTAAACTTCGGGTTCATGCATAGAGGACGAAGCACTGCAGCCGCTCGCCCTACCCAAAATAACAGATCTGCAAGCTATCAACACGGCATGTCCCAGTGTGTTTGTTGTATATATGTCTGTTTTTTTGGGGAGGCGTCGCCCGTTACGCGTTAAGCTGTCAATCATGCAGGGGGACGCCCCCTCTATCCTCTGAATTTTTTTGAACGGCGAACAATGGCCGCAGTGTTTATTTAAGATCATTGAAATGTCACCTTAAAAAATGCATTTTAATATATTACAGAATGTACCTATAAAAATGTAAGTGTCCAATTCATATAAAGGTAAGTTAGATAAAGGTGCGACTTTATCTTAGTATTTTTGCAAAATCCTGTATATATAGATATATGTATGCAAAGGGTGTTTAAACTATAGTAGGATAGCACTACGTAGTTGACGTAGGCTTTACGTAGGCTACGTCCAGGATCTCTTCACGTGCATGCTGTCTCACGAATGTAGTTTTAGCACAGACGAAACGGAACCTACGAAGATGGTGTCTACTGAAGCCAATTTAGATGAGACGTTGGGCACACACAGCTGCTACTAACGAAGATAGTACGCAGCGGGGTTGCTACTGCGCAGATGCGTGGAGGCACCTACGCAGCTTCTAGGCTACGCAGGAGCTCAAATTCGTTTGGGAAACGCGGCCAATGTCAGGCTGCTGCTGACCAGCTCTCTGGAAATCGATGTGACAGGCCCGCAAATCACCCTTGTTAATACTTAATTGGCATGTATTTTTGCTTGTTAAAAGCAACATCTTATTAAGATATGACAGTAATTTGGGTGCAAAAATCAAAATGTGTAAAACAAAATGTAAATGTCTCGATAACAAGATATAAATAACATACTGTATATTTTGATAAATTGTTTAAACGACTAGTATTTAGTAAACGTTTAGTAGGGTTAGCTTAGCACCATTGAACTAACTGCGTGTTAGCTACCCTAGTAATTGTCATATGAGAGTGGGCCTAACATCTTCATCAACCTTTGATAGCAGCCCACTGCAACATATTTCCTATATTGTACTTTTATCATTTCATCTAAGAAACTATATTATTGGACTATTATACATTCAGGATTTGTATTTTGTAATAAGTAAAAAAAAATGTGTTTATAGAAATTAACTTGACCTTGATAGAGGTCAATTACACACCTACTGGACTGCATAAATGCCCTTCCTCCATTACTGTGTTTCTTGTCTACTGAACACTCATCAGTCTCATTTTCAGGGAGGCAGATGGTGTGGACATTTCAAGCATTCATTTGATCAACAGCTGTTGAAGATTTTTAGCCAAGTGGCTTGACACCCCAAAACAATTGATTGAGCAGATTTAAATGCAGAGCAGGAGACTGGTCAAAGTTGTACCCAGTAGAAACGTCAACAGCAAGAGCTGAACAAACTTTATTTAACCCCAAATAATGGGGTCAAGGATTGTGTCACTGGTTTTAAAGGCAGAGGTTTAGACAAATATGGACATAAGTTACTCAATAGGAGAAGAATAAAACGTTCTCTTTGGCATATAGCGAAGCCTGGGCCAGACATTGTTTTGTTTGCCAGGTCAGTGTTCACTATTAATCATAGGATTTAGAAAACCTAGAGAAACGGAAACTGCTCTGTTCTTGTGCTCCAATTTAAAATGCCATGTAATAATTTACTAAAGAATGTGAAACAAATATATGGTCTCATATACAGGTAGGTTTTGTCTTTTTAAGACGCCAATGGTGAGTGAGGTCCTTCCTGATTATTATTATTTTTTTTTTTCAGGCTGCAGAGGGAAACCTGGTCATCAGCTCTTCAACTGACTACACACTGACCGTGTGGAAAGATGTCGAACACAAGCCTTTACGTGTGTACAAGTCACCCTCTGACCACATCCATGCCTTTGACCTCTATGGCCCAGAGATTGTGGCTGGAACCGTGGCCAACAAGATAGGGGTGTACTCCATGATTGATATCTCGGTCAGCCCTGCCACCAGCACCAAGCTGAGCTCGGAGAACTTCCGTGGCACCCTCACCAGCCTAGCAGTCTTGCCCACCAAGAGACTGTTGCTCCTGGGCTCTGAGAATGGTGCCATCAGGTTATTAGCTTAGGCCAACACAATGGTTCTCTGCTTCACTAAACAATTTACTGCTGACCTTAACAGTGTCATGTTCATGACGGCTGGTAGCTGAGCTGCCTGTCATTGAGATATTGATAAACTTTCCACCGATGAGGCAAGGGGCCAAACCCTCTTAACATTTTTTAGTTATTATGCAGCGCAAGAGCTGTAGTTGAATGAGCATCATGCTTAGGGAATCTTATTGCTCTGGCTATAGACATTGACCAAAATAGTGAACACTATATTGAGATTTATCATTGTACAGCAAATCATGTAACTTTTTTTTAAAGCATTTTGATTATTGTAGATACTATAATAGGCAAGGTCAATTATTTGTCTGTTGAGGTCAATTCTGTTCTGAAGAATCAAAATAACCGCTCAGGAAGGCGGAACCAATCATGGTTCTAATGTAGTGTTTACACTTTCCAAATAGATGCATACAACACCAAAAAAAGAAAACACAATAGTCACTTCATCATTAATTTCCCCTTGACATTAGTACTTTCAATGCACTGACTAAACTATGCAGTATTTCTAGATTAAAACTTTTTTTTTGTGTTTGTTTGTTTGCATTACTGTTTGATTAGCACTATTTCAAGGTAAATTGTTTATTAATGAACAATAAAACTACAGCAGCTTGTCCATTTGATGTCGGAGCGGACATGCTTCAATTGACTTTGGATACTTAATGTGAATAGAGATGCACAACCTTCATAGTACTGCACAATTATAACCTGAATTGTAATATTTTTTACTTATTCAGAATAAGATTATATGTTTTTACCACTTTAAGTACTTGAAATTCCTTTTGCAGAGTCTTCTTCCTTTTGTAGTCTGAGCTGTATTATAATTCATTAGAAACCCATAGGCAGATGCTATTTTAATTGGGTATGCCAGTGGTTAGACTTAGTACATCTGTGTACTGACTACACAATCAAGCATTGGAACAGACGATGCCAAGACACAACCGACTTTTCTGTAACTTAATGTAATCACATGATATAGTACATGATACACAATACATGATATACAAGATGATTATACTACATCTGTATGATGCCGAACATAACACAAAATGAATCACTAAAGAGTCATTTAAATGTGATTTAACTAGCTTCTTATTTATGTATTGTCAATACATATTGTAAGAAACGTAAACCAAATTAATATTTTGTATTAGCAATTATGTTTTACCTAAACAGGATTGCCAGACCACTATAACTGTTGCCAAGAATTCAATAATGAACAAAGAATTCTCTGCTCTTGTTTTGTCTTTATTATAATATACAGACATTTTATGAATATTACCTCATTTAAATTATTTGCCTTAAAAAAAAACAGCCCTGGCATGTATACCCAGTTTTTAACATTTTCTGTGGCTTTTATAAACTCAAAGGTGAACTATGGCCAACAAGATTTTCAAAATAATTAATAACTCATTGCATCTTGAAAATCGATTATACTTGATCCAATATCATTTGGAACAATTTAATGATGCAAAATACATGAAAATGCTTATTTATTAACTGGTTTAATAAAATACTACATTCACACGGTTGTGTATGTTCCAGCTTTTGTATGTACATTTCCTAGACCTCCAAACCTAATTGGAGCTCTAAGTGGACAAAGTCCACGCCAACACATTCTCACAAGTCTATGCTGTCAGCTGATGCCATGTGATGTAGAAGACACCACTATACAGCTTCTGAGTGATGAAATACTGTGAACATATCAGTGTGTTCTCTCTGTGTGGCTTAACCAGTTAAACCTAGTATACTTAAAGGGATATTTCACTTTCAAAAAAACTTTTGGTCATTTTATCGTCTACTCAGGCTTTTGTGAGCCCCCCATACAGTTTTTAAGTTGCTCGATTCAGTATTTAGATATTTGATATTCATTTTATCACAGACGCCCCCTTCCCATACAAACCCACTGCTGTAACTTCAAACTCCATTTTAAACATGTTAGATTCATCAAAAACACCCGTCCCTGCTTCTGCTGACTCACCCTGCCCCCCTAATGCGTGAGGGGGCCGTGTTTTTCCGATTATTTTTTTCATTTATTTTATTTTCTTATTTTATTGTATTACATTTTTTTCATTTTCCAAAAAATATATTAGAAATAAATGAAAAAAGTAATTGAAAAAACACGGCCCCCTCATGTATTCGGGGGCGGTATGAGTCGGGTGAACCAAGGATGAGTGTTTTTGATGAATCTAACATGGTTAAAATGGAGTTTGAAGTTACAATGGGTTTGTATAGGAAGGGGGCGTGTCTGATAAAATGAATATCAAATATCTAAATACTGAATCGAGCAACTTAAAAACTGTCTGGGGTGCTCACAAAGCCCGAGTAGAGCATAAAATGACCAAATTTTTTTTTGAAAGTGAAATATCCCTTTAATTGACCAGGGTCCCCCAGGGGTCTGTACTTGGGGGAGGCCCCTCCTTTTCCCCCTCTACACAAAATGTCTTCGCCGAAGATCTATTTGCTTTGCTTTGCGTTGCAACTTGTGACCTTGTAGATCTATCTTTTGCAGAATGTTTTCATTACATTCCATAATAGGGACACTAGGGTTCATTTGGTTAAGCACAAGCAGTGATTTCAAATAGCTCTTCATTTGGCATTTGTAGCCCGAGAGCAGACAAGCGACAGGTCATAGTTTATTATGATTCATGCGCCTTACCAAATAATTCTGGGAAATGTTTTCCTTGGTTTCTCATACACTATTTCCATGACTCAAAAGATGTTATTACTTTACAATAGGTTTGACCAACCACACACTTTTGCAATTAAACAATCAGCATATTATCTTATTGCTGTGTTAAGTTCTTATAGTGTTAACATTGTGATACTGAATAGCCAACCTGAATAGACCTCCAGGTTGGACCCAGGATTAGTCTCAGTAGTGACATTTACAAACAAGTAGTGACTTAGGCTATATGAGGCACCGATCAATGTAAGTTGATTTTTAACTGTTCACTGAGCAAGTGGCAATCTTTTACACTAGGGATATCTGTCATTCACATTCACCTAGTCTGTTTTTTTGGAACAAGATAGGAGGGGTTTGATCTAATTTAAAAGAAGGTAAGAGTGTTTTATATAATCTTTTATTACACTGGTAATGACTACTTTGAAGCTTTTGGTGTAATGTACTAAAAGGTAATGATTACCTTTGTAAGATTACTTTCCATGTGTTCCTTTATGCATATGTGCAGTATATTAAGGAATCCTTAAAGAAGTAAAGATATACATTTCTTATAGCACAGTGGGGAATTGACGAGTATAACACTATTTCAGACACATTGACATTACACATGTTATTAATTGAATTGCTGACAAAACATTTATTTTTGTTTGTTTTATGGAACATAAAACATCTGTATACTGTATACGATTTTATAAAAAAATAATTTCTGTATTTGGTCATGTGGTTCATAAAAGCATGGTGAGAGCACACGCTTTACAATTTCACTGAAGCGGTCTCTCATGTTTCAGACATTGTTGAAATTATTTTGGTGCTTTTCAAAGAGCGAAACTAGGCCTAACATCTGCATTGTCATAAGTCATGAAAAGTACTAACCTAAACAGTTAATATTGGAATTGGAAAAGGAATATTTGGGAATAGAATTTGATCTCCAGAAAGATTACATTTAAATGTTTTACTCTATTAGTATTGTATAATTGTTTGAGTATTGTTATTTGGAACTGAAAACGTTACACTGTCCTTTGGTCAACATCATTTCCGTCTCTTCTAGGAACACTGTGAGGACATGGACCTTTTTCTGGCACTCCTGTTGACGTGTCTGTGCAGAGGAGTTACTGTAAAGTCCAGTTTTTACATTGTCTTCATGCTAAACCGCAAAGTATTTTTTGCTTGAAATTATGTTATTTTTGGCGAGTCGTACAACAAAGTATACAATTTGGCTTAAAACGTAGATCATACACTGCCATCATTCTTTTAGTTTAAATGCCACTCTTTGTGCCATTATGTTATGTAGACCTAACCATGTATATTGTGTTTCTGTTCAGATTGCTAATGGAGAAACTGATGAGGCAATCCCCTTGGTGCCTCTTATTCCTTTAATGCCTAGCCACCCCATAGAGGTGAGGCCCAAAGATGAGATGTTTGGATGTTTTTTGCATTACCGTACTCTTGAGTAACCTGGCAAAAGGATGAACACTGCTTTGATGTACCCATGCATTTTGTATGCCCCTTTGCTCAACTGTCGCCCACTATTCCTTGCCTTCAGAAAGTGGTAAACGGAAGCACATCACAACCACCAAATACAACTGCCACTCAGAAAACCACAGTCACCACAAATACAGGTACAATTGATCGACCAGATGGGGGCTCATCAGAGGAGGACCAAGATGGATACTGCCGAAGCCCAGAGTCCAGGGAGGCCATAGCTAATGCCTTCCAAAGACTGGGAATGCAGCTTCTACAGAACCTAGAGACAACGCCCAAGGACCCCAATGTGATCATATCTCCGCTCAGCATATCATTTGCTCTCTCCCAGCTGGCTCTGGGTAATGATCTATTATTGTAGCTTTTAAATAATGAGAAATTGTATGTTGCTTTATACATGCAAGCACATCTGATAGAAATGTCTTGGCATCTGATATAAAATTATGGACAATGTATTATGCAACCATTCTTTTATAAAGTCAATATTATGACCTGTCTGTTCTTGTCAATTTAGGAGCAGTAAATGAGACCGAGAAGCTTCTGATGCACCATCTCAATGCAAATACTCTACCTTGCTACCACCAGTCACTGCATTATGTCTTAAAGCAGCTCAGAAACAGTGACCTGCAAATTGCATCAGGCATCTTCCTTGACAAAGGTTAGTGCTTAAATAAATATGTGGTTACTTCATCTGTGGAGTATACTGTATTAAACTTAACAAATCTGTCTGGGACCATACTAACAGTTGAAACTATGATTAGGATTTGACACAAACTAATTTTATGTTCATTGCAACCTTTATTTTGTATGATTTATGTCCCTCACCAGTCATATGATTAGGAAAAGTGTTGTAATTAGGCAAGTGAAATAGTGCAGCTCTAAAGAGCACGTTTAAGAAATCAATGGAACAGTATTTGATGTGTGTTTTAGGGTTTCAGCCAAAGCCAGAGTTTATCCTCGAATCCCAGCAACTTTATGACTCAGAGCCAATGACCCTGGAAGGGATGCAACAGATAAATGAGTGGGTTGAGAAGGCCACGAGTGGAAAAATGACTGACTTCCTTACTTCTTTACCGCACAACTTGCTCCTAATGCTCATTAACGCTGTCCATTTCAAAGGTAAACTAAAGTGGATGAAATCTGACCAAATGGCACTTATAACTTGTGTGTTGCAAGATGATCATTTTAAAGAACACAACTGATTCCAAATATAATGCAATTTGGACTAATACTATATCTGACTGTTGTGGTAATATAAGCTGATGTAACTCGTCCTTGTTTACAACAGGAGAATGGAAATCTCGCTTTGACCCACGCTTCACCTCCAGAGGTGTGTTCTACATTGATGACAAACAAATGGTTGATGTTGAAATGATGGAAGGTGCCAAACACCAGTTGAGTGTGCTCACTGATAATGAACTGGAGGCTCAGGTAAAATACTTTTCCTTGAAACTAGAGTTACAAGATACAATATGGCCAGTTAACAACTTCCCTGTTGTGGTAGAATCAATGTTGCCTCTTTAATAGCAAAGATATATTGAATATATAATAATAATAATAATAATAATAATATGTACATCGGGAGAAAATGCTCACAGCTCCTCATTATTTTGGACATTATTTCTTCTGCTCATGCAGGTGGCCCGGTTCCCATTTCAGAAGTCGATGAGCTTGATAGTGGTCATGCCCCTGTCTGGCCAGCTGAATATGTCAGAAATTGCAGCAAAGCTGAATTTCACAGACTTATATGAACGTCTGCCCAAGGAAAGGGCAGTGCAGGTTAAAGTCCCCAAATTCAAACTCGAGTACACTCAGGATCTACAGGAAGTTCTTACCAAGCTAGGTAAGGCTGCTCAACCGTCTCCAGTCCTTGTGTAGGCTAATAGGCCTAGTTGAAGACAGACGTGTATCATCAGACATAATCACTGAAGTGTCTATTCAGTCTCTAGATCTATTCTACACCTTGACTTGAATTTGCTTGTTACTGTATATCCCATGACAGGTCTAGGGGAGATATTTTCTCAACCCAACCTAGCAGCGATGGCAGATGGCCCCCTGCTGGTAACCAGTGTGATGCACAAGTCCAGCATGGAAATAAATGAGGAGGGTGCTGAGGCTTCAGCAGCAACCACTGTGGTCATCTCACGAGCATCAAACCCCATCTTCTATCTCAACCAGCCCTTTTTCCTCGCCCTTATGGATGATATGACCCAAGTACCAATCTTCATGGGTGTCATCACCAACCCTAACCCTGAAGCTCCTGTCTTGCAGAGAGCGGTACCTGGAAACGATAAAGTGGGATTTCCTACTGATAATTATGATAGCTATTTTGGTCGCCCACCTAAGTAATAACTATTACATAGATAGCTCTCAAAAAGAAATCCCAGACAAGGAACTCAGATGACTTTATGACTGTACATATTTGACCTACTATAGTACAGTTAGCTAGATCCAAAATGGGTATAAAACAGATGCTAATTTGTTTAATGTTGCGTTATGAATAAACACTCTGCAGATCCTAGTATTCCCTGCAAATGTCTTCTCCTTAATAGATTGCAGGATTTGCTCCTGAAGAAGACACAAGAAATTACAAAATAATTTGTATTTGTATTGACAAATACTGTACATGCCAATCTTTATGTTAGGGAAACTAATTCTGTTCAGATATTATAAAAATAGATCAGATCAGTTTGACCACGGACAGGGGGAAAAATATGATAAGCAAATCTGAACTTTGAGTAAAAAGGTCCCTGATGACTTGCTTTTCATGCTCATCACCACTGATGCCCTGCAGGTGAAGCCATTGTTACACTAGAACATACTGCCATCATCAAGATGCTCCAATGTAGTATAAATAGATAAAAAGTCCTGTGACATGCTTCCTGACAAAAATTATGTATATTTTCAACACGACTTAAAGGCTATGTGTATTTTTGGCTGTAAATTGGCAGTAAACATAGGCTATACTATACTGTACATGACGAACTCTCCTTGTAATAGTGTACCCTGCATCCTTAATTGGGGTTTCCTATGTTTTGACAGTCAATGGTGGAAAGAGAACTCAAGTACTCTTACCTCACAGTAAAACTACTTGTGATGAACACTACTCAAGTAATAGGATTTACCATTTAGAGAGATGCTGCTATCACCTTGTGTGGAATGTTGTCCATTGTCAGAAATCTTAGAATAATCTGTCATGACAGGTACAATAAAGCAAACAATGTTCATTCATTATTGCAAAACTTGACCATGTAAACAGACAGATAAGCTACCATCATCCATAACTTGCACTAGGCATAATTGTACTTGAATTCACAAGGGTGTTGCCCTATGTTACAATCCTGCATGCTAATAATCCTCTCAAGTATCTTTTCTATATTATTATTTGATGGCCAATGACAGGCACTGTTGTAATAATGTGGGGGAAATAATATCTAAAACTTATTTTGGAGCCAAAAAGAGAAGAGAAAGAAGCAAAAAGAGCCGATCCACAGCTCCTATGTAAATTATTCCTCCATAATCTGTGGTTGACTGGGTTATGCACAGTACTTAGATAATCGTGAGTAGGGAACTAGTAGTTATAATAGATATAGCAATTCCTCTCCCCCATTCCTGGCAGAGTAGTTTCGGACAAGCGTATTGAGTGGCCCTGTCTTTCCCTATTTAGGACTGACCGTGGGTAGCTACCTGGGACGTAAGTCGGGGCTTGATCAACCCTGGCTGGGTCACCTGGGCGAGGGTGTATGTTGCGAGACCAGAAACATCCTATGACCCCAGGCTACAACACTGATGATACGTCCCAGGTGCATCCATGTGATGTTTTTTCGTTATAGTTATTCTATTTATAGTGGCTCATAGGAATTTATAGACTACGTGACAACCAGGAATAGATTGGTGACCACCGGAGAGACGGGTGACAGCCGGAATGTAGACGGCATCCGGGAGCAGTTTGGGTTGGCGCCCCAGTCTGTGTCTTCCGTGAGGAAGAAGCCCAACAAATCCACGGTGAGGCCTTTAGGAGGGCCATTCAAGCAAGCCGCTAAGGGAGCCTGCAGTACCACCACGGGCCAAGACACCATCACACCAGAATGAAATGTTTGGAGCGGGGGAGTCTGGTGCAACGCACATGGTCCTGGACCTGGTGAGACGGAGGAGGAGCCCGGCCAGGAGGCCATCCACAGAGCCTAGCCCCTCCATGTACCAGCAATTCCTCTCCCCCATTCCTGGCAGAGTAGTTTCGGACAAGCGTATTGAGTGGCCCTGTCTTTCCCTATTTAGGACTGACCGTGGGTAGCTACCTGGGACGTAAGTCGGGGCTTGATCAACCCTGGTTGGGTCACCTGGGCGAGGGTGTATGTTGCGAGACCCGAAACATCCTATGACCCCAGGCTACAACACTGATGATACGTCCCAGGTGCATCCATGTGATGTTTTTTCGTTATGATATGATGGTATTACCACTACACCACCACTAGCAATACCAACCATCAAAGGTCTATAATCTTCCAATTTCTTAATAATTCAAATGTGCATACACATTTTTCTTTCAATAGAGGAAACTTTGAAAGAATGTAATATTACGCATTATTGCAATAACGTATTCTAATTATCCTGTACTGTGTACTAAGCCCTATGCTCTTCACACCCTTCATCCACACCCTAACTTCAATGAGGAGACAGACTACACCTACAGGCTTGAGTTGGAACATCTTGCTCAGTACTGTATATACAAAAAAACAAACACAAAAACTCATACAAAAAAACTGGTCCTAAACTCCTGACAATGGAGATGGATATTGCCAATGGCAATGCAAATATACTGTATGTTTCAATTCAATCAATTCAATCCAATCAATTGAATTCAATTAAAATGAGCCTTATTGGCATGAGAAAACCATGGGGCATGGGAAAGGCCTACATTTACCTTGCAAAGCAATTAAGTGTCAAAATAAAAACATTTAAAAACTAAGAAATGTATGTACAATTAAAGGGAATGCAGTAATGTATTTGTTGCCTTGAATATCATGTCTCTCCATCATACTGTAGGCCTATCTACTGTACTTTTTCTTCTCCTTGCCCTGCGTAACCTGTTCTTAACTGCTCTACTGTCTTTGGCGCCTGATTTTCCCCCGTGGGATCAATAAAGGTCTTTTCTTATCTTATCTTAATGATAGCAGCAATTATTAGGATTTTGCAGTCACTTTTTTTTGGAACGAATAGCAGCAAAAGTATTTAAAATGTGTTTCCATGCCAACAAAGCCACTTTGAATTTAATTGGATATTGACTTCAAAGGAGAGAGCCCACATCCTCCTCCATGCATGGAGAAACAGTGGAAACCTACATTCCTCAATATGTTTTTTTCTATTTTAAAGATGAACTAACATGTTTATTGGTATAGGCTCTAAAATGATGACGGCTCTGATCTAGGGGAATCCTTTTGGAAGAGCACATGTTCTATCGATATCCGCTGTAATTTCTGCCGCCTGTGAGAGAAGGTTATATCCGCTCTAGACCGAATCAGAAAACTACAAAACAAGTTGAAGGAAACATGCGGATATCCAGAAGTTTCTGGGGAGCTTACTGGGGAAAAGGGTGTGTGTGAATTATGAACACTTACTTTTGTCAGTCATTCAGTTAATTTGAGTGATTCGTTTCAGTCAACAATAATGTGGGAACATTATGTGCCCACTCTTCCTAGTGTCCAGACTGGACAGTCCAGTCTTCCCAAAGATATGGTGCCCAGAATTCCATAGTGCCCACCTTTTATTAGCTACCAATGGGATCAACCATAGATATACTGGAGCCTAATGGTTGCTAGACCCGGTGTTAGAGCAACTAAACAAGTAGCCTAAATTAATTGGCTCTGCAGAACCACCTACTGGAGAAGTCACAAAATACCAAAATGCAACAACACCATCTATTCAGTGAGAGTCCGGAATTTTGGACTAAAGGTTTGAACAAAATACATAAATAGAAACTGAAATGTGAAACCTGGGCCAGCAATTAATGTAATTTATGTAATGAATATGGGATTTAAATACCTTGCCTTGATCATATTTGCTCAGCTTTATTATATGACATAGTACCATTTATATTTGAGGCTAAATATTATTAAAACAAAACTTTTAATAGCAAAGCTTTGACTTTTTACAGGGGCCAGTTCCAAATTGCAGGCTTGCAGCCACCTGTAAGTGCTCTTTTAGAGCGGTTTTGAAGGAGAGTAAGGATTCACATGTTTTTATGTCGGTAGGGCATTTCACATTTTTAGGCATAGCACCACGTGAGCTTTGGAAGTTACTTAACAACCAACTAGGCTGCAGTCAGAAACTGAAAACCAGGTTTACAAAAAAATCAGAAGACAATCTCATTACAGACAAGCCGGATGTGGCTAATCGCTTAAACATCTTTGCAACCATAAACTGCCCTCTCACTCTGGGCGTTTTGGTGTAGAGCACATCCAAGCATTCTACAAAAATCTAGGTGTACGCAAAGATGATTTTAAACTCACCATGGTGACAACTGATGAGTATTTTTTTTTTTAAATTGCGCCCTTCAACAAGGCCACTGGCACTGACGATATTCCCTCCAAATTTCTCAGAGACTCAGCCGCCTCCATTGCTCCAATCAATCATCACTTACAAAATAAACCTCTCCATCACGCATCCCCCATGATTTCAAAATAGCAAGAACCCTCTGTACAAAAAAGGAAGCAAATTAGACCCTGGCGACTACTGCCCTATTTCTATTCTTAGTTCTCGAAAGTTATGGAAAAAATAGTTTAGTTTAGTTTTCCCATTCAACTGACACACACCTTCTCTATTTGACCGACCACATCAAACATGAGGTGAATATTGACAAATACTGCCGCATGGTCATGCTGGACCTACAAAAGACTTAAGACACCATTAATCACTCTATATTGATTGATAAACTAAAAGCAATGCTTTTGATAGATGCAATCCTATCTGGAAGGGAGAGAACAGTGTGGTGGAGGTGAATGGAACCCTCCCCCCCTTACTTTACACTACTGTCACTTACTGCATGCTATTATAGTCCAGGCAAAGTAGCATTTCCAGACAGACTAATTAAAATAGATTTTTTTTCAACAGATATCATTTCTATGAGGTGTCTAGAACAACATACTAAAAGTCCTAAGAAATCCTAGATGCGGAAATATGTTTAATTCTCATCAATTCAAGATGTGTGCTAATACCTCCAGAAAACTAAACACCCTAATGGGCTTTTTTCTTTCTTTTGTCCTATCACAATGAAACTTTCCACAATGAATCTTAACATGAAAACTAAACTTTTTTGTATTACAAGTTTCTTTGAAACTTAATTTGAATATGCAAATTAGCTTACTATATATATATTGAATATGCCCACATTTGCATATCACAAAAATTACTTTTCCCCAAAATGTATTATATTTACATTGTTGTTTGTTAATGATATCAAACACACTGATCAGACTTTCATGAACCATTTCATTGAAATATTGTGACTTCATAGAATAACATCAAAAACACCATTCATATGTATGACAAATGCATAAATCCATCAAATCTTCCTCCAACCATCCTACTGCTAACGGTTGATGGCAATGCTGCTTTTGGACTGGCCTGTAACCTGAAACCTGCCCGGTTTGGTTGTACCTGCCGGGGGTATAACCCCCACCGGTAGTGTCCTCAGGGTCACAGATGCACACAAGCCTCCCCACCACGACAAGGTAGCAGCAAAGTTATTTTTGTGTTTTTGTTTTTTTTGTGTGTTTTTTTATTTTTATTTTTTTATTGTTCAAACGTGATCCTCAACTCTTTTTGTATGATTCTTTGTTCTTGGACCCCCTATTTCAGTTCTTGGCGTGCTTAGTTCTTCCGCTCTGGATCATAGTCATAAGATAAATCAGGCAACTGGGAATTTGTACAGCTAGTACCACGACATTCTCCGCATATGGCACTGCAAGGGAGTCCATGTGCATGTTTGGCTTGGGAAAGGGATTGGCACTGAAAAAAGTAAAAACTGACTCTAGCTTTCTCAAACAAGCTAAAGTGTTCAGCCTGTCAGAGGAAAAGGTCGGAAAAGGAATCATCGTTGCAGCAGGTGAAAAGGCTCTAGTAGTCTCACTGTATGGGGATGACAAAGATGAATCGCTGGATATGCTGAGACACAGGCGATTCTGTGAGAAAGTATCGAAGACCACATCTCCAGTGGAACCTCAAACTCTTCCACCAACATCATCAGCTGTGAAGTTCCACAATCTCTGTGTGTTCTACCAGATCAATGAATGGAAAGGAACAAGTGAAAGCATGAGTCCAGAAGACTGGGGATGGCATGTTATAGGTGGTAGATTCATGACAATAATGACTGATCAGCCTGCAGGACCACAAGAATTACTTGATGTGGTCTACTGTAGCTGCAAGAAAGACTGCAGCACGAAGAGATGCACATGCAAAAAACATGGACTCCCTTGCACTGCCATATGCGGAGAATGTCGTGGTACTAGCTGTACAAATTCCCAGTTGCCTGATTTATCTTATGACTATGATCCAGAGCGGAAGAACTAAGCACTTATGCAACTAAGGATTTATGCATTTGTCATACATATGAATGGTGTTTTTGATGTTATTCTATGAAGTCACAATATTTCAATGAAATGGTTCATGAAAGTCTGATCAGTGTGTTTGATATCATTAACAAACAGCAATGTAAATATAATACATTTTGGGAAAAAGTAATGTTTGTGATATGCAAATTTGGGCATATTCAATATATATTAAGCTAATTTGCATATTCAAATTAAGTTTCAAAGAAACTTGTAATACAAAAAAGTTTAGTTTTCATGTTAAGATTCATTGTGGAAAGTTTCATTGTGATAGGACAAAAGAAAAAAAAAAGCCCATTAGGGTGTTTAGTTTTCTGGAGGTATTAGCACACATCTTGAATTGATGAGAATTAAACATATTTCCGCATCTAGGATTTCTTAGGACTTTTAGTATGTTGTTCTAGACACCTCATAGAAATGATATCTGTTGAAAAAAAATCTATTTTAATTAGTCTGACTTTTGGGTCTAAAATGGGCTAGATTGCCTGGACTATTAGGCCTATCAAAAATATCATAGGCCGCCTATGATATTTTTCATCATACTTTTGAGAGCATTTCAGAAGTGCCCCATCTGGTGACCAAGCAGAGGTACTACACGTACCTGTTGTTAATTATCGGGTTCAACCCCATGTTCAACCGGTTTCAGCAAACAAACTACAACTACATTCTTCTACATGTGTTTGATAAAAGCAATTACGACAGAGATTTTACCACCATGTAAATTCTGGTATGTTTACCAGTAATATGTCCCGTGATTGTGGACCATTCATAATGATAAAGATAATGTATTTATTTTCAAGGTTAGAAAGTGCTTTACAGATAAAAGAGCAGCATAATAATAACCATACAGGTTCATAGCAGGGTAGCGTCCACTGTTGCATACCAACCAAAGGTATGCATTTCACTACTATTGTTTAGCTTCTAAGCTTCTGGACATACTAAAAAGTCTCACATATTAATTTGGAATAATAAATGTTATTAAATAGTATGTTACAGAGACATCTTATCATTAACAGAGGTGGAAAGTAACTTTTACTCAACTGTACGTAGAATGTTGAGGTACTTTTACTTGAGTATTTCCAATGTTCTATACTTTTACTTCTACTCTACTGCACTGAGGCAAATGTTGTTCTTTTACTCCACTACAATTATTTGAAAACTTTAGTTATAGTTACTTACTTTTTAGATTTTGATTATTATTACAAAACATACATTAACCACATCAGCATTTTGGGCAACGCATTGTGAGCTTGTAGATCTGCTATTTTCAAAAATATTTGTATACATATTATACATTTGAAAACTTGCGAAATTACATGATAATGTTCTTTCTACTTTTGGTACTTTAAGAACATTTTTATACCAATACTTTTGAATTCCGGACTTTTACTTGTAACAGCTACTTCTACATTGCAGTATTGAAACTTTTACTTAAGTAAAACATTTGAGTACTTTTTCCACCACTGAATTTCAGACGCAGTCGTACTCGTATTCCGTGTGACGCGGTGACGCACCACGCTTACGTAAATACATAACTTTACGCACTTGCTCCACACAGAGCTATAACATGCTCCATACCCTACCATGGACGCACTGGTCTCAGGTCAGATTTGTGGTGCCTGTGTGTCTATGCTTGTAGCACTACCAAAACACCTTCATCTGATCTGAGGTCTGTGACCGGAAACGGAAGCTCGAGTAGTGCTGTTCTTTGGCGGGTTTGTACCAGCGATTGGCGCCACACACAATACAGAGACAACAAGCAGAATAGCAGGAGCTGTTGTGTTCATTCACGGCACTGTCTAAATATCAAACAATTGTTGTATTCCGTTTGTAAAAGGCTCTGCAGACATGGCACAGCTTTCAGAAGGAACGATAGAGGTAAGGTTCTGTTTTACAGTAGGTAACTAGCGACAGGAAGACGGCTTTTTATAGTTGACAATATGACCACAGTCTAGAATTGAATGTGCTTTGTACAGATAAGAACATGTTTTTGTTGAATTTGGTGGTTTATTAGTCAAATAGCGTCTTTTCTGTCAAGCTTTTTGCTGATATATTGCTGCGAAATGATCCGACAGAAGATCCAGTCCAGTCCGTCTGATTGTTTGATTGAATACTTTATTAATAGTTTGCAATAAAAGGATGCTACAAGGATTAAAACCCAATAAAGCACTATGGCTTGTTACCATTAGGGTCCTGTGTATTATTATTATGATCTTGATTGCAAAGTCAAACACAACTGAAGTAGCTTAAGCTTTTTATGCTGTATGACGTTTGTGCCAACGTGTAGATCAGGGGTTCTCAACCTTTTCAGGCCGCGACCCCCAAAATAATGATATTATTTCCCGCGACCCCCCGCGTGCACGCGTGCGGTCCCGTTCGCGCGCGCAAGCGGTCCCGTTCGCGCGCGCGAAGGTTATTTATTTATAATAGGTTATTTGATCATTGTTTATTATCAAAACATTTTTGCAAAAAGTGGGTAAATTGAGTAAATTAACTGATAAAACATGAATTAATGATAACATAAAAAAAATATTTTGTTAAAAAAAAAAAAAAAAAATCTTTTTTTTTTCTCAAATTCACCAAAAAATCTGGCGACCCCCCCAAATTATTTGGCGACCCCCCTGGGGGTCGCGACCCCCAGGTTGAGAACCACTGGTGTAGATGATAGTGAAGTCCCACTCCCTTCCCTTGAACATTGATGATGCACACACTGCCTTCCAATATTCCTACCCACCGTACTGTCAAATCTAGCTGAATGTAATGGGTCCATTTGGTTACATTCGTACACTGCCAGAGTTACAAATGGATATGATTTTACTACTGTAATGTTGAATCAAGACTAGATGTAATTTATCGAGTCTGACCAGTGACTTTTACTTTCGTATCTATGAGAGATATGCAGATATACAAATACATCTATATTACTGTAATGTACTTTGGCAAGTAGCTGAAGCAATGCTTACTGTGTGTCAGTGACACACCTCAGAGCATTCATTAAAACCTGGAGGAAAGGGACCCCAAAGGATATTAGTCACATTTCCAGTTCCACAATTATGAGTTATAATTTTAACTAAATGATAACTAATTCCAACTAAATTTATATTGGCGGCTCTCGTTACCTGTCACAAATGACATGTTGTGGAGGATTCTTCTGTCAAGCACTTTTTGACATTTGAAATGTGCTTTAAAAACAAAGCGTATTATTATATGAATAACCTGACAATCTTCTCTCTGTACACAGGCTCTGACAAAGGGCGATACTGTCACAGATTCAATGCTTCAGTTATTGGTGAGTATTGACTGCCCTTAGCCCTGGTTCAGAGTGTTAGTGAAGACCCTGGAAGACCCCTCGCTCTGTGCTTGTACAAGGAATTCCACTGCCCTGCGAGCGCTCAAGAGTAGTGAAAATAAACAAAACCATTTCGCTACTCACCGAAGCAAAGGCTGTTTTGAGTTGCTGAAACTCTATTCTCGGAGGTGGGAAGCCTCTCAGCAACCTACTCTGTAAAATACACTTTTTGGGCAGAAAATAAAATATGTCAGCGAGACGGAAATAATTTTTATTTACTCCACAGTGCCCTCTACAGATTTTGGTTAATGGTAAGTTCAAATCCTCCAAATCTGTAGAGGGCACTGTGGAGTAAATTAAAAAAAATCCGTCTCGCTGACATATTTTATTTTCTGCCCAAAAAGTGTATTTTACAGAGTAGGTGGGGTGCTGAGAGGCTTCCCACCTCCGAGAATAGACTTTCAACAACACAAAACAGCCTTTGCTTCGGTGAGTAGCGAAATGGTTTTGTTTATTTTCACTACTCTTGAGCGCTCGCAGGGCAGTGGAATTCCTTGTACAAGCGCAGAGCGAGGGGTCTTCCAGGGCGTTAGAGAGAACTCACTAACGGTCTGAACCAGGACTAGACTGCCCTTAGTATTGCTTTTTTACTATACAAATAATCCAACCAAATATCATGTGCAGGGTACACCTAACGAACAATATGCTCTAATAATTGAATCTGTCCTCCAAAGTGACACCTTTTTGAGACATTTAGACTTGAATTGTTTATATAATCTGTAATTGGGAATGTAAATGTATTCATCACATATTTGATTAACAGTAATTTTATGACCTTCTTATTGCTAATGAAGGTTTAGAGTAGACCTTTGGTAAGAAATCAAGTCATGTATTCAGAATAGCTTGGTCATAAACATACGGTACAGTTCAGTGAAGCCAAGTATGCTGTTTTTAATTGATCTAATTCCTGGACTCGTGGAATGTTTCTCTCAGAACATTCGTAAGATTGAGAGTGGGAATGGTGCTGCCCGATTTCGACTGATGATGAGTGATGGACTACACACTATGTCCTGTAAGTATTCATACTCAAACATAATTCCTTGATTTAGAAAGGAATGTTTTGCCCAGCAGGGGCCCTGCTTCAATCATATTTATACAGTTTTATACAGTCACACCTATTCTGCCCTGATCAATGGAACATCTGTTGTGTTGTCAATGAAGAGCAAAGTTGACATTCACCACCCAGATTTCTCCCAGTTCTCAATAGTTGGACCCCTGGTATTAATCAGCTCTTTTGTATTTCTACCCTCTTGTAGCTTTCATGCTCTCAACCCAGCTCAACCACATGGCAGAGGATAACAGACTGGCCCAAAACTGTGTCTGCTGCCTCAAGAGGAGCGTGACCAATGTATTGAAGGATGGACGGTATGATGAATTAGTCTTTCTTGTTAATCATCTACTTTTAATTGCTGACAAAGCCATTATCCTTCTCGCGAAATTCCACCTGAAAAAATCAGTTCACTTTAATCAAAAGAAAAGCATCTGTGAATACAGCAAATGAGTTTTCATTTGAGCTTTTACATCCATCTTTCATGTTATAGCAGTAACCAAATCTCTTCTCATGTTATGGTCTGTGGAAAAGTTCCAGGATTTGTAATTGATGCTTCCAGGCTTGAGAGAAACGTGTAAAGGCACACTGTCAGGATTCATATGCTCTGATCAGTTTCCATAATGTTACATATTGAATGTTTTTTCCTGCTGTTTATCATTTGTCAGACGGGTGATTATTATTCTGGAAATGGACATAATAAAGTCGGCTGAAGAAGTTGGTGGAAAGATCGGGGAACCCGTGACTTACACAGAGGGTGCTGCAGGTCAAAGTAAAGGTCCACAGCCAGCTGCCAACCCTCCACACCGCCCCCTGCAGCCACAAAATGGAAATGAAGGTAAACGCTGCTTGTATCTCTTCTAACTGGACTTAAAGGGATTGTAGGCAACATTAAGCCTAAATTTGAAACATATTTATATATATATATATATTTTGCATTTTTCCCCTCTATCAGCCACTATATAATGATGCTGGGGTGTTTTCCTGCATTGAAACACAGTCCTCTCTCTGAAATCCGTATTTTCCCTACTGTTTATGTTTGTCCGGGTCGTAAATTAACGCACGCATGTGCGCGTCCGTGCGCGTCCGTGGGAACGTTTTACTTTCGGTTTTAAAACGCTTTCAAACTTCTTTTTTGAGGCACAGAATTTACTTTTAAAAAATCGTTTGGATAGAATTTAGTTGTTTAACTTCATATATGTGGTCAATTTATCATGAAAGAGCCTATTTAAAAATACAAATTCAGAGAACCGGCAGGGGCGGGCAGTTACGCGAATTCTATCCGAATAATAAAGCAACCTATATTCGGCATTGTCCGTTTTGAAGCCCCCTTAACTCTATGGAAGTCACCCCCTGGTGGTCGGGGAAAGGAACTGCTGGTGTTTTTTTCTTTGTTTATCTCTGAACTGTCTACAATCCCTTTAAGGCTGCGTTGTGTAATATGAAAATAATATACAATATATGATGGTTTCTTTGAGACAGTGCTAACCATAGTGGTACCACTCAAGTGGTACCAAAATACATTTGTAAATGGGAGTTACAGTGTGCAAAATTGTATTTCTTGTATATTTCCAGTCAGCCTATGCAGTGACTGCATAGGCAAAATGGATGGAAAGGGGGGGCGGGCATCCACTTTAGTTTCAAGTCATTTGTAGAGCTTCTCAAGTACACACCGTCAGCCTGAAGCATTTGAAAATAGTGGGAGCCAACAGTCTGCCATAGCCTTACCCTCTTGACTAAGACTTAAGCTATTTGGAATTATTTGGATGTTTCTTAAATTGGCACCAGATGGCAGCATTTGTGTGTTGTTGACATTTTGGGTGAACAGAATGGTCGACAGAATGCCATTTTAGGTACTTCTGTCAATTTCTTTAATTTATCATCACCATGCTGACGAGTCTCTTCTCATTAACAACTGACATAATAAATGACTCACTATGACAATTGGTATGCAAGTTATTAGCCTATACTTGTTTAGTGCTTACTGTGTTTTATGGATTTATTTATTGTCCAGATGTATTCCCATCGTTTACCTAATATAGAAGAAAAGCTTACTGGAACCATGCAATTAAATTTGAATTGTCTAAGTGCACAACATGGCTTTCAATCATATAGAAGGCAGGAGCAGCTCAATGGGTGACGACTATGTTCTGATTAATACAATAATTGCAAACCACACCTTATTATATTTATTTTTCAAAACATTTGGCAGTTTATGTAAAATACAGTTTAAAAGGGTATGACCATATCAAAGAGATTTGAGAAGGCCAGCAGAGATGAAATGCAGTCCTCCCCATCAGGGATCCTTGTGCTGTCCTCTGATGTGTGTCATAACAGGTATTCATCCCCCTAACCCATTTTGGGCGGGAACCCCTATTTGTAACTATACCTGTCAGGACGGGAACCCCTTTTGGGGTTCTTGTTGCTATGTACAGTATATAGCAACATGCATTTGTTGTAATGTTTTGAATAAATATTTGACGTTTTTCAGAAAACCTAGGTCAGGATTTAGAAGGTGTTTATAGAATCGGCCTCAGGTCTAAATGGGCTAATCTGCCGTCCGGGAATTGGAAATTGTGGCGAGCACCCTCTTCATCAGCACAGTTATTTCTCTATGTGTGCCGCTTGATCTCTGGGTTTAATTACCAGAAATGCAGTGGTCGGCAAAGTAGGAGGACTTAACCGGACACTTTGAACTTTAATCCGCCATGTGAGCCGCACACGAATCAAATGTGCAGTGCTTGTCCAAACAGAAAATCTCCCGATTCTGCCAGCTCCAGTCTCCAGGGGAAAGAGCAACTTTAGTTTGTTACAGCATATACCACTCTTGATTTGATTCTATGAAATGGGAATAATACCTCTGAAATGCCATTATGTAACACACTTAGCTTTGACAGGATTTTTGTTATCTCTCTCTAGTCCTTCTAATGCTAGCTTTCCAGATTTACTGCAATATATTATACTACTATTAAGTTACAAGGAGTTTGAAGGCTTTACATCTACAACCTGTCCTTCATGAACGGCGATATAGTGATCAAGGAATTGCAGTCTAAAGAAAATAGATTTTTGCAATTCGTCCCTGATGAATAAGGCACTGTACTGTCTGTTGTGACCTGAGTTCTAGTCTACTTCAATACTCATCATTGATGTTTCTCATCATTCCTCCCAAAAGTGAACAGAGGTCCTAATAGAGACTTTGGGAAGAAGCCTCCATCTGCTGTGCCCAGCACTCCTGGGGGTTCCTCCAAAGTCGTACCCATTGCCAGCCTCAACCCGTACCAGTCTAAGTGAGTATTTGATGTTCTAGAGAATGGCGTGGATCACAATGTTTGCCATAAAATACAAATGTCCAAAAATGATACTACAGAGACTCATACAAGTCTCAGGAAAAAATAAAATAAAAACCTTTATACTCCATGACATGTTATAAAAGTTGGATCTGGATAGGGAATCTTGCTGTGATAGCCCACAGTATAATTTGGAATAGAATTTTCCATTGACAAAGAACATAGTTTGCAGCCAGGAAAGAGATGAACACCTCTAATCTACAGAGTCATGGAGGGAAGCAGAACTGTTATCATTGTAAGTAAGATTAGCAGAGACCACTTCAGTATGTATTATGTTGATTGGCAAGAGGAGAGATATTGGCCTAAGACTTTATAGTTGTGTTTGACAGGCGTGGGCATTTATCTGTTTTGTAATTAATGAGAATTAAACGAGACTGCTTGATCATCACACTATTCTTAAATCAGAAATGATGTCTTGACACAGTGTATCCAATTATAATACCACCTACTTCTCATTCCAAATTGAATCACCCTGACATGAATCGCCATCAACCCTCTGTGTTAGATGGACCATCCGAGCCCGTGTCACTAACAAAAGCGGCATCCGCACGTGGAGCAACTCTCGTGGTGATGGCAAGCTCTTCTCCATGGAGATAGTGGATGAGAGTGTGAGTGTCTAAAGGGTTATTGCAACAATTGTATTTGATCACTATACACACACACACACACACACACACACACACACACACACACACACACACACACACACACACACACACACACACACACACACACACACACTATGGCCGAAGGATTCACTGTTGTGTTTTGTTGCAGGGAGAAATAAGAGTGACAGGTTTCCAACAAGAGGTGGACAAGTTCTACACTCTTCTCGAGACGGGCAAGGTGAGAGATGCCCCTCTCTCACCAATGATATTTTGCAGTCACACTGTCACTGTCAATCGCTTTGCTGTCTAAGATGGATTTGGCTCTGACTGTTGTACAAACAACTGCCAATACTTTTTTTTTAATTGCAACCAAAGGGACTTTGAGTGAGTCATCCTGCTGCAGTGTACCAACACAATAAGCTGCTTACATTGATCAGCCAGTCTTTGTTGATTTCCCCCAACTGCATAAAGTCATATCTTGTTAGCACCATTCAGTCGGGTGAAATGCTCCATCTGTTTAACACATCCATCCGTACATCCTAGGTGTACTTCATCTCCAAGGGCTCCCTGAAGATCGCCAACAAGCAGTACTGCACCCTGAAGAATGACTACGAGATGACACTCAACGGCGAATCCACCATCATCCCCTGTGATGACACCGACAGCAGTGACGTTCCCATGGTGCAGTGTGACTTTGTCTCCATCAGCGACCTGGAGGCCAGAGACAAGGATGCTGTCGTGGGTGAGGAGGAGCTTGTAATCAAAATTTGCACAGTGCAAATATGACAATTAACACAAAGAAATTACTCACATATTTAATAATTTTATAATTTAAAAATAGCAGAAATAGCTGATCTGCAAGCTTACAACGCGTCACGAAGTGACACGTTGTAAGCTTGTTGAACATTTTTCAACATGGTAACGAATATGAGGATTATGCAAAATAATTGCGATTGTCTCAATTAATTGCGATTAGGCGATTATGTAATAATTGTGACGGGCCTAGTAGTGAAGTGTGGAGAGGGATGTGCATGGGAGGTTAAGGCAATTATAAGACCAGAGCGATAGAAGTAGTATTAATAATACTGATGACAGTATTGGCCTGTGGCATAGATTGACTTTGGCCCTATGGCCGACCCGGTTAACAGAGGAGAAAGTGCTGTCACAGGTAAAATGAAGAAGTAATAATAAGGAGGCCACATGTAATTATGATAATGGAGACTGCCGCTTGTACTACTGTTTGAGTAATTTCACTCCCAAGTCCAGCAGGCGATAAGGCTTATCACCCTTA
Source organism: Gymnoscopelus microlampas (assembly GCF_963454915.1). Classification (NCBI taxonomy): domain Eukaryota; kingdom Metazoa; phylum Chordata; class Actinopteri; order Myctophiformes; family Myctophidae; genus Gymnoscopelus; species Gymnoscopelus microlampas. The sequence goes on along the minus strand of NC_139945.1, from coordinate 42,634,813 downwards.
TCACTCTGTATATCATGTTTTATTCTTATTTACTAACAAAAAATAGTTCAAAATATATTAGTTGTACTGATAAAAAAGTTTAAAAAAAAACATATGTTGAAATAATGTGTGGTTGTCATTGTCACAAAGCCACACCTGGACTTATCTCATGGCACACCGTTTGGGAACCACTGGTATACAGTACTGATAGCCGTCTGTTTTTTGATTGTATCGGTGTATTAAATGAATGGCCTAGCGCTAATATTTACAGTCACTGATCTCACTCATTAGTTCTCACTGCTCATATAAATGGCTCCTCATCATTTCAGCAAAATAACAGCAAAAAGGCAGATGCAGGTTTATATGGATTTGTCCACTTATAGAATATAGAGGCAACACCAGCATTAGGAATGTGTGTGTTTAGAACACACGGGCTGCTGACCTCACACCTGAATTGAAATGAAAAATGAGTCACTGATTTCCCCTGAGTCAATTTGAGCTGGAAGACGATGGGCCCCTTAGTGACCTGTGGCAGTCAGACACGCATTCAATATTTATGGTATGTATATGTGTCTTTGTCTGGGAACATAGTCCAGAGTTGGTCAAGGGCTTCTCAAGGACACACAGCCTGTTATTTGTCCAGACAAGGTTTTTGCAAGTGTAACCCATGAATCTGCCTGCCTGGCAAAGGAGACACGGAACAGTTGCTAACGTTGTAAACAATGATTTGTGTCTTCCTGCACAGATGTTATTGGAGTGTGCAAGAGCGTGGACGAGCTGACCCGTCTCACCACCAAGACCAGCCGCGAGGTTTCCAAGAGGACAGTGAATCTGATAGACGCGTCTGGGAAGATGGTATCTGTAACGCTGTGGGGAGAAGAGGTGAGGACTGGGGAGGGGGAGATGCAGACCAAAATACACCAGGGGAAGGAGGACCGAGGGTTTGGGGATACAACCATTAAGACCTGAGGTTCCGATTCTACAAAATGTCTTCCAAATCAAATCAAAAACAGTTTTTTGAAAAAAAAACGTATGTTGCTATGTCAGTGGTTTTCAAACTTTTTCATTTCGAGGACCCCAAAATGTATATGTATTTGGCCGCGGACCCCCATCTCAAAATATTCTGTTCCAGCGACCCCTTGAAGCAAAAATTTGCGTTACAAATGTTTGCTTAAAAAAACAAAACAAAGATTTACACAATTTTTTACGATTTCTCAACAATAGCCAAAGTGTAAAATGATGCTTTTTAGCTCAAATCAAAAAAGATGCGACACAGATGCGTTCCAGGTCTTAATGGGCTAAGGAGGGTATATAGAGAATGACTGCAGGTTTCCCTACATCACAATACAATTTAAGCATTTAGCAGACGCCCTCGTGTCTCATCCTCAGTGACTTACAAAGTGCTAGAACGCTGTAAGCGGCATTAACCCTTGTCAACCAACAAAGTAAGGTAAGCGGTCAAGTAAATGGACAGAAAGACATGCCCAAACTATGGAAGCCAAGTGGTTAAAGTTTGCTTAGTCTGTTGAATGAGCATAAGGTGCATAACTAACTAACCTCTGACATGACACTTCGGGTGCGTTTGGAAATAGCGCACCGGAGCGCACTCGCCTATTAGTTTGCATTGGCCAGTGCGCTCAGTGCTGTATTTCCGAACGCGCCCTTAATTAGTGCTGATTTCACCACAATATGTCAGTCAGTAGAACTAGGCCAAATGTCAGGCCAGGCATTTAAAAAATGCAACATCTTGCGGCAGCTTTTGGACAACCGTATGCAACTGCAAGCAGGGAAAAGGAAGCCACCGCAGGTGATGGGGTTATTTATATTTTTGTGGTTATTATGAGATCTCTTTGAGTCTAGTTCAAAATTGTATTTAAAAAAGTCACACCCAGTGTGAAGTGAGCGGTGTGGTTATCACAGTGATGGAAGCTCACTTAAAAGATTTTTTTTTAAAGTGCATAGTCCTATTTATACAGTAGGTTATTAATTTCATCATGTGTCTCGCTAGCCAATCACAGTGCTGAATAGAGTCAGCCAATCACAGTACAGCTAGGGGTGTACTAATGTAGAGGGGTGTGCTATTATGAGCCAATCACAGTACAGCGAAGGGTGTACTAATGAGGTGTCCCAACCCCACTTATAGGAGCGGCTACACCGCTCAAAAAAAAAGTGGAATAGAAATTACTGTCTTAGACATTTACTTTAGCTTGTATTGAAAGTGTACCGAACAGTGTCATTCCCATTAGGTTATCAAACTGAACTGTTAACATGGAAAGACTCCTGAGAGCTCATTCTTTTATTGTAGAATAGTTGTATTAGAAATAGCCCATTGCTGTGAAGACCAAATCTAGTCACACATTTAAAAGTCGCTCGCAGCCAAGTTGTACATGTCCTGACAGGTAGCGACAGACATAGGCTGTACACCCCCCCCCTCCCTCTTTAATTGAAAAGGTGTTTTGCGTGTGGCGTATAAGCCAGCGCCCGGAGATTGCTATTCAGCAGTTTGAAGATGGGGAGGGGGGGGGTGGGGTTGAAGAGTGTTGTGCGGCGTGTGCGCTGTGTTTAATGGAAGCTGATGTGGTTGAAGTTACTGAGTAAATACACTGTCATGGTGTGATGAAGGAACTGCAGTGCTGCAGTTGATTTTACCTATGGCTCAAAGGGACTGTGCTCAGTTTGCCATCATTTCTTTCATTCTGACAAGAAGCACTGTGTACCCTCTTTGTTTGCTCTGCAGATGCCCCTTCTCCAGGGAGACTTGCTGAAGTACACAATACGTATAGTTTATAAAGAACCACGGCAGTGCCAAATAGAAAAGCGACAATGCCCAGCATGCAAATAAACAAGCACTTTTTAAAAAAAGTTTGTTCCTTCAAGAAGGTCCACTGAGGTAGTTGTATTTAGGATGAGGCAAAAACAAAATAAACTTTGGTAAACCCTAATAGTTTTGACTGAATACAAACACAATCTCCAGTTCTTGCCCAATTAAAATGAAATAAAAAAAACTAGAGAAGTATGCTCCTCGGAACACAGATCTCCGCCAGGCCGGGTTGCTTACCCAGGGCTGCAAACTTTGTAAGGCAGTCTTAGCCAATTGGAATGGCATGTGCCAAATCGCACTCATACCTTGATCTTGATCACGTGACCCCAGAGATGTGTACCGGTTTCTGAGTTTTGGACAAGATCTGAGAAGTATCAAAAAGTGTGTTTTGTAGAAAACGCACAATGACGTTGTGTAAATTGCATCATGATCTAAGGAATTCAAGGGAAAAGATGTTGATTGTACGACCTACGGTTGAAGAGGCCAAAACGTGAAGTAGGCTGTTGTAGCCAAATTGGCTTAGTGGGAATGTGTGTGCAAAGTTTCCCAGCAGCAATCGGACGCTGCATTCATTATGTGCAAAACGGAATAGAATATGAGAAGTGTGACAGCTATGTCTTGATCACATGACTACAGAGATAATGTATACCGAATTGTGGCATTTGAACAAAATCTGTAGGAGTAGTAACACAAAATGTGTTAAGAAAATGTGAAATGGCGTTTATATAGTCAGGTGGAAATGGTCGTGGCCTATTTGGGGAGTTACGTAATGATCAAAGGAATGATTGATTGCATGACCTATGGTTCAGGAGTTATAGGCCAAAACCTGAATCAGCTGGTTATAGGGCCACCATGAGGCCAATTTGAAAAAATGTAGGGTGGCATTTCTTCCTTGGCCTAGTGGGAATGTGCGTGCAAAGATTCACGGCAATCGGACAATGCTTTCATGGTTTTAGGCATTTTGTTCAAAATAGGCCACTCCTGCAAACTTCGTAAGCCTATTTTAGCCAATCGGGATGCAATATGAAAAATCTGTATAGTAATATAAAAAAAATACGTAAGCAAAATCGGCCTCCTGGTGGCACTATAACAGGCCAATCTGAAAGAGTAGGGGTTTTCACTTGGTCTCCAGGGACTGTGTGTGCACAGTTTCACGCCGATCGGTCCAACAGTGTTGAAGATTAGCTGTACACAGACGGAATGACACACTGACAAGGCGAAAAGTGTCTCGGTCACACCTTCGGCCTGGCGGAGACAAAAAAATTGAAATGTTTTGTTAGTGTCCTTTATTGTCCACAAGGGAAATTAAGGACCCCCCCCCCATCTGAAAATGTTTTGTGCCAGGGACCCCCAGACGAGAAGACCTTCTGAAGAGAAAACATTTTCCAAACATAACCGTTATTTTTCAAAAAGGTTCAGGTGCTGTGAGCTTGTATATCTGCTATTTTTGAGAACCACTGTTCTAAAACAATGAACCACTGTTCTAAACCAATGTTCTAAATCCTCAGAGTTTTATGAAAAACATATGATTATATATACGGTAAAGCTAAAATCTAAAATGAGACGGATGCCTTCCCAGCTTTAATGGGTTAAAGAAAAGCAATGTCCCTCCACACACTCTGGGGATGTGTGTGCGTGCATGGAGGGGTGTTGGTTGGCACACGTCCAGTTCGTCCAGGTGAGGGGGTTCTGTATGTATATTACGGAGCCTAATGGCAGAGGGGGTGAAACTGGCTGGCACACTGCCCTTTTTCTTCTTAAAGGTGCAGCATATATCCTACCTAGGTTCTGAAAGCATGTGCTGAGGTTGTTGACTTTTTTCTCTGCTTCTGAGCTCTGGTTGTTGGAAGCTAAAATTTGTATTTTAGAACACAAACTACACTACTCTATTAACACAAACGGCTATTATCAGTTATCACTACATTTATTGATATATTTTCTGTTTTAAATGTTTTATCTCTTCGCAGGCAGAGAAATTCGATGGTTCTGGACAGCCAATTTTGGCCATCAAGGCGGCTAAGCTATCTGACTTTGGAGGCAGGTCCCTCAGTGCTACCTTCAGTAGCACTTTAATGGTCAACCCAGACATCCCTGAAGCACATAAACTCAGAGGCTGGTAAGTGAACCTGGAGTCAATGGATACTGAAATGCAACAATGGCGTTCTTTTGTCCTGTCCATTTCCAGAGCTGTGCAATGTGTATTGTGGCAGGGCAGGTGTCTATCTTAAATAGTTGAGGTCGAGATGAAATGAACCCTTTTAGTTCACATCCCAGGTACACATCCCATACTTTGTTTCTACTTAGCAATATATGCAAAAAAAAAAATATAATAATACAAAACAAAATAGTCATGTTTTCTTTCTGTAAAAGACAATAATGAAAAACTTTTGTAGGCTTGAAACAAACCAATTTCAACCAATGATATGACATCCACCCATCAATCTTTCTTAAAATTGTATTGTAATAGTTTGTTGACATGCCCACTATTTAATGTTCAAATCAAATAAAAATTCCGCCCAAAGTTATGGTATGTCCCACATGCATATCATGTTTCACTTGACGGAAATATGTCAGTATACAGAAGTTAGATACCATGAAAGTGCTGTTTTGTTGCATCTGACTACTTAAGAAATTGAAAGGCTTTCAGAGAATTTGAATAGTAAACGTCCCATTCACAAGCAAGGAGGCCAGGCCACATGCTCTGGTTCTCATTAAGGAGATTAGGCAACCTCTGTTAGCAAAGATGTTGTAGGGGGTACTTCACTGAAGCATTACATGTTAATGCAAATCACCCTTTATCTGTGCAAAATGCCATTTTCTACTCCAAAGGAAATAACAGAAGCCTTCTTAACGGTAAACCTGCCAGACCGACTTCTCATTTGTCTTTCATTATGGGGACTGTAGAATTTGTTTATCGTGTTGTTGGGTTGGGGTAGACGTTACATTTTTCATGTTAATTTCTTCTGTTCAAGCTCACTTTGGAATTCACTACTGTGAGCCATTTTATAATTTATCATAAAATAACATGGGAAGTATGCTGCTAGGCATAAAGGACATTGTAGCACTTTTGCGCTCGTTCAATTTGATATTTTCACAAGGGCTGAACAATTCATCGATTCCCATTAACTGTGCAGTTTCCAAATTGCACAGGATGCAATTAATTGCATTAAATCATAAGAGACGGGGGTCCATAATGGACTTGGGTATTCCTGTTTTTGGTTAAATTTGGTCCATGATTCAAGTAAAATATTCAATTCAGCCTTAAAGCGCAATGACACTTTGGTAAGAGGTTTGGCTTGTGGTGTTATCTTGTCATTAGAAATTGATAATCCAAAAATAGTCTCCTCAATGACTTGCATTGCAGGGTAAAACCACTCTCAAAGTCACTCTTTCAGCACAAAAAGGTAAACTTCATCCGGTCTGATCATGGTGACGTCAAAATTGTCTGTAGAAGCAGATGACAATTAAAGCTGTACTAACTGAAGAAAAAAAAAAGAAGTTAATTGCAAATCCACTATATTCCGCAATCCACAATATTGGTCTGACTAGGTATTTTTCCCAAAAGCGTTCAGCTCTAGTTTGCACTATATTTGAGTGTGTTAGCCAGATGCTGTGGCAGGCAGACCCCATCACAGTTGAACAGGCATATGCCTCTATTCCTTGAGGACTTTCTATTGGCTTCTTGTGCAGAGGAATACAGAAGCAGCCTTGAGTCGAGCTTTCATCTTTTCTCTGAGCTTTCTTGCCAGTTTTTGTGATCATAATTATCTAAGTCATTGCACACCCCTCATCACTGTACCCTACATCATATACTGGTCCATTAATGAGCGTGCATATTTATCTTTTCACACTTTTTATTTTTATGATGTTCATAAAATTTTGTTTTGAAGTCAAGAACAGGTAGTAAGGGAAGACTGCCAAGTGGTTTTATAAAGTGGCACAGGTTGGCACAAGAAAGATTGCCAAGTGGATTTGCAAAGTGACACAGGTTAACTTGCCACAGTAAGGATTGCCAAGTGGTTTTACAAAGTGGCACAGGTTGGCACAGGAAAGATTGATGGACAATGCAATATTAACATGGACTGAGGTGGCTGTCGTTGCTCCTACTTAACCTTCACTTCAGCTCACTTGCGACATTGATTGATTTGTCCATCTTCTAGATCCACATCCCCTCCTCCCCCCACGAGGTGCTGCACCCTCTTCTCTGACATGAAGGCAAATGTCTGTTTCAGATTGGAGATACGATCGATTGCACCCAAGGGTGGGGGGGGGACACTTCATTTGTTTACCTCCCAGTACCAATGGCCCCACCTGGCATCTTCTGTGCTCTTTCACAGACTCAGATTCTCTTTTGAAACAAAAGTTGACTGATTATTTTGAGCACTTGCAAAAAATAAAATAATCTGCATAATGAGGGCAGTGAAATGTGACTCTGTGTAGCTGGTAAAAGACAGGCCAGTCAGCAAAACGTTTCATATCAGCCCCTTGATTAGGTGTTTGGCTGTGGAAATGTCTTGATGGCAGTTAGCTTGAGCACCTAGCTGCTATTTGAAAGTATCCCATTGTTCCTTGTTGCTGTCTTAAGCATAGTTTTCTTGTTTGGAGTTTGATTGTAAAGTGCTGAACAATGTCCCACAAACTAAGGAGCTTTCATACTAAGCGGGTTGGTTGTTTAAATGAGATAGCTTTGTTACTATAGCATACTTCGATAGTCGCAGAAAGTGCTCGGCTTACTCAATATGCAAAAGGAAATAAGACTCGGAAAAGCATTTTCTGGATTTGCTTGTTTACCTGATGCCATTATGTAATAATAATGAGTGTTGACTGCTGAATCACCATAGTTTCCACGTCCCTGCTTCAATGCTGATGTTTTCACTTCCTTCTCCTTCGTCTCTATTTAAACACAGCAGTCTCTTTCTCCACTCTCTCCAGTCACTTTTCACTTGGATGGCCAGAGATAATGATCCCTAAAGCCTTGTGCCTGTTTATCTAGAGCAGAGGAGTTAGGTCATGCAGGTCCTGCTTGGCCAGTGGGTTTCTGAAGGCGCACAGTCAACCACCAATTAATAGTTCAGAGGTCACTATAATGGGAGTCCAGATTTGAGAGGTTAGTCCTTTGAGCCCGAGTGAGAATTGTGATGAATTCACCCGATCAACATACAACATGCCTGTCCTCAGCAGCACAGAAGAATGGAAATAAATAATATAACATTTCATGTATTAATAGATCTAAGAGACTCATGTGCGCACGGTCTACTGTTTTGGTCCTCAGACCTTCATCAAGTAAATAGCTGTTGACACTGAGAGTAGCGGGCTCTCCACAGGCAACCAATTAAATCACCCGCCCAATCAGAGTGCTGCTCCCACAGATATAGTACAAAATGACCATGTAGCAAATATAAAATACATATATTATGCACATGTATAATATGTGGGTTAATTTGCAAAATGTTGCATGCATTATGATTTTCTTGTTCCTATCATAATTTAAGTATAATTTAAATATTGGTTAATATTGGTTAAAGGAATGTATGGGATAGTATGCACCCTATTTTGCATTGATTAATGGAGTGTAATATGTCTATTTGGATTATGGATGTTTATTTGCCTATGACTTGTATATAGGTAAATGTGTACTTTATCTGTGTGAGTAGCACTCTTGGGAGGGTAATTGAATTACCTGTGGGCCAGCCACTCTCTGTATAAGATGGATTTTCATTGTCAAACGGGTATTTAATTGTGTTATTCTGCCGAATGTTTTAATTGCAGGTATAGACAGTGTGTGTCTCTTCGTTTGCGCTTTTTGCCTTTTTAAGCCCTCTCCTACGCACCTCTCCTACGCACCTATCTCTTTTTGTAGTTGGTTTAAAGGTCTACATTACAGACAGGAAAAGGAATTGTTAGTGGGTGTATTCATGGGTTAGATTAGTGGCTGTTGAATATATAATGTGTTTTTGTATTCTTCTGTCAGTCCTGGGTCTCAAAACAGTAACAGTCCACAAATTGTGCCCTTATGGTGACTATTGTAATCTCAATCAGGGTGTTGGATTTGTTGTAGAGGTCATGAAGAAAGCAAACAAAAAACAGGCTATATCATGTTGAATGTTTATCTCCCATAGAAGAACCCTTTAGGCTTGAACAAAGACATGTCCGTCCCCCCCCCCCCCCCCCCCCACTATGGATTCAAGGCTGCTGGAACAACATCGTTCTATGCTTGTCGAGGCGTCTTCATTTGATCATGTTTTTGTGCAGTCCCTTGGGACTTGTTTAAATTAATAGGCTATCTATCCTTGGTGGGCTGTTGGCTCGAACATAATAGATGCAGTGGATCAGTGGTTCCACATGGCACATTGCATTGTGCTTGTATGGGGGGCTGAGCGCTATCCCTTTAATGTCTGACTAATTAATCTAGGTGAGAAGGAAACGGTTTTAATTTCCTCAAACAAGAATGCTGCGCAATGCAGCAATTACCTTGTGATCACAAATTTAGGGTCCCTTGTATTTAACTTTAGGCGGTGTGCAAACCTGCACTCACCCATCCTTCTGGACTGCTGCTGCTACATTTTGTATGGGTCTTTCACTTTATAGTTTTTACATTACATTTGTTTATTCATTTATATGCTTGAGGTTTAGGTTAATTTTGTGAGATTAATTAAACGCTCCCATTTCTATTTGCATTTTCCTCCTGAACATTCACTTTAATTGAATGAATGTACTAATAGATACTTACTGATAATATACAGTGTATTTAATTTAAATGTGTATTTAATTTAAATGTACTTCAGTTCCCTGAAAATGACTTCTTGTATGAATTCAAGTCTCATTGCTTTTCTGTTGCTTGCCACTCTAAACCGATGTTTGTCTCATAAATACAATGAAAGGATTATCCGCACTCCTAAGTTATTTCTTAATTTCTTTTTTAATGGGTTCACAGCAGCAGCAGTCTATCTAGAGAAACGGACGTATTACGGCACGTCGGCCTTCCTCAGCGTTTCAAACATGAGTTTGAAACGCTGAGGAAGGCGTGCCAAAATGTGTTAAACTGCACCCAGTTAAACTATAGTTTAACTGCACCCAGTTAAACTATAAGAGATTATTCTTCAAGACCCCCCTTGAGTAGAGCAAGCCTTCTCCTGGCTGTATTGATCCGGTAGGAGAGTTGTCTCATAAGTACCACAGGACCGGTCTGTGACCGCGTCACTCGTCGTCTTGTGCACCGCAAAGATTGTCCATTAGATGGCAACAGCACATTTGAAGATGGTCCTGTTGCCCTCCTTGCTTTACTTTCTGTTGACTAGACAGTCACTTCTCTGTCAGCTGGACGTCTTGCCATTCTGCTGCTCTGCTCTTGCCACTGTTATCCTCAGGCACTCACCGATCACTCACTCCAGGTTATGTCCACTGCAGAGGGCCCCTGAACATGGTCTTGGTGACACTGATTTATCAGACGAGTGCTGGTTTCAAACCCACGATGCTGTGATTAGGCCCTTACCAGAGTGGTATACACACTAAAGCCTGATTTATACTTAGGTGTGCACTGGTCACACACCGAAAACAGACAATTAGTTGCCAATATCAATGTTGTAAAAGAATTAAAGTAAATAAAAAAGTGTCTGATTCTGGCCATAGTTTTAACTCGAAATACATTTTGTAATGTATGATTGTCTACATTTTTACAAATTGCTGCCAAATGTCCAGTTGTGTGTTGGCTGACTCCATTGTGTGCATCATTGTATGTTGCCATTAGTCAACAGTGGTCAATCATACACAAAATCATGATTTCTCTCATCAACCTGTGATCTTTCCATCTTACTTCTGGCCTCCCTAATCTGTGCAAGGACAGTTTAGACAAAATGAGAACGGATAAGTACAATAATCTGTTGCAGACTACAGTCAATCACTTACATTAAATTCGTCATTGAAGTGGATGCTAGAAAATGACGTCATCCGGCCGGGAAACATAAATGCACCGGTTTCCTGTTTGTCCCGGAACTTCCACGCTAGTAACAAAAAGGAATGTTTGCTGTTTTTATGGCATTATAGGATTTGAAGATGGAAAAACAACAGCAAAAGAAAACACAGCTCACGGTAACTACAGTACAGCTCCACTGGCTAAGAGAAACGATACACAGATAGTATAAAACAACAAAAATAATGCTTTTTGAAAAAATCGTTATTTTGGGACTTACACAGTACCCCTAAAAACCCCATGTTATGCTTCCGCTATTGAGACTTTGTAGATCAGCAAAACATATATTTCTTTTACACACACATCTTATACTGTATGGGGTCCCTGGCACAAAATGTTTTCAGATGGGGATCCGTATCCAAATACATATCAATGTGGGGGTCCTTGACATGAAAATGTTTGAGAACCACTGTCCCTTTCCCCCTCCTGTCATGTCCTCATGTTCCCCTTCCTCCCACGCTCCTCCTGCCTTTGAGTGTTGACACACTCTGACATGTGACATGTGATAGTTTGTGGCATCCCCCCCCCCCCAATCTCTCTTGTGGCGCTTCCACAGTTGGTTGATCTCACTTCAGCCATGTTAATCAGAGCTGGGCTCTGCCTGCCTGCCTGCCTGTCAGTCCATTCCCTGCACATTTTTTTGCTGCCAACTCCAATTTGTCCCTTTGTCTCTCTCGTCAGGACCACTGTGTCTACCCTGCTATTTCTCTTCCTTCAGCAGCTTTATAGTCCAGAGAGTCGGTCACTAGGGTAGCCTAGATTCACAGTCCTATAGTAAGTAGTCTCTCATCAGATGGCATAATAGGTGGCAGAACCTATTAACTTGGGAGTCTATTTATTTTAGAGAGTGATGTATTAACTGTAGTTATAGTTTATAACACATTTTTTATTCTTGTTATAATGTGTGCAATGGTGATAATCCATGAAAAATGCTCAATTTGATTTTCCTGGATCTTTGCTTATTTTCAGTCCCTCGACTGCACTCTCACACAATTAAAACAAACCGGTGAGTGAATAGGTGCCACCGGAAAGAATTGCTCACATTTGTCAGTAGAACCTGGGAATTGGCAGTGTGCTTGTTGCCCAGGCCACAGGCTGGACCATTAATGGGGATATTTTCAATTAGTCATGCCTCCAGGAGCAAGTCCTGCTCTCCTTGTATTTCCAATCCCACCATCCCAGAACACACCACCACCCTGCCTTATAGCTAACAGATTAGTAAGCTGTATTGATCTCTTGGACCATTTAAAATGAAGTCGGGATTTTTTTTCTTCTTTATTCCCCTTCCCCCCTCCCCACCATCATTTCCTACCTTCCTTGACTTCTCTGCATTCAGGAGAATGTCGAGTGAATGGGTTTCTGGTTTCACCTTTCCATTCCTGACCCTGCTCATTGTTAACCACTTTAACCCCAGCATCCCTAATCTGGGGGGGTCATTCGGCAAAAATAGCCGCGATGCGTTGTGAGCTTGTAGATCAACTATTTTTGGTAAAGAAATTTGGTGTACATAAAAAAAGTAGTGCAGTCACCAAGTAGTGCAGCTCAGGTCCGTTTTTACTAAGGGTCTAAAGTGCATTTCACACACAGAAGTGGCTACACAGGACGGAGACCTTTTTTTAGGCAAACTGTAATGAGACAAGATACTGCCTGTTGATAATTGAGTGCAACAGCAACACATTGTGTTTTTCTATGTTGCGTTTCAGTACTTGTAATGAATGATGATGCCTCAGCAACCCTCAAAAAACATATTTGGCTCACTTTGATTGATGAGGTTGACTCTGTACTGACAGCTGTGCTTTTCTCTTTGTGTGCCTGCAGGTATGACAAGGAGGGTCACGCCATTGATGGACAGTCTCTCACTGAGGTGCGAGGAGGTGGAGGTGGTGCAAACACTAACTGGAAGACACTGGCTGACGTCAAGACGGAGCACCTGGGACACGGAGACAAGGTACACGCACAACGCAAACGCTCGTGCATGCCGACAGGCTTTACCTTGACATGCACATCAAACATTCAAGATACGGTGGCCGCAGATGTATTGTTATTCAAGGGTGATTCTTTCAAGCGATTCAAGGGCGAACTGGAAGGGCCACGTTGAATTCCAAGCAATAACTTGCAGACAAACTGCCCCTGTTATCAAATACATGTATGGTATATTACTGATCTGCGTTAAGTCTCTTTCCTCTCGTCCCTTCCAGCCCGGGTCCAAGGATCCCCATAGCTGCCAGTCACAGTGATAAATCTTTATAATCTCTGTGGCTCATATTAAAGGAGCGTGCTACAGAGGACGCTAGAACTTGTTTTTAAAAGCGGATCTGATCTGCCCTTGCTCATTAATCACTGGCATAGTGGGTGTCCACTCCCCAGCCTAGTTATATATTTCAGGTGAAAGTCACATTTATCTCTTGATATTGATTAGGAAAATGATGTGGGCTCCATTCTTTGCGTACTGTAATGAAATGATTGCCCCCTCTGATAAGTAAAGCAATATGTGTTAGGTAAATCCCCCCCCCCCCCCCCCCCCAATCCCCCCACTTTTCATGGTAGATTGGCTCAGATAATGTTCCTAATTTCCAGTATGGGGATAATCGAGCTCTTTGGAGATCTTTGCTCGCATAATTTAACACAATTTAATATGCAGTAACTGGAATAATGATTGTACCCTGAAAATTGAGGAATTCAAATAAAGCGAAGACATGGCAGTGGTTCAGTTGGACTCAAAGTAAAGGGAGGAATTCTAACAAAAATGGCTGAGAGCACCCGTGCTTGTGAATGCTTTTGGAAGTGTGAGCGAGTGGTGTGAAATAACAGGACAGGGGATCTGGAAATGGCAGATGCAAATAAAGCTCCTTTTTTCAAAACACGTTAAATGGGGTATATGAATGTACCACAGTGAACACGACAGCAACACAGATCTACAACTGTCAGTTTGGGGCGAAATCCTGTGTTTCGGTGTGAAGGATTTTGAGGACTTGCAGGAGTTATTGGATCAGTAGTTCAGCTGTGTGTGTGTGTGTGTGTGTGTTTGTTGCCCCCGGCTATAAGTGGCCCTGTCCTACTTCTGCTGCTCTCATCATTATCTCCACTCCAGCCACACAGCTGCAGGGTCCTCCAGTCATAGATAGTCTGCATCATTGCACTTCTGTATGCCACTATTGGTGCTTTTCGTATCCTACCATAAATAGTAGGCTGACAATTCCATTTCTGTTGCACCAGCTAGCTCTCAATCTCCTACTCTTCGGTTCAAATGGTTACCATTAGCCCCCTGTTGGTCAAATAGCTTTCTCGTGCAATTAGGTCCCTGCAGCGGAGGGGGTAAAGTTTGACCCCACAGTGTCTCGTGCACCACTTCAGCCTGGAGCTTGATGGGGACTGAGGCTGACAAAGGAGTCGAGCTCAGTTTGTGCTCAGCCTGCAACAACGCCTGACACACGGTGGCAAGGGGTCAGGCCTCTGAAGGTCCCACTCCCCACTGTCTGCCGCAATTAATTGTCCCTGTCACAAATTCTTGGTGTCACAAACTCAAAGCCTCCACATTGTGCTTGTACCCCCCCTGACAGTGAGCGGCCACCCTATCTTGTGTACTTTGTCACCGCGTGTCGAAAGAGCCTTTGACGGAAAAACACTTCCGATGGCACACTGAGTTACACACTAATTGAAGTGGTATTTACTTGACTAATTAGCACTCTTATAAGAAGGCTTCTGAGGTGCATGTCTGGGTTGTTGTGGTAGGTCAAGTCACAGTCATTAACTCTTTGACTGCCAGAAATAAAACGTAATGCGGTCATCATTTCCATAGTTGTGGGCAGTTCAATGTAGGTTGTTTTCGGCTAGCGGCTCCATGTGTGCAATTGGGATGAGTTTCATTTTGCCACTGTCATTCACCATTTCCTAAAGGCATTTATTTATCCAAAGTGACATGGAATATCAATTGTCCCGTGTGTGAAGTTAATTGGGGTCAAAATCCTTTGCTTGCAAACGCAATGGTTAGCAGTTAGCATGTGGAGGGGTAGGGTCTGGCAATTTTCACTGCTGTGGAGAAATGTTCCTTATTTTATTTATTTTTTAAAGTTTTCTGTTTAGTTTGAAATCTTGGAAGTCAAGACTTCGCCTGAGGCTCCCTGCTAGATATTGGAATGTAGAGAGGAATCTTCCATTAAAAGAATTCTCAATGAACTACTTGGTCAAATGCTCCATTCCTGTCTCGCGGGAGGTTTATAAAGTGAGACTATTTGTTGGTGAACACAGTCTGGACAACATCATTTAAAAAGATCTGCTTGTTAACCCATTCGATCCGGGAACGCATCTGTCATTTTAGATTTCTTTGGCTATTCAAATAGCAGATATACAAGCTAGTGCGGCACCGAGTGCCGCACTATGAGCTTGTAGATCTGCTATCTTTGAAAATGTGTCCAAATCTTTGAATATCTATTCTACAAATCGTCTTCTAAATCCTAAGAAAAAACTTTCTCTATCATTGGTTCTCAAAGGACCCCAAAATGATATGTATTTGGCTAAAATATTTTGTTCCAGGGACCCCCCAAAAGCAAAGATTTGATTGATTGCTTTAAAAATATGTATATTCAAAGATATATGCAAACATTTTCAAGATTAAAAAAAAATAGCAGATCTACAAGTTAATAGCGTGGCACTCGGCACCGTGCTATGAACTTGTATAGCTGCTTTTTTTGAATAGCCAAAGTATAAAATATGGATAAAGATGCGTTCCCGGTTTGAATGGGTTAATCCCACAGTCGGTGGATGCACTATATATCAGCAAATCACATCTGGCCTTTGTGGTCTGTGGATAAACTCGCATTATAGATTTGCCTTTGGCCTTCAGCACGTCAGCAGTGTCGACATATTTTGGGATTTACAGGGTGACCGGGATGATTGGTTGATGAATTCTGCCATGGCTCCAGGGTGGCAGCCTGCCGCCCTGTTTGTTGACCCTCAACGCTGAGCCTTTGGCCTGCTTCTCAGCTTGCAGGGCTGTAGTCTCTGCTCTGTACCCACAGCCAGTGCTGCGGTGGAACCCTTCTATTGTGTCAGGGCCTTTGCAACCTGGATGGTGGTGTGGAGAGGAAAGCCTGCTATTGGGAAGAAAAGTGTTAATGCAGTGGTTCTCAAACCTTCATGTCAAGGACCCCCAAAATTATATGTATTTGGCTGCGGATCTCAAAAATATTTTGTGCCAGGGATTTAAAAAAAATTGCAGCCGCGCTATGAGCTTGTATATCTGCTCATTTTGAATATCCAAAGTATAAAATATGGTGAAAGTGGTTAAAATGATTGTGACGCTATATTAACAAATTTTGCTGGGACCCCCTGGTACCCCTCCCCCCCAAGGACCCCTGGGGTCCCCCCACTTTAATAAGCAATGACTTAGTGAGTCATCTCTTCATCACAACATTCAAGGCTCTCTTAATATTCATCTGTTGTTGTTTTTCAGCCACTGAAATTCATGTCGGCTGTTTATGAGGTTTTCCTCATTCCAGCGAGGGGTGATTTCCAAAGAGTCTGTTTATGTATATGGAGGGGTTATACACTTTGCCTATTCCAAAGGTGACTCTAAGTTACTACTTTGCATTTGTGCTTTTTGATTATTTAAATATAGCACATTCTGCCTCATCAAAAGGCGTCTTTGAGGTAATTTGTGCTTGTTTGAATCCTTGTTGTGACAAGGATTCAAACAAGCGTGTGTCTATACTCCAAGCCATAACGGGCGTTTACATTACGTTGTCTGAGGTTTTAGTGTTTTCGTTTGTTTGTATTTTACATTTTCTAGGCAGACTACTTCAGCTGCACTGCCACCATAGTGTACCTGAAAAAGGAAAACTGCTTGTACCAGGCCTGCCCCACCCAGGACTGCAATAAGAAGGTGGTGGACCAGCAGAACGGCATGTACCGCTGTGAGAAGTGCGACAAAGAATTCCCCAACTTCAAGTACCGGCTCATCCTTCAGGTGAGTCGCTCAGCACTGGCTGCCCTAAGCCCTCTATCTGGCTCTATTTCAACAGTTTCACAAGACAGGCACACACAGTCCTCCGTTCAGCCTGCCTCGTCCTCAGAAGACCCTTCTGCTGAGGCTATGGGTGTCATCCTCAGGGTGACTTATGTAGTGCTACTCATTACCCTGTCTTTCACACCGTCTCCCCTTCCCACCACATTTCTCCACTGCTCCTCCTTTCCTCATCTATCTCTCAGGATTCCAGCCCCTCTTTCGATGGCCCTCTCCCCATAGGTCATGGCTGTCCCTGTGTGCCCTTCAGTTCCTATTTAAAGACTTTAATTTGGAAGCTTATTCAGCCCTCGCTTGCCAGAATTGTGTAATTGGCTAATTCCAAATATTGAATTCATTCTGGAATTGTTATGCGTTAAAATCTTATTGGTAATTGCTATATGTCTGTATTCATCTTAAGCAGATATCTAGCAATGAGTACAAATGCATTCTCCTTTTCCTCTTCTAGTCTGCAGCCAGAAATAAAATGAAAAACATAACGGCATTAAATGCTAAAACTAATTTAGTCAGCAGAGGAGCTATTGCATACAGACGTCTGAAATAAGAGGCTTTTCGATTGTTTTTGTACCTCTCTACAGTCAGCATATTGCAATTTTTCACAAGTAGTAACATAAGCTGTGAATTTGCTTGCGATTTATGCATAACAAGTGCAACCTTGGCCTTCTATTTGTTAGATTTGTATGCTTGCCAACTAGATACAAGCTAATAGAAGCGTGTGTGTGTATATATATATATATATGTGTATATATATATACACACACACACACACACACACACACACACACACACACACACACACACACACACACACACACACACACACACACACACACACACACACACACACACACACACACACACACACAAAATAACCCCGGCAGGCTGATGACTGTGTGTGTCATATTTATGCATTGAGCAGCTACTGCATCAAGCCAACGACATGTCAGAGTGTGTGAACTAAAAGATGAAACTGTGATAAGTGCGTCTGGATGCCTTTGACTTGCGGTAACTTGCCACTGATCTGTGGCATGTGTTTTCTCTGGCAGGCCAACATTGCAGACTATGCGGACAATCAGTGGGTGACATGCTTTCAAGAAAGTGCTGAGGCCATTCTGGGCCAGAACGCTACTTACCTGGGGCAGCTCAGGGATTCGGTGAGTCTCCTTTGCCTGTGTTAAAGGGATTCACCCAAAAAAAAAATGTTTCATCAATTACTCACCCCATGAAGCTTTGAATTCAATGATATTTATTTAGTTTTTGTCGCATTCCTGAGCCAATCATTTGATGACCGGTGGAGTCTCCGGTAAGAGACTCAATGGAGACGCTTTGAGGGTGACCGATCCCTTTAAAGGCTGGCCTCAGGAAATGGCCCCGCCACCAACGCACAAAGTCTATGTTCAATATGATACGATTGTGCTGTTTTTCCTGTGGCCGGTATTTCCAGACAACTTGTAAAATAATCATAGGGGCCATTTATTCAGTGACAAATTCAGGGCTATGCTGGTTTTAATTTGAAGACCCCAGGTTTTCTTTTGTATTCTCAAATTAACCTGGCATTTGATGAGAAATATCCATAGTTGTGAAGTTGAGTTCATCCAATGTTTCTTGTTTTTCCAGAATGAAACTGCCTTTGATGAAGTCTTCCAGCAAGCCAATTTCAATACGTTTATCTTCCGCAGCAGAGTCAAGCTGGAAACGTATAATGTAAGTAAAGTAGGGCTGTTAACCTACCTATTCCTATAATCTTATCTTATCTTACTATATTATTATTTTACTATATAATTGACAAAAGCTCCGAAGTTCGGCAGCGATTCGCAAGCACAGGATCACTCCACATGCCTCCAAGACCCGTCACAGACTGTTGATCAGAGCTATGGCTATGTTTTAGGCATCTTACCCCACCTCGATCAGTGATTGGACTCTCTGTTTGCTTGATTCTCTGATTTGCCTATCAGACCCTCAGCCTGATCTGGCAGGTTGCCATAGCAACCAGATACAGGAAGTCTAACCTCTTAATCACATGACCGAGGTTGGGAGGATGTGACTAGAGTTTAGGGCCGCAAAGCGGGGAGGGAGGAGAGGAGAGGAGAGGCCAGAGAGGCCGGACTTCGCATGACGTGTGTGCAGAGCTATAATTAGGCCAGGTCGCCGTCATGGTTCATAAATTAATATCTGTTACAGATCGAAGACTATGATGAATTAGAGCGCTGCAATAGTGTCTCGACTTTGAGCCACGCAAATGCCAGGCAGGTAGAAAGAGAAGAATTGGAACAATATAAGGTTGGGGCCTAAATGTGAGGGCCGCGAAGCATCTCTTCACACCAGGCTTTGGCGTTTTGGGTCTCTTGACCTGGATTTCTTAAACTAGATGTGAGGGCCGCAAAGCGGCCTTGACATCTACAGTAGTATGAATAATTAGTGAGTGCTAATTGGCACATATTCAACACATGCCATCCTTTATTGAAGCGTAGTTTATGTGTGATAGATGCAAAGATGCAACCTCTGCCTAGAGAGTCACCTAGAGCATGTAAAAAAGAGTCTACCGGTATATACTCAAATATTTGAGCTCTACATGTATGACCCATTATATAGAGTTACCAACTTACCATTCACTCTATATTTAGAAAAACAAATACTGTGCCTCATTTTGATTTACAAGGCAATTATGCCAGTGAAAAAACATGGCAAGGAAAGACTGTTTGCCTGTTGCCACTCATTTTCAGTGGCTTTGCAAAAAGGTGCACACACAGATTAGTTGCGGTCACTATTTCCTGTAGGCTACACAGGCAGATGCTTGTTTTTCAGGGAAGAGTATAAAAAAGGAATTGATTGGGCTGGGATTCTGAGCAGGAGGTCTGGAGTTGAGCCAGTGGCTGCATCCGCCACCAACCAATACACACAGTAGATCCCTGTGTGTGTGTGTGTGTGTGTGTGTGTGTGTGTGTGTGTGTGTGTTTGTGTGTGTCTGTGTGTCTGTGTCTCATTCAACTCGAGCATCCTGAATGCCTGTGGCACCGCTACGAGGAGGTAGTGGCTGTCACCCCCAAAAATCCATATGCCTTGCAGACACCTGCACCCTTCTCACCCAAACATCTTTTTTTTTCTCTCTCTATTCCCAGCTTTTCCCTTTTTTGCTTGTTTGGTGGTGGAGGTTCTATTATGGAGCAGTTCATCTCAGTTACTTGTATGGATATCGTAGAGGCACCACAACCCTAAATAGAGGGGAAAGCATTAGTCGTAGTTAATGACGCCTATCAATTCTGTTTCGGCTTTGGTGTTTTGACAGGATCCGTCTAACGAAGTTTACGAGGATGTTTGGGGAAATTATGCCCTGCATTTTTAATTCACTCCCGTTCATGCAAGATGTATAACGCAATTATCTCCATGTAATGTAATTGGGACACTAAGTCACTGTCAGCAGATATGAAGGTGACCCTGCATGTGTCCCTGATGTTCTGTGAAGACGAGACTATCTCATGGATTAAAGTTCTCAGTCTGACAAGTCACTTTAAGGGAGCTACAGTTTGTGTGTGGACCTTTGTTTGATTGTTTTGGGTTGAGCACCTGCCTTCAAAGGGTTTTAAGTGGACGTGTTCTTGCTTAATCCATTAAGAGTGGGAATGCATTTGTGTCATTTTAGATTTCTTTGGCTATTCAAAAATAGCAGATACTGTATACAAGCTCAGCTTGTAGATCAAAAAAATGATGTGCATCTGAAAACATTTAGTTCCAGGCAGGGACCACAGAAGCAAAGATTTGAGTTCAATAATTTTCCTTTAAAAATATATATTCAAAGATTTGTACAAATCTTCACGATTTAAAAAAAATAGCAGATCTACAAGCGCTATGAGCTTGTAGATCTGCTTTTTTTGAATAACCAAAGTATAAGATAATGGTTAAAGTGGTTAAAATCTAAAATGATAGATGCTTTTTTTCTTAATGGATTAAAGTTCTCAGTCAACTGAGTTGAGTCATTTGGATTCCGTAGAGGCCAGCATGTATTTCTCTTGGCTTCTAACTTCAGCCCTGCTGCTCTGAACCATGTGGCTGGTAAAGTCGAGCCCTACCTGCACTAATACAAACTAGCAATAGTATACACATGCTTCTGTACATGTTCAGAAGCATCTTCCATAAAAACCCTCATGGAAATTTCATAGCAAAGCTTGAAGCCTCAATCTGTGATTTCTTCAAAGGGTTGGCTCTATGTAGAACAGCAAGAACATACATTTAAAGTGATAATAATTAAACATCACACTTTTATTGTGCAAATTGTTTAGGAAACAGAGCGCACTGGTGTAGGGGCTTCCTTTCACACTGTTTAACAAACTGTAGATTGGGAACACATTTTCTTTCAGACCTTTTCTTCCCCTTAATCCCTGTAAGGAACTGTACAAAACTATACCTGGCTGTGAATGATATCACAGGGATTCTGAATTTCTCATGATACTACTCGTGCAAGTCTTATTTTGAAGTTCCACTCCAGGAAGTCTGATAGTTATTGGCTGCCTTGACGCTATTGTGGAAGATGAACTGTCAAATGAATGGATTAATAAGTGTGTTGCTCGCTTAGCTTAACTTTTTTACAATGTGAAAACCATGCACTGTGGAACCGATCTTTCAATCGTCCGTTGCAGCGGTGACTCATGGAGCGAGTGCGCGCACGTGCGTGCGTGTGTGTGTGTGTGTGTGTGTGTGTGTGTGTGTGTGCAGAGCGAGCGAGCTGCTCTCCTCCCTCTCTCTCTTTCTCTCTGTGGGTGTGAGAAAGAGAAGGTAGCTTTGTAATTGAACTTGTGTGAAGTAGCTAATTGGAATGATTTAATAAATGTATTCTTTGATTTAGATTTACTGTAGCCTTAATTGTTATTTTAGTACCCTCACAATTTTTAATTGCCCCTTCAGGTACAGTATTTTCAGCAATAGGATTATTTGCTGAATGTTGAGCTGGTCATTTTTAAAGTAGCTCTCAAGTCAAAAAAGTGTGGGCTGTGCACCCCTGCTGTTACGCATGGCACAAGCTAGATTTCATCAGAAGCTTAAGAAAACGGAACAAAAGCAAGTTTAGAGGGGGGTTTTTTGGCCGCTAGTTTTTACATTAATTATCCTTCATTGAGCATGTTTTATACGATCCCAAACAATGGACCACACCTGCTGGCTTTTTTTCTAGCTTGAAAAATCACTAACTAATCACGAAAATGTACCAAAAACTAATATTTTGTGTTTCGTTTTGAACATTTGAGTGTTTTCTTAATATTGGTCACCATTACATTTAGGGTAATGACACTGATAGATCAGCAATTAAATGCAACTTTTGCCTCAAGTTAATAATGCATTCTTAATAAATGATATGGCAGGGTGATTACTTTCTACATTCTAAATGACCATCCCCAGAAATATACAAATTCTGCTCTAACAAAGTGTTTATCTGGTCTATCATTTGCTATAGTCCTTAAGTTATAAAACAAGACCAGGAGACCTGGTTCTGCCAGACCCAGACTTCACATGACGTGTCAGCCTGTGTCTATGCCCATGTATGGACGAAAGGGGGACAGACTTTTATGGCTGGGGCCTAAGGACAAAGTGACCAAAACCTGTTTTTTGCCCATGTATGGAGAAAACAGGTACAAAACATGCCCATGTATGGACGAAAGGGGGACAGACTTTTATGACTGGGGCCTAAGGACAAAGTGACCATGCCCATGTATGGAGAAAACGGACCCCCTGGGTCCGGCAAATATAACTGAATTTGGGACCCCTGAATTTGGGACCTTTTTTTCAGCCCTAAGACTGGGCACTTAAATCTGGGATGGACATTTGCAGACATATTTTCATCATTGTGCTTTTGGATTGCATTCTGCTTACATCCTGTAGCTGACTTTGCTTTGATTTAGCATGTTTGAAATGGATCACGACATTGAAGAAGGAAGGGGACAATGGCCAAAAATCCATTTGAGACTATTCCAATTCAACTCTGTCCCAATCCTATGTGTATTCCATTGCAGACATTTTTATGTATATATTTTGATAATTGTCATATGATTTGAATTGCAAATTGTGAGCTGATTCCTACCTTTCTGGCAAATTGTGACAAACACTAGTAACTGGATGGACTCACACATTTGTCACACTCTGTTGTAGTGCTGCAGTATAGGGTGTATCTGTGAGTGGATGTTTGTGTGCAAGGTGTAAAATAACTTTTTACACCTGAGAAGCAGAGCATCAAGAGAGCTTCTGTGAATTATTCAGTTGAGAATAAAGAGTGACGATTAACAGGCTACCCCATATCTCCTCTGTCCTGTTTGATAAATGCTTCATAGAACATTAACAAAAAGTGTGATTATCATACACAATCAGGCGTGGCACACTCACCCACTTAAAGAGACATTATAAAATAAAGTGTCCAGAACATTAGCTGTGTCTAGTTTGTTTTTAACACAACTTTTATCTCCATTGAGCACCTGTTGATCTCTCTCCCTCTCAACAATATCGTAAGTGTCCTGTTCTTCCAGAAATGATAAGGTTAATGAATAATACTTCTCCAATACAAAGCTGCCGGCGTTATCTACCCAGAAATGTATTTTTGGTTGTGGTGATGTCATGATTTGGTCAATACACTTTAGTACTTTGACCCATGACTAGACAGTGTAGTGTCTTTCCACTCCAATGTTACTGTTGGTATGTTGCAGTAATAACCTGCCCTGTAAACCTTTCATAGATCCAGTACTGTCATGTCAACTAACACGTGAGCAAACCACTGGAGCATGGTTTAAAAATTAATAACATTTTTATGTGGTGGATGTGGTGATATATAGTACGGTGCTATATATCACCACATCCCCCACATTATAAGTAGGCTGCTAAAACTAACGGAGGGAGTAGGAACCACTGGGCAAATGCACAGATATCCCTTTTCATCACTTTTCCACAACATGGAAGCAGAGCTAGGCCCCCCCCCCCCCCCCCCCCCGCCCCATCCTTTCCTGCGTTTCCTCCTCTACCTTCTCCGTAAGCCAGGGGAGCTGCCAGAGTTGGCCAGATGCAAATCACAGTGCTCTGGGAATGAGTTGCAGTGCTGTTTTCCTGACAGACACAAGCCTTATCCCTGTGTATGTGTTTGTGCGTGCATGTGTGTTATGTCAACTTATGTGCATGATTATTATTGGGAGAGCCCCCTACGCCTCATCCAATACCCTCCTGTGCCACAAACGCGCATCCTGGCTTGGGAATCTGGGAGGCATTACAGGATGAAGATTGCTCACAGCATGTTGCAGACATACAATACACAACTCCCACTCTCCACCAAGATGGCTAAAAACAATATGGTTTTCCTATGGAAATGGACTTGTACATGGTTGCTTTTGCTATGCCGTGGTCCGTCGAATATTTAGCATGCCCTCATTGCCAAGGCCAAATGGGATTTCTTCCGAGCCTGATGGTGAAGCTGTTGTTGACTATAACCTCATCCTACTACCTTGTGTTATGCTGTTACAGCTGCCTTAATGATTTGTACATGCCTTTTAGTCAGGAAGGAGAGACTGCAGGGCTCTTAACTCATTCACTGCCAATGACGTGTTTGACTTGTTTTTTTTTCCAACGGCCACAGCGTCAATGACGCGTTTGACGTGTTTTTTTTCCCAACGCCACACCGTCAATGACGTGTTTGACGTGTTTTTTTTCCAACGCCACACCGTCAATGACGTGTTTGACGTGTTTTTTTTTCCAACACCCACACCGCCTTTGACGTGTTTTCAGTGTTAGATGCTACTGTAGATGTCACTCTACACTAACCTATGAGTCACCATTTGACTCGCAGCAAATCATGTGATCGCAAAAAAAAACACAGCCACATTCACTTCCATTCTAATAGATTTGGAAGAATGCCTGAAAATAACCGACATTCAACTGCCAATAGCTATGGAACGGATGATCGCGAAGGCACGCTCTCCCCCACTTTTTAAAGCGATTGGTGGATGAATCGTTGTGAAATATAATATTCTAAGATTTTTCGAATGTTAGTGAAAACGCTCGGAATCGCTGTCAAGGTCGGCTATAGACAATGTTTCATTCTGGCGCTGAATGTGTTTGCATGAATCCAGAGTAAGATGATTTCCATTTCACCTACAGCAGTAGCAGAGCGATTAATGGAGACAAAGCGTGTGTAACCTTTGTTTAAATGATGGCCCCTGCTAGAAATGACCTTCTCCTGTCTAGACAGTTTGCAGAGGTGGTGTTGGCATTGAAAGCCTCTGTTGTAGTCAGAATTAGAATGCCTGCTTATTTCTGATCCCCTGTCCAAAATGTCTCATTCTAGCCACAAATGGTCACTGGGAGATCAGATGATGGCTGATTTTATCTTCTTGTTTATCTACATTAAGTGAAGTAAATGCACAAGGTATGATTCTTTTTCTTCCCTTTTTAATAGGATGAATCCAGGATCAAAGCCACAGTGATGGATGTGAAACCTGTGGATCACAAGGAGTACAGCAAGAGGCTAATCATGAACATCAGGAAACTGTCCGTGCAGTAGGAGCCCTTGTCAGTGCCCTGTGCTTTTTGTTTTTTGTGTCAACAATGACTCTTGAGTTAGTTCACTTTTGTTTTCAATGTACTTAGCTTTCCTTTAACTGAAATGTCAGCCAAGTCTAATTTTGTATTATTATTATTGCTAATGGAGACGTTTTGCTTGTTCAGTTTTCCTCTGTAAAGATGATGATCGTTGGAATAGCTGGTTCGGATTATTGACAGATAAAACAGATTGAAAGGTATGTCTTAAGTCTTCTCGTTACGATTGGATGAATGGCGGTGCACAGGGCTGCCGTAAGCAGAGGGCCCACTCTGTAGCTAGCAGTCTTTTCAATCTGACTCATAGTCAGAACGGCTGGACTGGACCTGCACATTCCTGATAAGACTGTATATTCTAGCCCCCTTTTCCACTTCTCCCTCAATCCCTCTCTCACACACATACAAACAAAAACGTGTGAGCACAGAAGCACGTATATTATAGCGGGAAATGTACTTCATTGATGTGGATACAAGGTGTTATCCATAATGCCTGTAACTTTGATTTGCATTTATTTTGTTTAATTTGTTGCGTATGGGTGTAGTCTGTAATGTTTTCCTTGGCACAGATAATACTGTGAATAAAGTTATATAATACAATGAATTTTCCCATTTATCATTGGAATTTATAGTGTGTGTGTGTGTGTATGTAATAATAGTACTAATATGCATGTTAGAACACCAAATGGAACCCTTATGGGTTTGTTTGGGGGCATTTGTCACGCAGAATGAATACTTGAATCATATATACTTCCCTAGGGCTCTATACGTTGTCCACTCCTTTTTTTCCCCTCTTCACCAAATGGCTTTGCCGAAAATAGTCTATCTACAAGCTCACAACGTAACAGATCTGCTATTTTCACTGAACCGTTTGACCCATAATGGTTAAATGAACACTGAGGATTTGACTGTGTAGTACCAACCTCTGACTGTTGTAGAGTAAAGAAGAAGTTGTAGAATGTCTCGCAAATCTGGATCTCGCTGAAGCACTGTTTTAGAGCATTTATTCAGCCACTGGCCTACAATGCTCCCTATCTCCAGAGGCCTGGCTCAGATGTGCCACAGATTCCCCCACAAACTAGACTTTAATGTCGTATTAAAGCACAACATCGGTGAAGCTTTGCTTCCCCATTTTTCTTAGGATAACATCTCGTTGCTGCTGAACGCTGCATCTGTTGCCTGTTGTGTGTGCCGAGATGGATTAAGGCTGTCTTAAAAGGGGGGGGGGAAAGGAAAAACAACTTTTGTAGAAAGGCCTGCTTCCAGATATTGGTTGAGGATGTTTCTGATCCATTTTCTTGTTTACTACTTAATAGTTAACTTCCCTGTTAAAGGGGAATTTTGGACCATGGTTTTCTTACCTTTTCTATGGTGTTATGATATCTTAGGATGAATGGTACAGTAGAAAAAACTCATCAGATCTCACCCCAAAAAATAGCTATTAAAATACGCGATCTAACGCAAGGCCTATGGCACACGTTTTAAGCTGTGGCGGACCCCGGATGGAGTAATGACATTTTTCTACTGTACCATTCATCTTAAGATATCATAACATCATAGAAAAGGAAAGAAAACCGTGGTCCAAAATTCCCCTTTAAGTAGATATTTCTATATACACATTGTGGTTTTTCTTTGGTGGAGAGTAAGTTACTTTGGTAGATGGAGTCAGAAACTGTCTATTAAATACATGACTTAACATCAACTGAGGAAACAGCCTTTCAGATCTGTACACTGGTGACTGAATGGAAATACTAAATGCAGTGAAACACTGAGCTGCTGCTGCTGAGGCAAAAGAGAGCGGTACTTCTACTGTACCTGGTTAAATGCACATCACTCCCTTGAGACTCCTAGCATGTTATTCATACCCTTATTTATAGTTGACCTGTAAATGCAAATTTGAAATGGGGGAAAATGCGCCTATAATTCAAAGTCTCTTGGTGCAAAGCCCATATGTCACAACTGCTGCCTCTTTCCGATTAAGATTATGCCATTTGCATGGACCTAGTTAGGTTGAAAATGAGATTGCAATGCATTTAGGATTGATTTTACACTTGGAAGATATTGGCTGACCCTTTCAGAACTGAATTGCATTATCTGTGTCACTCCGTAATGGTTCACTAGCTTCATTACAGGGACATGGAAAGCAGGACACTGTCACTAGGCTAACAAGATTGATATGGTCATAACTATATAAGGAGTTCCCAATGCAGCCATGCCCAAATATGGAGTGTGTTGTCTAACCTCAATGTGTCATCATGGCATCAGGCACAAACAAATCAGTCAGCACTCAGCTCCATATATGGGCATATACTGACGATATCGGCGATCTCCATATATGGACATGAAAGGGACAAGGACTGACAGATACCGAGATCCGATTGTCCAGAGCCACAGATCCCACCGATATGCCCATATATGGTCATGTGCATAATATGGGACCGACCAAGCATTCATTTCTTAGTCTGACGCCACTCTCAGACCCAGGGCCCACAATGCTAATTAAATAGAAAAATATATTCACTATAGGGGCTAAATAGGTTTTCTGGGCCAAATTATTATGTTCAAGGTTGGTAGGATAATTTCTATAATGCGATTTCAAGAGGTTCAGTAACAGCCTTGTAGGAATCAAGTTTAACTAATGTTTAGTGTGATTCACTCATATTATCCACTCAAGCACCAATTTTAGCCTCTGCAAATGCTCAATGAACCAATGTTGTAATGACATTTGCTTTTACCCCTTTTGGAACATTAACCAATTAAACCATAGATACTTACCTGGCCCCCTCCTTTTTCCCGCTACACCAAATCTCTTCCCAGAAAATACCCGATCTACATGCTAACAATGTGTTGCGTTGTGATGTGTTGTTAGCTTGTAGATAGGCTATTTTCACCAAATGTTCTCCTATTGTGACATGCCCAGAATAGGGACATTAGGGTTCATGTGGTGGGCCCTTATTTAGTATTAGCCGTGACTTACACTGGACTGTTCTCTCCTGGTTCTCAAGCTCTCAGTCAGGAGGACTGCAGACTCACCCCTTATCTTCTGTAGTCCAGGGGCCAACACTGATATTTTCACAAATTGGTACCATCTAAGGTGACCGTAAAGTTTTTGTATTTTTGTCTTCCTACATGTCTCTAGTTTATATTTTGGTATGATAACCCTTCCAATCTTGTAGCTTAATGGCAGTTATCACTACCTACCGGCTAATGTATCCGGTAGGAGACACAAAGTAGTGTCTCCTACCGGAAATACACCCGGGCATCAAATTATTGCGACAAAAAACAAAATATATCCATGTAAGGCTTCATGGGGTGTGCAATTGATAACTTCTCAGATTTTTGGTGTTTGCAAAAAGACTGCTTTCCATAAGCTTGTAAAAGTTGACCCTCCTTCGGTCTAGGGTAGCTGAATGGGTAGAGAGTCCCCTGGGAAACTTAAAGGAGGAGTTCACCCAAAAAATGTCAATCAATTGCACACCCCATGAAGCCTTGAATACATGGATATATTTTGTTTTTTGTCGCAATAATTTGATGCCCGGGTGTATTTCCGGTAGGAGACACAAAGATTCTACTTTGTGTCTCCTACCGGATACATTAGCCGGTAGGTAGTGATAACTGCAATTAAGCTGCAAGATTGGAAGGGTTATCATACCAAAATATAAACTAGAGACATGTAGGAAGACAAAAATACAAAAACTTTACGGTCACCTTAGGTGGTACCAAAATATGGCTTGGCCCCTGGACTACTGCCACAGTCTGAAAAGTTACCTCTTCAGACTTAACCTCATCCTTTAGAACTCCTTTTTAGTTTCTGCCGGTACTTGTGTATTTAGATAGATGCTAATAATGTTATCCATATGTATGTTGGTTACTTGTTCACGTAGGTATGTTATTTAGATATGGCTAGATTTATGCTGCTTGTTTGTCCACATTGATGCCAAGTTTTATATTTAGACAGCACTAGTACACCCGAGGATGCTTGCAATCCTAGGCTATGTAGACCGCATGCGCCCCAACTATGTGCAGACTTCCTGCGATGCGCGGCCAACAACTCTGTGCACTTGCCATGCAGAATGGTATTGGTGGTCCCTGCAAATGCACTTGTATTTTCAGACTGATTGGCCAACCCATTGAGGAGAAAAATGGATGCTGAATGTTATTCAGACAGGTGTTAAGTTTGATGTCTGCCTGCTATCCTTGTTACTTTCTTGCACTTCTTTTTTTGGCACTGTGTTTACTTGACTGCTTACCTTGGTTGACTAGAGTTCATGCTGCTAAATACGATATTGCCCTTTGTAAGTAACTCTGGATAAGAGCATCTGCAAATTGTAACTTTCTGTCTTGAGTGGTGATTACCAGAAGGCTAAACCCTGCAGACCAAAGAACAATTTAAGTAGCACACAAAACAGAAACTGTTAAATGTTTATTGTCTAGTTTAAATTGTTTCTTGTTTCACAGTGACTGGGGCATAACTGTTGTCTCAGCAGAACTGTGCTCAAGCTGCTTTTAGAGAGGCAGGATTTATGATGAAGAAAGCTTTTACATTTCAAATCTACTTGGCTAAGTTAAAATAGAGCTTTTTGGGGGGGTTCTCAACCTGATTGTGTAGGGTAAAGGTCAGTGATTTCAGTATTTTAAACTCAACATTGAAAGAAGTTACAAAATAAGGCCCAGTCCCAAAGCAGCTGCAAGGATTCTAACTGTGTTTAGCCTGATTCAAAGATTTGACCAAAGCCTGATTTTACTCAAGCTCCTAATGTAAGGGCCTTCTGACTATGCCTCAGTCTCATTTGGCCGTGAAAGGGACTAGGCCTTCGCAATCTGAGCTCCAGGACTCTGGCAATACCTGCTTGTTGAATTTAGGCTGACAAAGACAGCATCTCTTAGATTATTTCTTAAAACCTACCCTATTAGAATGTATTTTTTTGTGTTCATATTTTTTATGTTATAATATAACACCTTTATTTTATGTCACTTTTTAATGTACTGTAGATGTGTAAATGTACATTTTTATATATATATAATATTGTTGCATCAATGGACCTCAGTTCGGAGGTTCCTTTTTATATCATTATGCAAGTTTTTCATTTATACCTTATTTATCTTTGATGACACCTGGATTATGCATTTTCAGGAATTATGAAAGAACTCAAATTCATTTTAAACTATTTGTTTATTTTTATGTGTTTCCTGGTTTTACACCAATCTTGTTTTATTTGAAGTGTTATTATTTATTGCAGTGCAATTTCATTTCATGTAAAGCACAAAGATATTACAGTATTATCTTATTCACGATCTAGAATAAGTAGTGCCAGATCAACACCTCAAACACCACCACCCCTGTCCTGGCTACTACTATACAATAAGCATTCAAATTCTCTCCAATACAAGTGCACTCCAGTGATCAGGCTGCGTTTTATTGATAGTGTGGAGACTGCTTTCAAGCCTTGCTTAAGCATAGTGTGATGGACAGATTGCAAGCTGTGCTGCTGTGTTATCAACAGATGCTCTGCTGAACCTTTGACTGCTACGCTGGTGGTGCTCATCTGTTTCAGTCAGATGTTTGTGAATTAGATGTTTGTGTATTCTCATGGGATAATGTGATTCCTTAAATGCACTGCAAACTTGCCTTAGCTTTAACCAAATGTGTTGTATTTATACGTTGTTATACCTTTCAATCTGGGAACACCTTTGTGTAACATTAGCTGTTGCCATTTAGCAACACATTTTTTTGGTGGAAATATTTTAAGTTTTCAGAAAACTTTCTGAGCACTATAAAGTCATATTTTAATCACTGATGGCTCGTGCCTCTATTGTGCATAGTATTTCTGTGCTTCATTATGTGCAGATCAATACTGGCCATTGTTTCCATCTTTGCAAGGTCAAATGCAATAAGCACAAGAAGGTTCTGCATTTGAATAAAATCGGAATTCCTTGCAACACAATTATACTTGTGTATCCAACAAGTTGTTTGACTCTACCCGACAGTGACCTTGCAAAGATCGTGAAATTTGGGAAACATTCAGAAGTTGTAAACATGGTTAGACTCACTCATTATCATTCTAGAATCTGAGAAATCTGTGTGCAGGACAAGATCCGACAGTGGTTATGTCTCTATGCAGGATCAAGCTTAGATGGCCAAGGGCAGTAGGCTCAGGAAAAGCTACTTCTCCCAGACAATCAAGGTTATGAACGATTTATATTATAGGCCCGTCTGCCTTCTTCTGGTACAACACACACACACACACACACACACACACACACACACACACACACACACACACACACACACACACACACACACACACACACACACACACACACACTTGTTCACATTTTTTACTCTTGTGTACTCATTTGAGATTTAACACATAAAAAAGCTTGAATCTTGTAGAAACAAGAGGGGAATTATGTAAAAACAATATGTACTGTATATAGAAAACATAAACATTCTGCTTCATGTTGATCCTAAGATAAAACCTTTGCTAATATTCTGTCTTCCAGAAGGCACATAGGCAGAGTATTGTAGATGAGTCTGTGTACAGTACCTGTATGCCTGCGTAAGAAAGCTCTCAAATACAGCATCATTTGTTGCTGTCCAGCAGAAACCAGCTAACTCCATTTTTCCGCTTTTACATTTTTTTTTTAAATATTGAACCAATTGAAAGTATTAAAAAGTGCTTCTGACAAAACCAGCTAACTCCATTGGATCCTCAAACTTTCCAAAGGGGGGTGGAGTTAGCTGGTTTTGCTGACTCCAGGCTCCACACCCTTTTAACCTCCAACCTCATTGTGAGCTTGGAGGTCCATTCAGCTGTTCTTAGCAATGATGAACAAAACCTCCTAACTCCACTTTTTGTTTTGTTTTTGTCTGAAAAATGTACATTTTGGAGTTTGCTGGTTTCTGCCGGACAGCAGAGATATGGAATGTATATGCCAGTTATTTTGGAAATGGAGCAGTTAATGCAGTGTGGAGTCAATTACCTATTGGCATGGAAACAATGTAATGGTGCCATTAAAGAAATTCGATATGTTTTCTGGCTGTCCATATTACAGCAACCTGAATGTGGAAAATGATCGCTGAGGTCAAAGACCCCAATCAAAATAATCTGATCATTGGTCCAGAAACAATATGATGTGCTGGGTTCCAAAATCTCTCAGCCTCTTGGATGTTCATAATGCAATCACACTGCAGTACCTTTGTAATGTAATATAAGTTAAAAAAAATATGTTTGCAGATGATTCAAAGATATTGTGTCAGTATGCACAGACTGCATTGGCTTAACCCATTAAAACCGGGAAGCATCTGTGTCATTTTAGATTTTAGCTATATGTGTACAGTATATATATATATATATATATATATATATATATATATAGCAACATAAGTTTTTTCAGAAAACTCTTAGGATTTAGAACAGTGGTTCTGAAAAATAGCAGATCTACAAGCTTGCTGCACGTCACTTCGTACTGCACTGCGAGCTTGTACATCTGCTATTTTTGATCATTTAAAACAAAATCTTGAAAATGTTTGATAAATTTGGCACAAAACATTTTCAGATGGGGGGGGGGGGGTCCGCCGTCAAATACATTTTGGGGGTCCTTGGCATAAAAAAGTGTGAAAACTACTGACTTAGAAGGCATTTGTACAATCAGCCTCAGGCTTTAATGGCTGAAACTAGCATAAATTAGGTTTTAGCCGTGCTCTAGCAGTCCACATCTTGACTACTCATGGTGTTTATCAGTGTGTGCCTGTGGAGCCCCTCTGGGTTGAGGCCATGTGCTGTACAGAGCTGAGTGTGCTGAGCAAAGCAGGCAAACCCATAGCCCTGACATCACAGAGACAGATGGGCATGAGGACCTCTGGGGTGCAGCTGTAATTGTAATGGATGGTAGAGAGCAGTGTGTGTGTATCTCTCTGAAGATTCATGGGCCTTGTATCTTTGCAGGACCAAGGGGAGTTTATGTGTTTTTGCATGCGTGGGTGTGTGCAGTCTGTGCACGTGCGCGTATGTATATGCATCGTGTATGCTTTGTAGGTCTGGTCTAAGGACCTGTTGACCAAACACTGGCCGCAGCACTACTCTTTGCTTTCTTTACTTCACTACGCCATTGAGAGAGACAGAATAAGGGGTTTCTTTTTATATATATATATATATTTTTTTTTTATCCCACGATTTTGTAACCCATATTTTTTCACCCAGTGCCAATTGCCTATGTAATCCTGGGCGCTACTCTCCCTCTGCCAGCCTAGGGAGAGCCCAAGCTGAAGCTCATGCCTCCTTCAATGCATGAGGAGCGAGCAGGCCGCTTCTTATCACCCGACAGGGGGGAGGTTCCCTGGTTAGACGTAGCGCGTGGAAGGAACACGTTATTCCAACCAGTTCCTTTCCCCTCCATCAGGCGCCCTGACTGACCAGGGGGAGGCAGTATAGTGACCAGGATTACTGCATGTTTTTGTGAGGGTATCAACTACCCTAGGAGACACGGGGAGAACATGCAAACTCCACACAGAAAGGCCCTTTCACCAACCCCACCTAGGGTGTGGGCACTGATGACGCGGAGGAGAGAACACGCCCCCAGCGCCCACAGCGTCCCCGGCGGGAATTGAACCAAGGACCTTCTAGCTGTGAGGCGACAGCGCTACCGACTGCGCCACCGTGCCCCCGAATAAGGGGTTTCTGACAGGATCCAGGCTCCTTCAATTGGGTGAAGAAAATTGTGCTGACACTCAAATGTCTGCCAGGTGGAAAGCGGATTGTTGTAATAATTGTTGTAATCAAATAAAGTAATAATCCATTGTTGCCTCTGAAAAGCAATGCAGATTGAACCTGTAGATACAACATGTCTCTGGATATCCTGTTTCCACTTTAATTGGATTTGGGTTTAGATAGCGTGGTTTGTTTGCTCTTCTCAAGCACTAGATTATAAGGCCGTGTAGTGATTCTGTGTTCCTCCGGTCTCTGCTTGTCATTGTCAAGTCTAGTTGTCCTGAAAGCAATAGTCTTTGATATCAATCTCTGAATCTTCCTGAGCTCTGTCTTTTGCGTCTCTCCTGCAACTCTTCAGAGCAAACATGTCAGGATTGAATTCCCTTAGTAAACGTATAATGGAAATCCATTCCAGAGATTATTATACTGTATATGGGGAATATAAGTATTGAACGTGTCAACTTTTTTCTCTGTACATTTATTTCCAAAGTAGCAATTCATAGGAAATTTCTACCAGAAGTTGATATTAAAGCTGAACTATGTAACTTTCCTCTTCTACTCCGGATTTGAACCCGGTTTCCTAAACAAGTGCTGAAATTGCCTGCAGGTCAAAATATGAGTCAGATCCTGTGTCTAGGTGAGACATGACATTTGACATAATCTAAATGTCTCAATAGAAGAGCAGGGAGACAAAATACAATCACCCCAACGTTATATTGCAGCCTCACTATGTCACTTTTTTTAATGAATAAAATGTCATTTTGTCCAATCTGTAGGGTTGAGTTTGTTAATACAATATAACGTATCTTCTATTGAGACATTTAGATCGTGTCAAAGGTCATGTCTCACCTAGACAGATCTGACACGAATTTTGACTTAATGGTCAAGTTTCAATTTATCCCCCGAGCAAGCAGGCCGGCTCTATTATCTCAATGGTAAAAATTTCAGCATTTGCACCCTGTTCAAATCTGGGGTAGAAGAGGAAAGTTACGTTGTGCCGCTTTAACTCAGCTAATCCATTAGTGAAATGAAAAATTAAATGAAATTCATTTAATACTTAGTGGAGAAGCCTGTTTGTTATGACAGCTTCAAGAGCTTGAATTTTGTAACTAATCACCCACCCATATTTAAATCTTGAAGATTCTTTGGCGCCCTCTGGTGAACCCTTTTCTTCAGTTCTTTCCACAAAAATGTTCAATGGGATTTAAATCAGGGTCTGGGCCATTCTAACATCTTGACTTAATTTCTCTGAAACCATTTGAGAGACTCCTTTGCTTTATGCTTTGGATTGTCCTCCCACGTCTCATCCTCATCATCCTGGTGGATGGCAGCAGATTCATGTCAAGAATTTCCCGATACATGGCTCCAAGTCTGCCAGTACCACGAGATGAGAAACAGCCCCATGCTATGATGCTCCACCTCCAAACTTCACTGTGTTGGTATAGTGTTTTTCAGGTGATGTGCAGTGCCAGTTCTCCTACAAACATGGTTTGTATAATAGGAAGCACCATAGATGACAGGGAAGCACCATACGTAGCACCATAGAAGACAGGGAAGAACCATAGGAAGCACCATAGAAGACAGGGAAGCACAATAGGAAGCACCATACGTAGCACCATAGAAGACAGGGAAGCACAATAGGAAGCACAGATAGATGACAGGGAAGCACCATACATAGCACCATAGAAGACAGGGAAGAACCATAGGAAGCACCTAGAAGACAGGGAAGCACCATACAGTAGAAGACAGGGTAGCACCATAGAAGTGCAAGAAATGAACACAGAGATTCCGTGCATTTATAGATGGATGGATGTCTGCGAACCCACCATTGGGCAAATAGTCAGTTCTAACAAGTCTGGAATTGGCAACGAATGTGGATGGATATTTGATGTTTCTACTTCTGTACTTTCTCTGTGGTGCACAATTATATACTGTTTGTATGCTGGACAGCCTGGTGCCACAGTTTTGAGCCATTGGGTCATCATGCCTTCTATCACTGTGCATTGTGCAATCTAATGAACAGCAAGGTGGTCATTGTTGAGAAATAAACAGACAGGGTGATGCAGGACCCCAACGTGAAGCAGAGTTTGGTGGTGACAATGAATGGATTACTCCCAAAGAGAAGAGGTCATCCTCCATTTCTCTTACTGGACTGGACTGGACTGTGGCAAGTCAATTACCTTATCAGCAACTTTGTGAATGGGTGAGGGCTGCCAGTAGCCAACTTTCTTTTACAAAGTAAAGGTTTTTGTTCACAATGTAAACATGATATTTCCAAAATGTATTTTATAATCATGTTGATATTTAGGCTAAAATCTTGGCCATTGAAGAACACTTTCTTCAATGGCCCACATACAGTACTTGACGCCATGGGCTCGAACTAAAGTATCTGCATAAAATAGAGCTGTGATAACTCCTGTGATCATAGGTTTGATGTGGAGATATTCCAAGGTATCCAGATAACTCTGCCCTCTATTATCATGTAGGAATAAGGTTCTCTGTCAAAGCTAAATGCATGCTTCAGCAGGATTCTATTTATGCAACGATTAAGGTAATTACATGGAGTGCCAACATTCAAACATTCCACTTGAGCATTAGTAAACAAAGAAAATTATATTCATTAGTTTGTTTACTTGTTTGTTTAGATTCATTTTATTTTCCAATTATGAATTTGGGTGTAACTGTTAAAAGTATTTGTCAACTATAGATGTTGCCGTTGTTACCAAACAACAAAACCTACTGATGCTACAAATTAATATTTCCCCACCCACTTTAAGTCTAGGCAGCGACAGCAGTAACAACCACTTAATTCTCCCTTTTCATAGACTTATACTGCATATGGTACACATAATGACACTTGGTGGCTAGGTATTGTGTTCCCCATCTGCATCCCACCCACCTGCATCCACGCTCTCCCCTTCAGTGGGAAACTGTAGTCCCTCTGAGGTGGACTTCAGACTCTCTACCTCTCCCTGTTTCTGCTCTCCAGTATGGTCAAGAGACAAACACACCCACACTGACACAGCAATGCACATCAACATAATATTCAAACAGACATGTACATTAAAACATATTCCACATTACGGCATTCTTCACCATGCACTTTCTCCGAAAAACGCTGGGCCACACATGCTTCCAGCACTGTGAGTCTATTGTTCTGCTTCCAAACAGGATATAATTCATAATTCTTATTGAATGAGTTGAACATTACATACAGCGACAAACACACAGACACGGATAGACATTTTCTTTGCAGCAATTAGTGACCATGTTTCCCCTCATCCGATATAACTGCCCTAACGTTAAATTGTTGTTCCAATCCTATTTTCTATATTTGGCGACCTCATAAATAAGCACGACATCTCTATATTTTCCAGTGAAGCCCAAAAGCAAACATACTTGTCTTGTTTAGTTATACCGTCTAGCTAGCAGATATGAAAGACTGGTTGTGTGGTTGCCAAATTAAGTTCTTCCTTTGTTCTGTGCCAAGTTGTCATAATTGGCCTAGATTACTTGCATTCTCAAATTTAGTCATCACTTGGTCCTTTATGTTGCCAAATATTGCTGTCTAATTTGAACCCAGCCTAAACTTTTACATTTTGAGTCTTACAGATGCCAAATTCATCATACAGTACAGTATACATGCTTTTTATTTATTCATGCCTTGACTATTGCAATGGTGTTTTAACACATGTCTTACAGTAAGCAATACAGTAAGCAACACACACTCAGTAGGCTGAAAACTACAGAACAATGCTGCTAGACTTTAACTAAAACCAGAAGAACATTATTTTAACTTCCCTATTTTAAGATTTTAATGATTACTTTTAAGGCACTTCAGTGCCTGTCCCCCAATATATTTTTTGAGTTATTAACCCATTAGCCTGTGTGCAGCCTGATATGTTCAAGCAGGAAGCTGTTGGTATTTTGCCACTCCGTCAATAACATCATCATCTGTTTAAAGTAGGTAGGTCTGGATCCTTGCTATGGCTTTCCTCCACCAGGGTTGGTCCATGGCCACCTCCTGGTCAATGCTGAGCACTCTTCTGTCAGCTGACACGGTCATCTGCCAGGGGCTTCTTTCTTTAGCCAGCCAGTGGGTATTGTCCCCTCTACATTCGACATTACTTTCTTCACGCTGTCATTTGCTTCCTTCCATACATGTCCGTACCAACTCAGTCTGCCTCTATCACCAAGATAGCAGAAGCTATCCACCATCCTGTACATCTCTCCATCTACTACTACAGGGGTTCTCAAACTTTTCAGACCGCGACCCGCAAAATAATCATATTTGAACGGTGTTGTGAGTTTTTGAACGGTGTTGTGAGTTTGTAGATCGGCTATTTTTGCCTCTTTCTTATATTATTTGACAATTTGCCAATGTTTGACCAGTTTTTATAATATAGTTTATTGATTACTTTTGATGCAGTAATTATTTTCTTTTCTTTGACATTGAAAATGTAATGAATGTATTTTTTAACCCACAAGTGCTTCTGC
The DNA here is from genome assembly GCF_963454915.1 of Gymnoscopelus microlampas. Lineage (NCBI taxonomy): Eukaryota > Metazoa > Chordata > Actinopteri > Myctophiformes > Myctophidae > Gymnoscopelus > Gymnoscopelus microlampas. Next base: position 42,596,258 of record NC_139945.1, on the reverse strand, counting down.
ATCACATTTAACCACTTAAACCCCTATATACTTCGTTGACCGAGGTCCCCCAGGTGTCTATATTGGTCCCCTCCTTTTTCCCCTATACACCAAATCTCTTCACCGAAACATGAGCTTGTAGATCGTCTATTTTCGCTGAATGTTCACCTATTCTTGCCGAATACTCGCTGTCAGGGACTGAGTTGGTTGATGAGAGAGACACAGGGGGACTTGTGCAGTTTCTTTAAAATAATTTCTTTGACTTTCTTTTTCCAACAAAAATGTAACGAACAATAATTCTGGGCCCAAAAACAAAGGAGTTCAACTTAAACAAACTAAATAGAACTGAACAGCATGCACCGACCTGACCAAAATGAGTCATGAGGGGAAAATATACGTATAGTGAGTGATCAGTCCACTCTTATACAAAAGGGGATAGACAAAGACAAAAACTTGTCTTTAAATAACTACAACCTAAACCCATACAACACTAACTAAACTACTATTAACAAATGAAATTACAATACAACCGAAATATCAAAAACCCGTTTATTCAAAAAACAAATAGTAAATTCAAACGAACAAACCCCCGCCCCTCCCCATAATCAAAGGGGAAATCCACTCAGTAGAACCAGAAGAAGTATACCTTCTTTATAGTTATTGGAGCATCATTTACAAAAACGCATATCATGATAGTTGAAAAAGAGTGTCTGAAAACATACAGTAGTATTTAAACAAGTGTTTATGAAAATGCTTATTAGGATGAAAAAATGGAATGAAAATTATTCTGCAACCAGCAGGCCATTAATGAAAACTGCAGCGTTTTCATTACTTGCGCAATAGTCTCGTGTGGCCAGACTGTTGCCTCCCACAATTTTCAAATGTTTCCGGTCATACAGTCTGGGACTCGGAAGCTCTGATCATGATTAGAATATAAACCGGATGTGAAGCCTCCTCCCCACTTCCGTTTCGTTTCGTCTTTACAGTCGCGCAGTCCTAATATAAATACAAATCATCTAACTATATTTAGCTTGCTGCTTAGCAGAAATGGAAATTCAAGAATAAAATGTAAAGATATTTTAAAATATATTTTCGCGAACGGAAGTGCCAGTTTCCTCTCTCGGATTTCGGGAGGTGTAGTTCCAGACTCTACTGTATATAGCATTCAGAGATTGTGGAATAGTTGTCTTGCAACGCGAGACTACTTGCGCAATGGCTTCATTTGCAGCGGCGGGTGCTTGCTGCCTAGGTTTTCCCTGTATCTCCCTTGCAGTTAAACGCCAGCATGACATATTGTGATACCAATACTATCTTGCAGGCAAGTGCTCCAGTCAATATCTAGGTGGTAATACTGGAAAACAAGCTGTTTTGAGAGCTTGTGGAGAGAATACAAGTGATATCAGGCCAAATGGTGTTATAGCATCAATCCATACTATGTACGGTTATAACAAACACTATTCACAGATACTGAGCCCCATAGCAATTTATGGTATACATACATCTTAACTCAATAAAAACAAATATTAAGTCTCTTGTGTATAGTAACTCTATTTGAACGCTGCACAGTCAAATACCTACTGACCTCACCCATCATGAGCCCCATGATTGTCATAGTATGGATGACCTACACAGCTGTGCCGCAGCATGTGGGGGAATTGTTTGCGCTCCGTCATGTCCATAATCTAATGGAGCGGTATGTGAATATACCGCTCCAAGTGGTATGCGTGCAAGCAATGGAGACTGCACGAGCTCAGGAATCCTGGTATCCTGGCATTTATTTCAAACTTTCGTTTAACAAGGCCCTGTTGAGACAAACAATACATATCTTATAAGTGACCACCATGAGTCTGCCATGCTTCAGAAATGATATCAACTTCGTTTTGATAGTTTCATTTAGTTCCATCAATGCTTATTTTACTAAAATGCAGCATAGTGTCTCTGATATAGTCAGCACCTACGATATGGTCAAAACATTTGTGAAGAGCTGTGAAGAATGAACAGTGACTCTGAGCTAGACACTGTAATAAGGAGAGGAGAGCAGGCAAGTGAAAATTGCTGGAAAGAAGAATATGAGTGACAGATGTGATAAATGGAGTGATAGATAGAAAGATTAAAGACAGATAGAGTGCACTGGGAAATGAGAAACGGTGGTGTTTTTTGCATTTGAATTTTAATAGCAAAGAATAGCTTTCCATCTTGTGTAATAATGTTGGCAGAACATCCTATAAAAATGTAAAAATAACTGTTCTGAAAGTCCTTTGCCTTCTCCCTAAGGCTTTCAGCTCCCATGTCACATCCCCAGAGCGGCAACGGCGAGCGGTGAGGTAGCATTGCCACCACATCACAGGGGACCAGTGGTGACACCCCTAACGTCAGCGTTTCACACGTTTTCCCACCAAAATAAGATGTTAAAAGTGAAATCTTGATTTCCACCTCAATTCGTTTACAAAGCTGCTGAACAGAGAGAGATTCCATCGATTCGCTCAGCCTTTCTAAAGTAAAACACCTGTAAAAACATCCCAGACTGGAGGGGACTGTCAGAAAGATTGGCACTTAAACACATTGAAATTGTCTCTGGACCTAGAGTACATTGGTCTGTGTGGAAAATGGTGCATGGATTACTAAAAACCTTTATTTAGACTTGTGTTTCATGAGACCAGTTTACAATGCTTAAAAGTATCTCTTCCTCTATTAAGAGGCATACAGTAAATGCATGTTGGATTCGCTATAATGCCGCTGGCATCTCCAAACCTAAAACTCACGGAGGCTGCTTTTAAAATTTGCTAGATAAAGAGCTTCAGTTCCCCTCAGTTGGTGGCTGCTCACTATCGATGGGGTTGTAGGGTTAAAGGCTAACCGTGTTTGGTCTGTTTGTGAAACCTTTAAGAGAACTGTACAAATAGCCCTGTCTGTACAGTCCTGTGGTTTGGAAAATTATACTTTGACCTACGATGTGTTGCTTGCTGAAAATAATTGATTTTCAACTGAACAAGCACATAATCCCTGATAAGCTGCAACCTCTCGATTTTCACTTGAAAATCTTGGATAAATAGACCAACTATCAGACATGGTGCATTGGTGCATGCATGGTTGCAGTTAAAAACATGACATATCGGGAGACCATAAGAATGGCTATGTCCATCTGTCCGTCCAAAACTACTGGCTAGAATGCCATGGAATATCCTGTGCACTGTGAGTGTACTTTACTGCCTTTGTTGAGCCCCATGACCTTTCCTCTAGCAGCTAGAGGAAAGGTCATGGGAAGATTTCAGCCTGATGGTGGAGCTAGAGTCTAGCTCCAACATCAGGCTGAAATCTTCCAGTTGTCTTGCACACAAATATCCAAATCCAGCACAATCTCACACCAAATGGATAACGAGTTGGGACGGATTTAGATTTTGACCCCATGCCTAACCTTAATCTAGATTGCGTATTTTAATACCTTTTTTTTTTTTTGTGAAATGTAACAATCTTATGGACAGAAAACACAGAGGATGCGCCTCTCCGGAAGTCTTGCACGACGAGATTTCACCCGTGACGTCATCCACGTGACTTTGTATACATAGGGTACAAACAGACATGTCCGTTCGCGACGGAACGAACGGCCGGAAGTCCCATCCACTCCCATGTTAAAAAAAAAACGGAAAGACGGACGCGTTTCGTTTCCGTTTTTTTTTAAACATGGGAGTGGATGGGACTTCCGGCCGTTCGTTCCGTCGCGAACGGACATGTCTGTTTGTACCCAGAGACATATAAAGGTAGACGCCTCATTCGGCTCTGAAGCGTTCGTATCTCGGGCGCGCACCAGCTTCCGCCCTCAGTCGCGTGCGTCACAGAAGGGGACGTTCGGTAGGCCAATCAGAGGCCTACTGAACGCCCCCTTCTGTGACACACGCGACTGAGGGCGGAAGCAATACATGGGTATTGCGATACCAGTTGCTCCAATGAACTGCAGAGGCCAATGAGGCATCTAGGTTTCTATATCTATGGGTTTATAGACCCCACGCTGTAAGCATGACAAAAACATGTTTTTGTCATAGCACGGCCTCTAGTCTAGTGGTTGCTAAGGGTCTTTTAGACTCTTATTCTTGTTCAGTTGAAAATCGATTATTTTACTACAAATAATTATAAACAAGACTTGACAGATGCCTCTCCTCTCGTCTTTCCAGTATTTTCCCTCCACTCTGTCCATAATACAAAAAAGGGGGTTACAACAACGGAAACCACAAATCTTTGCTTCCTCTCCTATTCTCATGTACCCTAACCCTATCCCAGTCAATTAAATTCAAGCTTGTCAGATCAAACAGACTTTCAATGCCACTGTCTCACACACATAATAACCCCCCACAAGGATGTAGTGAAGAGAGGCACTTCTTTTAATTCATGGTGAAGAATGCATCAAGAGGGGGAAAAAAACGACATTTTAGGACAGGCGTTGCCTCTGCACAGAGATCTGTGACATGTATGCACACTGTGAAGTGCACTCAATTAAAAACATCATTCTCAGTGAATGCGTTTGATGTGCTTTTTGAAGCCCTGGTCAGGGGTCAGCATTAAAAGGGATTTTTCTTGTTCTTATTTCTTTTTCTTTTTTACCTGGGCCTTATTTTTTTGTAATTTGGACCACAAAGAGTGGGTATAAAATCATTTAAATTGGGCCATTCGTTTTCCTCCGGACATCGTCCATCCAGAGGAGCACGTGAATTCGAATTATATAGAATTCTTTTGTTACCAAATACCGGCTTAAATCCTAATATACTGTGAAAACATTATTCCAGTGGTAAAACAAATAAAACAAGAACAAACAAAAACAAAGTGCATTAATAATGTCTGACTCAGAATAAACAAGTCAGGAAATGACATGGATATATAGGGCATAGCAGTAACGGCCATTTGGTGGTGCCACAGATAGAAAATCCATTAATTTTTCCCATAGAGATTTCCGAAAATATGAATAAAAAATATTTTATTTCACCAGGCTCCTGGTGAATCATGACCATAAAGCATTTGATTCCTGTCAAAACATATTTGAAAACTGCAAAAAAAGGCTATCTATTAAATGTAGTATATAATATAATGAATATTTTTTGACGCAGAATAAAATGTTTTATGATCCTGATTTACAAGGCTTAAAATAATTTGTATAAATATTTTTGGAAATACCTATGGGGGAAATGAATGGGTTTTATATCTGTGGCACCACAAAATGACTACCACCGCTATGCCCTACATAGACACAAATTAGTCATCGGCCCCACCTGGGAGTGGATCCCAAGTTAAACTGAAAACCAAATATATTGGGATAGAATTTTCGTAGACCTGCATCTTTAAATACAGTTTCAATATCAACTAAAAGCAAAAAAAACTATGTGAATCATCCTATATTAAAATTGCCTAATGGGTGGACGGTGGACGTCACAAACGTAACATCCGGACTTGCGAGGCGCACCTTTGCTCCAATCGGCACCAAACTTGGCACAAACATTGAATCACGGGTCTGCCATGAGAATGATAATAATAATAATACATTTTATTTGCACTTTTCATTCACAGGGAATCCCAGAGTGTTACGTGGTTAAAACAAATGATCAATCATAGAAGGTTAAAAGCGGGGAATAGCCACATCAGGGGCCACATCCGCCCCCCAGGGACCATGTCAGGGCGCACCGTTGCTCCAATCCGCACCAAACTGGACAAAAACACTGTTCAGGGGTCTGAACAATAGTCACACAAGGGGGGCCACGTCAGGGGCACCTAGGGGCCACAGGCATCATAGACATTGAAAGTACACTCAATTGAATGATTATTTAAAAAAAATATCATCATTAATAATTACTTTTTACGATTTTTGTTCCAGCTTCTATATAGGAAAACACAAAATCCCATCCCATGAAGCACATTTATAAATAGAGTCTAATATCAAACTCTTCATTGAGTCCAGTTGGTGCCATTGTTCTAAGATAATTGATTCACCACAGTTCTCTCTTTAGTAAGAGGTTATCAATGTTATCAGTGTTATCTCGTCTCGAGAGACTTTTTCCATTCCAACGTCCTATCTGAGTGTGCCCATCTTGTCTTTACATTAGCATAAGCTTTATAACATGCGCATTCTACTTTGCTCTGTTAATGGAATTATAGATCAGCACTTAGTATCTTTCTTATATTCCTGGTTATGACAACAATAGCTTACACAGTATAATCACTGAAGCCAGAAATGTGTCTGTGTTAGTGTAAGTTGTTTGAGTAGCTACAGCGGCTGTGCATGGTGGGTTTTTCACATCAAACTTCAAGAGACAATCTATCACCTCACTTTTTCAACAACTGCCAGCAGTGGAACTGGAATAGCAAACTGCAGGAGCAATTTAAATTACGTTAATCATTAATTTAACAATCCTTCCTGCTGTTAAATTGTCAAAAATATCAAGAACCACTGACATCTAGGAACGTCTCTCTGATGTCATATCATTTCTTAGAAGTGTGGAAGTGTAAAGATCAGGAGATGGACACATAGAGAGATGGGGATTCTTTTTCTTATACCACCTGTTCCATCACTATTTATTAGGGATGTCCGATTTTATCGGCCTCCCGATATTATCGGCCGATATTAGCATAAAAATTGATATCGGGAAAATATCGGTATCGGTTTTTGAAAAAAAAAAATTTTTTTTTTTTTTTTTTTTTTTTTTTTTGCTTTATAAATAAGTTACAGGAGTTTTTACTGCATATGGTGTGTGTGATATGAAATTTGAGCTACCCTAATCACAATAATCCCCGCATATATCGGTATCGGTTGATATCGGTATCGGTAATTAAGAGTTGGACAATATCGGTATATCGGTTATCGGTAAAAAAGCCAATATCGGACAACCCTACTATTTATGTAACATGTATTTATGTTTTCTGTCTGATTTATATTGACATTGAGATGGAGATGGAAAATAAATATGCTAATGAGAAGAAATTGAGATTTTGGCAAGCAGGTACATAAAGTATGCCAAACAAGACATGTGCATGTTAAAGTAGCCAATAGTATATAGACACACACACAGATATACTAATGCACCACATAAAACCACGTACATACAGTAGATGCACACTAAAGCTAGACACATAGTTGAAAGTAGTGATGTTTGTTTTATTTTGAACATGAAGAATGTTTTTGTCAACAGGGACTTCACATACTGTACACAAGTGTACAGATGTGGCCATGGTTCCATCTGTACAAGATTTACATTTTACTGTGTGCCTCCACCTCACAGACAGGCATAGATCCCTGCATTCATGAATTTCATCAAAGCACACAATAATGTGCACACAATAGTGAACTCTGCAAGTGTAACAATAGATGGATCCATAGCCTGCTGCATGGTGGTGTAGAGGACTGAACCAGTCTGGGTGATATATTCTTGTCCTTGAGGCAGAGTTGCTCAATTCTATTTGTTTGTGTACTTTGTTGTAAACCAAACCACTTTGAGATAAACCAGCTATGTTGAAGCACTTTTCTAAATAAAAGTGACTTGCACTCCATCAAGCTGATGCATCAGCAGTAATGGAGGCCTCATTGAGTTTGAAAATGTCAATACTGGTTCGGTGGGCAGTCAAAGCCTGTACTGATGCTGATGAGGGTGATTTCTGCACGATTAGGGGATTATAAATGTGGATGGTAATTAAATGACAAATTCCATCCTGAAATTGTTAATGAACATACACAACTTTTAATCTGTTTCTAGACAAGACAGACCTAGCTTCAACACTGCACTGGCAGTAAGGTTGAATTACTGCCAGTGCCAAACTACTTTAACCACCTAAAACCTATACTCTGTTGACTGGGATCCCCCAGGGGTCTAAACTTGGTCCCTCTCCTTTCATCCCTCTGCACCAAATTATGTGTTGTGAGCTTGTAGATCTGCTATTTGCGGCGAATGTTCACCTATGTTCACATGCCCAGAACTAGAAAAAGTGCTCCTCAGAGCACAGGTCTCCTCTCCGCCATGTCAGGTAGGTTATTGTGGCCTCCTGGTGGCGCTATAGTAGGCCAATTTGAAAAGGGTGCCATTTGTTCTTAGGCAATCACACTGAATTCATGATTTGAGGCATTTTGTTCATAAAAGATGTTTTTCTGAATTAGACCTGCTGGTGGCGCTATAACAGGCCAATGTTAAAAGGGTGACATTTGTCTCTCAACATAGTGTGAATGTGCGTGCAAAGTTTGACCACAATCGGACGCTGCGTTCATGATGTTTTACATAAGCCGGCCTCCTTGTGGCGCTATAAAAGGCAGATGTGAAAAATGCAGAGCAAAGTTTTTTCCTTGACCTCTATGGAGTGTGCATACAAAGTTTTACACAGATCGGTGCAGTTATAGGTAAAAACACGAATCGGCCTGTTATAGCGCCACCATGAGGCTGATTTGAAACTTCAAGTGGCATTTCTTCCTCGGCATAGTGGGAATGTGCGTGCAAAATTTCACGGAAATTGCATGCTATGTTCATGATTTGAGGCGTTTTGTTAAAAACTGAGTACTCCTGCAAACTTTGGAAGCCATTTTTAGCCAATCAGGATAAAATATGAAAAATCTGAAAGACCTGTTTCGTTTAATGACTATAGAGATACTGTGTACCGATTTGCGTGATGTTTGGACAAAATCTGTAGGAGTACTGTCAAAAAATGTGTGTTGCAAAAAGCGGCCTCTTGGTGGCGCTATAACAGGCCCATGTGAAAAATTTGGGGCAAAGGTTATGAATTGGCATCCAGGGAGTGTGTGTGCACAGTTTCGCTGCGATCAAGCCAACGTTCACAGACGGACGGACACACACACACACACACACGGACACACACACGGACACACACGGACACACACACACGGACGGACAGGGTGCAAAACATACTCTCTCGCCATGCCTTTCGGCCTGGCAGAGACAATAATGATGTTTGGGTACATATGGTTTACACTACAGAGATCAAACGTAAAACTATTTGTGGCGTGACGGATGCCTGGATGATGCATCAACCACAAGGATGCAGGATCTCTGGTTTGATTCTATTTGAGGGCCCGTGTTGCATGTCATTCCCCCTCTATGCCACCACCATCCTGTCTCTCTACACTCTAACAATCTAAATAAGGAGAAAACAGATAAAAGAAAAGTACAAATGGTGCCGGGGAGACATTTTGCTTGTTTCCAAAAACAAGACCCTTTTCCATTGTAATTTGTGATTCTATAATTGTATAGTCAGTATTCATGACTTCTCACCTGCCACAACAGTGCTCTCACATCTCTGGTATGTGAGTTGAATTAATCATCAATTTGAATGTTGCAGCATGTTAAGGACTGCAAAAAAGCTAAGCAAACAAACGATAGCTTAATTGTTGTATTTATAAGCAATGTTCTCTAATAAAGATAAAAGAATGGGTGGAAAACAAAACCAAATACATGTGTACAAAAAAAAGGAAACAGGCAAGTGCATTTTTGAACATCTTAATACACTACGCTATAACACTAACAGTCCATATGGCAATACTGTGACCCTTCTGGATGTGTAATCTATATTCCCTTCTCTACCCTGTGCCTTCGTGCACACAGGACATGGTGTATCTGACCCAATGGTGCACAAGGGATGCACTGGAGGGACACCTCGCTTTCGAGGCATAATCACAGACCTTCTGACAGAGATGAGGTCAAGTGTGTTTCTCCTCGCCACACGGCACTTAGCATTTTGCCAGCATGTGTCTGCAAAACACACATTCAAAATGACAGAGGCCTCCAACCCACAGGTGAGAGGTCTTCCGTCTGTCACTCATAATTCCAAATTATTCTAATTCTGTCCCTCCTGTGGGGTCAGAGGAACATTGTCCAATAGCCAAGAGACCAAGCATAATCAGACTATTCAGTGTGTGACTTCCCTCGACTTCAAATGGTGGGTCAGTGCTAAAAAGAAAGACTGGAAGAACTCCAGTCTCCTAGACTGTAGTCTCGCGTAGCCAGACCCCACAGAAAATGAAAAACAGCGACCTCTGCTTTTCTGATATTCTGTGGAGTCTGGCAGGAGTATAATGTTAGACTAGAGCGCAGGGAAACACCGGTTTCATGTCTGCCTATAGCGCATCACTTCCGGTTGGTGCGACCATGTTTTCATTCCCACTAACAATATTTCTACACGGAACACTAACACCACTTCTCCCAGAGAACATGGATGGTTTTGGTTATAAGCCCACTTGTTTCTATGATGAAAGAGTAATTTAAAATGTGAATATCTTTCCGTGGTTTTGTCCGCTCCGAGGACGCTATTGTTAAATTAGTTTCGGCTAGTTTCGAGGGGGGGAGGGTGGATCATGGTGGATGGACACGTGAATCCCGCCCACTACATTTGATTGGGTAAAGCGCGGCCCACTTCCTGATCTGAAGGCACGCCCACTTTTAGCCAATGCGCACTGGTTAGGACGAACCGCTCCGACAGATTCCACCGCAGGTCGGAATCTGTTCTTGAGAGATTACCTAGACTGAAGCTGTGCCGCTCCTTACATCTGGACCTGAATACTCAGTCGTGAGGCAGGAGCAGATGGTATAGGCGGGTTTCCGCGCAACGTCATCACAGAGCAGAATGCGCAATCTGCGCATGCTCGGGGGAAACGAATTGTTGCGCCGTTCACTCTGTTGTTGTGTTCGGGAGTTAGATAGCCATAATTCTGCTATTATAGGCATAATAGGCATAATGCTGCTATTATATACAAACAGATCCAACTTCCCACAAATCATTTTTATTGAGTAAACAAGGTATTACAAACTGCATAATTTAATCTACTTTCATTAAACCCGGTGAAGATCATTTCTTTTATGAATGGACATTTGACCAGAGCTGCTGCGGGTAATGGCGCCCTCTATAGGCTTCCCCCTCCTCTGCGCGGTCATATCCTCTCATGTTTACTAACAGGAAACCTGTCTATAACTATGTGGCATTAATTGAATTCATCCGATAACTCACAAATAATTTGAGACCATTAATAGCTTGAGAACATTTTATTCATAAAATGTAAATACAAGTGTGAATATTATTTTTGATCATGCTCTGGTATTGTGTTTATAAGCAATTTCTCTATTGTGAAGATAAAAGAATGGGTGGAAAACAAAACACAGACCTTCTGACAGAGATTTGGTCAAGTGGTTATAGATTGTATAATTCTTATTATACAATCTCATTTTACCCACACTGCTGGGGATAGATTGTTTATGTACACTTTGACTATTTATACCTGTTAATACTGTTAATATAGTACGCGCAAATCACGGATGGTAAAGTACAGAGAGCCAACTTGGCCAAGCAAGAATACTGTAGTATACCTAAATCTCCTTTGGTTATGGATTCCTAATCCCTATGTATTACTATTTACTTCTTTTTTTTACTCCTCTTTTTCTGTACTGTATCTGTCCTGTGCTTCATAGCTGCTGTATTGCCATGATAACTACATTTCCCCTTTTGGATAAATAAAGGAATTTATCTATCTGTGCTCTCTTCTGCTCTATTTTTCAGAGCAGGCTGTAGTTTCAAATGTAACTTGCAGTCATTTGTGTTTGCGTGCTTGTGTATGTTTCAGCCTTTAGAGCCCTGCCACTAGCTGTCCTATTATTCCATTAGGTGCCCAGAGATGATTGCACGGTAATTTCTCAACTATTCTTTGTCAGAAGATACTTTCTAAAATAAATAGCCATTGAATAGCTATCAGGGGCCTTCCTGGAGAGAATTATTGAAGAGAGGCTACACAGATTTCTGAGGCACCCACCCACCCCCCTCTACCTATTTCATGGACTCCTGACTTCAGGAGCACAAGGATTAATGTTCTTCCCACCATAGAGAATTGAATTGAATTTGTCCTAAGAGTGCACATTTTGTTTATATTTTTTGTATTTACAAACAGCAGCAGCTTAAATCCTGCTGTTCAGTTTCACAACCCTGTGTATTAATAAATGTGTTTACCTTGTTGTTCTCACTGATGAAACTCAAGAGTGCAAAGTCCATTAAAATACCATCAAGATTTTTCTGTTTGGTCTGTGTTGTTATTTTGACATTGTAAAGCTGGCTTTACAGGTGGAAACTTTAACGCAACTCATTGTAAAGCCTTTAACCAAAACATAAGATAGTGACATTTTTGTAGAGTGGAGTAACAAGTGAATGCTGAATTTTGATATCCATCACCACCACTTCCATGCTTTGGTGTGGTGGAAATGGAGAAGCTAACCTAAGATGGTTGCTTATGGACCAATTTCTTAAATGAATTACAAGATTGCATTTTACACTTTACACGCAGAAGCATGCCTGCACTGCCCTGCATATAATTATAGAAAATAAACCTCTATACAACGTAACGCCAGATGCTTTTAAGGTTTGAAGGGGAGCTATAATATTCCATTTTCTGTAAATCTGCCAAACGATTTATTGTCTGAACCTAATTTGTCTAAAAACAAGACTTGTCTAAAGGTCTGCTAAAAGCTCTGGAGCCTGTGCTGTTCCTTAACACCCAACCAGACCAATTTGCACCCTGCATTTTAGACATGCGCCATATTGTCTAAATAGGACCCTAAAGTGAAATCAAATAAAGTACCATAATTGAAAAGCTACAAAGTGCCTTTAAAACATCAGTGAATCTCGGGATCCTCAACAGCAGGGCTTTTCTTTGTTTCTTTTACCTTTATATACAGGTGAATTCCCATTGAGATCTACTAGAGCTACTTACATTTATGAATCAGCCATCAGATAATCAATATTAGCTATAAACAAGAGCAAAGAATTGACAAGTATTTTCTAATCCTGACCATGAATGCCTCTGGTTAATGAAAGAGGATTTACAGCAACAACATAGACAAGGCCAATCCAATCTGGGGAGCCATCAGCTGCCAATAAACAGTCTAGCCAATGGCCATTGATCAGTAGGCTTGGTCAGGGTCATTGTGTGAGTATCATCATAACTAAGGACTGCCCTCTGTACAGCTCCTCTTTAATCACAGGACCAAGGCTGAGCAATGCAAGGAGCACTGCACCTTGCTAGTATGACACTATTAGTATTCCAGGGGACATCATGAGGGCAGAGAGTTCAATAATGTTGATAAGTCCAATGCTATGAGAGTTTTTTGTGCTCTGATATAAGGATAAGAAGCATGTGTGTGTGTGTGTGTGTGTGTGTGTGTGTGTGTGTGTGTGTGTGTGTGTGTGTGTGTGTGTGCGTGCGTGCGTGCGTGCGTGCGTGCGTGCGTGCGTGCGTGCGTGCGTGCGTGCGTGCGTGCGTGCGTGCGTGCGTGCGTGCGTGCGTGCGTGCGTGCGTGCGTGTGGCACATTAAGAATCCAACAGATTAAGCTGACACTGTGTGGAAATAAACCTTCATCCCTGGCCTGTACAGGGAGCAACCACTGTCAGGTTTTTCCTTTCCCTAATCATTCAAACCTACTTGGAACATCCAAAATGGCCTTCTCTCACTCCCTGTCTTGGCCTGCACGTGTCTTAATTCAAACCTATTGACACATTATTAATCTCAGATCAGTCACTCTATTTCTACTTAGCCCATAGTCCATTGAATAGCCATTTCAAGCCATAATGCATTACAGCCAAGTCGATAGAAATAGTAGAAGATAGAGCATGGTGTCTGGGAGGTGTCTGACTCTGCTCAGCCATTCCTACTCATAGTCTGTCTATCTGTCTGTCTCTCTCGCACGCACGCACGCACGCACGCACGCATGTATTTTCATTCGAAGATACCAACATACCCAAATATCTATTCATTTCATGATTTTTAATGAAAACAAGACATGACTACCTCAGCTCAAATGGATGAGAATGGGATATTATCATCACGTTGTTAAATAAAACATCTACAGTATAAATGACAGTTAATTATCCTTAAATTATTATTTTCTCTGAACTACCCAAAAGGAAAGGGATGAAGCTTGCAGAGAGAATGAAAGCCCTGTTGGCTCAGTGGACTATCATTAGGGATTAGACATGCTGTCAGAAGTGTCAATATTTGCAAGGCTTTTCTCAAAGCTACGCCGTGTTCCCCTCCACTCTGAATGAAGCAACAACAATCACAGCTGACAAGTCAAAATGACAGCGGGACAACAGCCAAGGAGGCAGCTATTGATCTGTCAGATTTGATGAGGGCCCTATTTTCGCCGGTACCTTACCCATTATCCCTATACTTCTTTGCTATTTTTTACTATTTTAAAAAACATTTTCAAATAGTTCAAATTGCCAATCTACAAGCTTACAACGTGTTGATCTAGATCGGCTAGTTGAACTTTTTGAAAATGTTTTTAAATAGTAAAACATGGCAAAGAAGTTTAGGGATAATGGGTAAGGCACTGGCGAAAATATGTCCCAGTCTGTGTTTTACTCATGCTCTCTTTCACCAATTAAACCTTACACCCGCTCCTTTTTTCCCTCTACACCTAAAGGCATTAATCGTCAATTTAAAGGTAGGGTAAGTGATATTTTTTGGTTAAAACAAAAAGTATTTTGTTAAAAGGTTAAAACACTATATTCTGATAGTAATCATTGCTATAGAGTGTTTGTTCAGTAACAGGAGTCTCCCCGTCTCTCCAGCTCTTTAATAAATGGTGTCAAAATCTCAGCCAATCAGGCTTAATTAAGCTTAATTTGTATAGTGTTCCAGTTCCAATTTTGTCTGCTCATTTCTTAGTGTCATCACTAACAATTTCACTTGTTTAATCGGTAGCACTTTACAATAATGACCCGTTATAAAGCATTTATAAACGTTTATAAGTAGTTTGTAAACTATTAACAAATCATTAACAACCTGTTTGTTGACATTCGTAAATGATTACTAAAACCTTTATAACTACAGTTACAAATCATTTGTAAAGTATTAGTAAGTAGTGAACTATTCATGAATAAGCCATTTATATACATCTGTAAAAGATTATTAAATCATTTGTAACGACCCATTCTAAAGCATTTATAAACGTTTATAAGCAGTTTGTAGACTATTAACAAATCATTAACAACCTGTTTATTGACATTCGTAAATGATTACTAAAACCTTTATAACTACGGTTACAAATCATCTATAAAGGTATTAGTAACTATTTATGAATAAGCCATGTATAATACATCTGTAAATGATTATTAAATCATTTGTAACTGATGTTACATAATATATACAAGCTATTGGTAGCTTGTTCATGTTTAACATATGCTTTGTTAAACATTCCTAAAGTATCTATAAATCCTTAGTACATGTTATTATGTGCCCTATAGCCTGTGCTGTTCCTTAACACCCAACCAGACCAATGAACTGACCAACAGAAAGTACAAGGGTTTGTGACCAGATAACGCGCCGTCTAAATAGAAAGCAACATTGGCCTGAACACGTACACCCCTGATGTAATTTGCACCCTGCATTTTAGACATGCGCCATATTGTCTAAATAGGACCCTAAATAGTGTGTGTGTGTGTGTGTGTGTGTGTGTGCGTGCGTGCGTGCGTGCGTGCGTGCGTGCGTGCGTGCGTGCGTGCGTGCGTGCGTGCGTGCGTGCGTGCGTGCGTGCGTGTGGCACATTAAGAATCCAACAGATTAAGCTGACACTGTGTGGAAATAAACCTTCATCCCTGGCCTGTACAGGGAGCAACCACTGTCAGGTTTTTCCTTTCCCTAATCATTCAAACCTATTTGGAACATCCAAAATGGCCTTCTCTCACTCCCTGTCTTGGCCTGCACGTGTCTTAATTCAAACCTATTGACACATTATTAATCTCAGATCAGTCACTCTATTTCTACTTAGCCCATAGTCCATTGAATAGCCATTTCAAGCCATAATGCATTACAGCCAAGTCGATAGAAATAGTAGAAGATAGAGCATGGTGTCAGTGTTCTCATTTTGTTGTCTTAGAGATTGTTCCTCATTCAGTTTATGTTCTCAGGGAGGTGTCTGACTCTGCTCAGCCATTCCTACTCATAGTCTGTCTATCTGTCTGTCTCTCTCGCACGCACGCACGCACGCACGCACGCATGTATTTTCATTCGAAGATACCAACATACCCAAATATCTATTCATTTCATGATTTTTAATGAAAACAAGACATGACTACCTCAGCTCAAATGGATGAGAATGGGATATTATCATCACGTTGTTAAATAAAACATCTACAGTATAAATGACAGTTAATTATCCTTAAATTATTATTTTCTCTGAACTACCCAAAAGGAAAGGGATGAAGCTTGCAGAGAGAATGAAAGCCCTGTTGGCTCAGTGGACTATCATTAGGGATTAGACATGCTGTCAGAAGTGTCAATATTTGCAAGGCTTTTCTCAAAGCTACGCCGTGTTCCCCTCCACTCTGAATGAAGCAACAACAATCACAGCTGACAAGTCAAAATGACAGCGGGACAACAGCCAAGGAGGCAGCTATTGATCTGTCAGATTTGATGAGGGCCCTATTTTCGCCGGTGCCTTACCCATTATCCCTATACTTCTTTGCTATTTTTTACTATTTTAAAAAACATTTTCGAATTGTTCAAATTGCCAATCTACAAGCTCACAACGTGTCGATCTAGATCGGCTAGTTGAACTTTTTGAAAATGTTTTTAAATAGTAAAACATGGCAAAGAAGTTTAGGGATAATGGGTATGGGTAAGATAATGGGTAAGAAAATATGTCCCAGTCTGTGTTTTACTCATGCTCTCTTTCACCAATTAAACCTTACACCCGCTCCTTTTTTCCCTCTACACCTAAAGGCATTAATCGTCAATTTAAAGGTAGGGTAAGTGATATTTTTTGGTTAAAACAAAAAGTATTTTGTTAAAAGCTTAAAACACTATATTCTGATAGTAATCATTGCTATAGAGTGTTTGTTCAGTAACAGGAGTCTCCCCGTCTCTCCAGCTCTTTAATAAATAGAAAATACATTTTCCGGTAGGTGTCAAAAGCTCAGCCAATCAGGAGAAAGTACCCATTTTTAAGCTTAATTTGTATAGTGTTCCAGTTCCAATTTTGTCTGCTCATTTCTTAGTGTCATCACTAACAATTTCACTTGTTTAATCGGTAGCACTTTACAATAATGACCCGTTATAAAGCATTTATAAACGTTTATAAGTAGTTTGTAAACTATTAACAAATCATTAACAACCTGTTTGTTGACATTCGTAAATGATTACTAAAACCTTTATAACTACAGTTACAAATCATTTGTAAAGTATTAGTAAGTAGTGAACTATTCATGAATAAGCCATTTATATACATCTGTAAAAGATTATTAAATCATTTGTAACGACCCATTCTAAAGCATTTATAAACGTTTATAAGCAGTTTGTAGACTATTAACAAATCATTAACAACCTGTTTATTGACATTCGTAAATGATTACTAAAACCTTTATAACTACGGTTACAAATCATCTATAAAGGTATTAGTAACTATTCATGAATAAGCCATGTATAATACATCTGTAAATGATTATTAAATCATTTGTAACTGATGTTACATAATATATACAAGCTATTGGTAGCTTGTTCATGTTTAACATATGCTTCGTTAAACATTCCTAAAGTATCCATAAATCCTTAGTACATGTTATTATGTGCCCTATAGTAAAGTGAAGACAGTTCATCATTTACAACTGTCTGTTAATGTGTTTGTTCATGTTTAACATGCTTTGTAAAACATTCCTAAAATATCTATAAATCCTTTGTACATGTTATTATGTGCCCTACAGTAGAGTGAAGACAGTTCATAATTTATGACTGTCTGTTAATGTGGACTTTCTCCTTACCTGTTGCAAACTACCTGGCTTTCATGAATGCAGACACCAAAAAATTACTAGAATTATCATTCATGTTAAGCAAATGATGCGTAAGACATTCATAAAGAGTATGTAAACCATTTGTGGTGTTAGGGACCAAAAAAGTCACTACAAAGTACTACCAATCAACTCTAAATTGCCTGAAACGTACTCCTAACAGGTTTTTGGGGGGACGATTTTGGCCTCCACACTTAGTGATTATTTCGGATTTAACTTTCGTTTCGGTGGTGACCAACTTTCGTTTCGGTAGTTTGATTACAAAATGTAAGTTGTGTAAAAAATAATCTGACTATACTAAGTTGTTATTTGTTTAAGTCAGGCTATACTCTACTCAGAGTCATAAGTTTACAAATTGTACTAAAGTACAGTGAACGTCTGTGCGGTTTGTCTTCATCACTGAAAATAACGTACATGTAAAATGATGTCATGTGCAGTTGGGGTGAAGAAACACAACCATTTCACTCCTAATAATACCTATTTGATTTGACATCCTGACTTGCTGCTGTGGCTGAGGCTTGAACCTGTTACCTGCGGTTCACTAGTCAGTGACTCTATCCATTCACCTACAGCTGTTTCCTTGGAATCTGCGGTTCTGAAACGTTTTGTTGTCAACCCCCCAAATTGACATGTATTTGGGCAGTGGACCCCAATGTGAAAAGATGTAGTGTCAGGCCCCCCCATGAAAAAGATTTATATTTATGCTGTAACACATTTTTTTAAAAGTTATTTGTCTTGTTTGTTGTTCAAGTCAAAGCACAAGGAAGGCTGTACTTGTCAGCCATCTGTTAGGTCAATGGGTTGAGACGCAGTATTCATGATCCAGAGGCCATGAGTTCAAATCCCATTGATGTCTTTCCTATGATTCTTTCCTTTGCAGACTGGCTTCCAGAAGATCAACTGAAAACTACCAGGAAGGCTATATTTGTCATCCAACTGTTAGCTCAATGGGTTGAGACGCAGTATACATGATCCAGAGGCCATGAGTTCAAATCCCATTGATGTATTTCCTATGATTCTTTCCTTTGCAGACTGGCTTCCAGAAGATCAACTGAAAACTACCAGGAAGGCTGTACTTGTCAGCCATCTGTTAACTCAATGGGTTGAGACGCAGTATACATGATCCAGAGGCCATGAGTTCAAATCCCACTGGTGTCTTTCCTATGATGCTTCCCTTTGCAGACTAACTTCTAGAAAAACAAGTTAAAACCACCAGAAAACCTGTAACTCTCAGCCAACAGCATAGCTCAACTGGTAGAGCGTCTGTCCAATAACATGACTTGACTTGACTTGAGTGGGTTCGATTCCCACCCGAGTCAAGTGTCCCCGGTAACTTGGGGCAACGGATAAATTGACTGATATCCTTAGTGATGCTTCCCTTTGCAGACTAACTTCTAGAAAAACAAGTTAAAACCACCAGGAAACCTGTAACTCTCAGCCAACAGCATAGCTCAACTGGTAGAGCGTCTGTCCAATAACATGACTTGCCTTGAGTGGGTTTGATTCCCACTCGAGTCAAGTGTCCCCGGTAACTTGGGGCAACGGATAAATTGACTGATATCCTTAGTGATGCTTCCCTTTGCAGACTAACTTCTAGAAAAACAAGTTAAAACCACCAGAAAACCTGTAACTCTCAGCCAACAGCATAGCTCAACTGGTAGAGCGTCTGTCCAATAACATGACTTGACTTGACTTGAGTGGGTTCGATTCCCACTCGAGTCAAGTGTCCCCGGTAACTTGGGGCAACGGATAAATTGACTGATATCCTTAGTGATGCTTCCCTTTGCAGACTAACTTCTAGAAAAACAAGTTAAAACCACCAGAAAACCTGTAACTCTCAGCCAACAGCATAGCTCAACTGGTAGAGCGTCTGTCCAATAACATGACTTGACTTGACTTGAGTGGGTTCGATTCCCACTCGAGTCAAGTGTCCCCGGTAACTTGGGGCAACGGATAAATTGACTGATATCCTTAGTGATGCTTCCCTTTGCAGACTAACTTTTAGAAAAACAAGTTAAAACCACCAGGAAACTTGTAACTCTCAGCCAACAGCATAGCTCAACTGGTAGAGCGTCTGTCCAATAACATGACTTGACTTGACTTGAGTGGGTTCGATTCCCACTCGAGTCAAGTGTCCCCGGTAACTTGGGGCAACGGATAAATTGACTGATATCCTTAGTGATGCTTCCCTTTGCAGACTAACTTCTAGAAAAACAAGTTAAAACCACCAGGAAACCTGTAACTCTCAGCCTACAGCATAGCTCAACTGGTAGAGCGTCTGTCCAATAACATGACTTGACTTGACTTGAGTGGGTTCGATTCCCACTTGAGTCAAGTGTCCCCGGTATTTTGGGGCAACGGATAAATTGACTGATATCCTTCGTGATGCTTCACTTGAGTGGGTTCGACACTTGCCTCGAGTGGGAATCGAACCCACTCAAGTCAAGTCATGTTATTGGACAGACGCTCTACCAGTTGAGCTAAGCTGTTGGCTGAGAGTTACAGGTTTCCTGGTGGTTTTAACTTGTTTTTCTAGAAGTTATTCTGCAAAGGGAAGCATCACGAAGAATATCAGTCAATTTATCCGTTGCCCCAAGTTACCGGGGACACATAAATCGGAGTGGGAATCGAACCCACTCAAGTCAGGTCAAGTCATGTTATTGGACAGACGCTCTACCAGTTGAGCTAAGCTGTTGGCTGAGAGTTACAGGTTTCCTGGTGGTTTTAACTTGTTTTTCTAGAAGTTAGTCTGCAAAGGGAAGCATCACAGTAAAGACACCAGTGGGATTTGAACTCATGGCCTCTGGATCATGTATACTGCGTCTCAACCCATTGAGCTAACAGATGGCTGACAAGTACAGCCTTCCTGGTAGTTTTCAGTTGATCTTCTGGAAGCCAGTCTGCAAAGGAAAGAATCATAGGAAAGACATCAATGGGATTTGAACTCATGGCCTCTGGATCATGAATACTGCGTCTCAACCCATTGAGCTAACAGATGGCTGACAAGTACAGCCTTTCTGGTAGTTTTCAGTTGATCTTCTGGAAGCCAGTCTGCAAAGGAAAGAATCATAGGAAAGACATCAATGGGATTTGAACTCATGGCCTCTGGATCATGAATACTGCGTCTCAACCCATTGAGCTAACAGATGGCTGACAAGTACAGCCTTCCTGGTAGTTTTCAGTTGATCTTCTGGAAGCCAGTCTGCAAAGGAAAGACATCAATGGGATTTGAACTCATGGCCTCTGGATCATGTATACTGCGTCTCAACCCATTGAGCTAACAGTTGGATGACAAATATAGCCTTCCTGGTAGTTTTCAGTTGATCTTCTGGAAGCCAGTCTGCAAAGGAAAGAATCATAGGAAAGACATCAATGGGATTTGAACTCATGGCCTCTGGATCATGAATACTGCGTCTCAACCCATTGAGCTAACAGATGGCTGACAAGTACAGCCTTCCTGGTGCTTTGACTTGAACAACAAACAAGACAAATAACTTTAAAAAAAGGTGTTACAGCATAAATATAAATCTTTTTCATGGGGGGCCCTGACACTACATCTTTTCACATTGGGGTCCACTGCCCAAATACATGTCAATTTGGGGGGTTGACAACAAAACGTTTCAGAACCACAGATTCCAAGGAAACAGCTGTAGGTGAATGGATAGAGTCACTGACTAGTGAGCCGCAGGTAACGGGTTCAAGCCTCAGCTACAGCAGCAAGTCAGAATGTCAAATCAAATAGGTATTATTAGGAGTGAAATGGTTGTGTTTCTTCACCCCAACTGCACATGACATCAGTTTACATGTACGTTATTTTCAGTGATGAAGACAAACCGCACAGACGTTCACTGTACTTTAGTACATTTTGTAAACTTATGACTCTGAGTAGAGTATAGCCTGACTTAAACAAACAAATAACAACTTAGTATAGTCAGATTATTTTTTACACAACTTACATTTTGTAATCAAACTACCGAAACGAAAGTTGGTCACCACCGAAACGAAAGTTAAATCCGAAATAATCACTAAGTGTGGAGGCCAAAATTGTCCCCCCAAAAACCTGTTAGGAGTACGTTTCAGGCAATTTAGAGTTGATTGGTAGTACTTTGTAGTGACTTTTTTTGGTCCCTAACATTCATCGAGCTCTGGACTTAGTACATTTATTTTTTCACCATTGTGTCACTACCGAAACGAAAGTTTGTCACTACCGAAACGAAAGTTAAATCCAAAAAAGTCACTGAGTGTGGAGGCCAAAATCGTCCCCCCAAAAACCTGTTAGGAGTACGTTTCAGGTAATTTAGAGTTGATTGGTAGTACTTTGTAGTGACTTTTTTTGGTCCCTAACATTCATCGAGCTCTGGACTTAGTACATTTATTTTTTCACCATTGTGTCACTACCGAAACGAAAGTTTGTCACTACCGAAACGAAAGTTAAATCCGAAAAAATCACCAAGTGTGGAGGCCAAAATCGTCCCCCCAAAAACCTGTTAGGAGTACGTTTCAGGCAATTTAGAGTTGTTTGGTAGTACTTTGTAGTGGCTTTTTTTGGTCCCTAACATTCATCGAGCTCTGGACTTAGTAAATTTATTTTTTCACCATTGTGTCACTACCGAAACGAAAGTTTGTCACTACCGAAACGAAAGTTAAATCCGAAAAAATCACCAAGTGTGGTAGGAAGAATATAATGTGTCATCAAGTTTGCCCGGAATGGCTGATGTACAATTTACGGTACAGTTCTGTTGTAATTATATGTAAAGTAACTTGAAGTAAGTGGAAATAACATTAAATAAAGGCCTAATAAAGAACACATTTGTTCTAACGAAACCCTTACAGTAGACTAATAGTAGCCTAACATCACATCGTGTAGTTAGTAGTTGCGGGGTTCTTATTAGGCTTTGTTAGGTCTTATTAGGCTTTGTTAGGTCTTATTAGGCTTTGTTAGCCTCTAGGATTTATGTTCCATAATTAGAGTATAACTGTGTTTGTTTCTGTCTAATAGCAGAGAACACCATTTCTAATAACACCTTTTGTTACTTTTCATTCAATTTCTAATTAGAACATAATTAAGGGATAATAGTGGAAAATAAGGGTATACTGTAACAACGTTTCTTTCTTAATAATTAAAAAGTATTATTGCTAATAAGAAACACATTATTTGTAATAACGGCTTATTATGTCAAATTAGTGTACCGTAAATTGTGCTGCGACCGGCCGGATAATGCAAAAAAGAATATACTGGGGGTATGACAAATACCCAAACATTAACGCTTGTATACAGTCCCTGAACTTTTTTCTTGTATGAGGACTTGACAGTGGTACACGCCCTAATCCTAAAGCTAGAGGTTTTCCCACATCTTCTGGCTTTCATTTCTCCTGAAAATCCTCATCGTTTTTTCACCTCTCAAACATAATCTCCCACCGTAATACGAACAACCTTACACAATCTTCAGAGGGTTTAGGAACGTTACTGCACTCACGTGTCACCAAATCCCAGTCTGTTTCTTCTGTCTTGTCTCTCTTTTCTTAGAAGAAGGCAACGGGGAACTGTGGCAGGCCCCCTGACCTTGCCCACAATGGAGTCTCATATGGGAGCACCTCCAGGGCTGACAGGTATTAAAGAGGGGATTTAGATGGAGTTAAACCGTCACTTCACCTGGCGTTGATGCCCACGAAGACACGAACACACCGCTCCACCACCTGCCTCATTGTGCGAATGCCACGGGTACGCCTCCATGCCCCCAAGATATCCACAGGGTCAAATGTGACATAATTCCTTCATGATCACCCACCCATGTCAGTATGGTAGCGTGGGTCTCGATAGTGTGATTGCTGATGGTATAAACAGACTAAAACTCTACATTTATAGACCTTTAAACTCCCCCCCCCACCCCCCCCCACCCCCACTCCCTGCGGCTCCTCTGCTGCAAAAACTTCAAATACCAGCCATAGGACACACAGGTCACTACAGGGCCAAACTGGGACTTTGAAGCAAAAAACTAAACCATGTGTGCAAGTCAAAGCTGCTTTTGGGACAGTCCCACCCACGCTGTAGCATTATCTCTGCCACCACAGACATGCATGCACTGCCTGCAGCTCCTTGGAAGAAAACACGTTTGGCATTGGATGCACTTGTTTAATTATAGCTCTTCAGAGCCACACTGCAAATTATACCTTAATTTCCCCTCCTTTTTCACAAAGCATCGCTCTGCTTCTCTTTCTTCCGCAATCCTCTGTTTGGCGATTTTATTAGGCAAACACGGGGTAGAATACAATGGTTTGTAAGTAATGATGTGAAATGATAGCCGCGGGGGAAACTGCTGAACGAGAGCCATGCACTTGGCAGGGCAGAAGCTGGGGCTCCAAGAAATCTGGGTAGTCGGTCTGTGCTGCCCCGAGCACAGCAGTATCTTCTCTCTTCCACAACGAATAACAATATGATTGTTGTTTAGAGAAGAGGAGAGACCGTCATTTAAAGACGCAAATTAGAATGAAACTGAAGTATTGAGTAGTGACTTGAGTCGTTGCCAAGATGGCGTCATTACATTCTCTGTTCATTTATTTTGTCAGATCGAAGACATTGTTCCACTGTTAGTTTGACTGATTCAACCTTTGACATTATGGCTGGCAGCATGGACGTGATACAAGTGTTTGAAGCTTCACACAGGGTGGTGAAATTGTATTAGGTTCTCACAGTTTCAAAGACATTAGTATCCATCAAGTCCTACACTGGAACAATTTCAAGCATACATGTTGTGCCTGAAAAAGTCAGGTAGGCCAACTATAATAACCGAAGGTGCTACAGATTGTGTGCATTTTTTAGCTGTGAACTAGTTCTACAATTCTGTTCTCATTAACAGTGTTATAGAGAATTGATGCGGCCCCATGTAACTCGTCTCCGCAAATCAGAATGGTGTATTTTAAAATGTCAGTGCCATGATATAAATGTATACGTGTATACAGTACATACCAATTGTTTTAGTAATATCTTACATGGTGAGTGTTATGAAATAGAAGAATGTGCTTAAAACATTTTTTAAATCATTTTACAAACCGCTTCATGGAGGATATTTTTTGTTCATCTTATTCCCAGTTCATTCTTCAGCAGCCTGACTGCTTCCCCATCCCTTTGCGTTCACTTGAATGACTAAAGGGTTCTTCCAGATTCAGCCTTGCCTTCAAGGGTCTGTAGAAAGATGTCAAAATATCATCTCCTGGAGGGCTTGTGTAAAGCTGCCTGTGCAGGCACTCTGTCAGCTAGCAAGACGGCGCAGTCGCTCTCCCTGACTTCCACTTTTTCTTCCATCTCATTGTAGAAACAGGAAAATGTTGCCCTGACAGTAAGTAAATAAGCCAATTGCTCTTCAGTTGGTTAAGGGCCAGCTACTGTAAGATGGTTTGTGAGGAATTGATGGCTGTGTAGATGCAGTAAAAATGACTCTGTCATCACGATACATCACCCAGCACACCAGGAGAGCTGGACCGTTGAGACTTGAGACAGAGTAAAGACATGGGTCAAGGGCTTCCCACCAGGGTGAGCAGGGGCTGGCTCTTCCTCTAGATCTGACCTGCTTAACATGAACATATTAAGATATGTATTATAGGGAGATCCGGAGGAGCGGACAATTTTTTTCACCAAGACAGTACTGGCATGTACTGAAACAAAGCGAGTGCTCATTCAAGAACCATTTAGGGAATACTGTGTGCAGACGCATACTGAAGAGATAAAATCATGCTATTTTCATGCTATTTGATTTTATTAGATTTTGGTAAAAAATAAATACAAGTAAACACAATATAACTTAAACCCAGGATATACACATTAAAGTGTAATGAAACATTGTTTCCAAAGTGGTCCTGCAACATAAATAAAAAATAATTAGTCCAATAAAAGGGGAAAAGGGACCATATACAGACCCCAGGGGAACCCCTGTCAACAAAGTCTGTAATGGTATAGTGGTTAAGAAGAGAATAGTAGAGAAGCAGTAGGTTTACATCCAAATTCTGTTCTGTATTGTGAAATGCTCTGGTAGCATCACACCATGTTAGCTTGCACTGTATAATAACATATCTTGACACTTCAGTGAACTCAGAGATGATGGCAGTCGTCAGTATTCATTGATGAGTAGCCCTTATTTGAAGCAATAGGCCATCCAATTAAAAATAACGTAGACAAGGTCAACCACACCATACATACAAAATCAAGACCGGTGGATCTCAAAGAATGAGGTGAATGTTGCTTGTCATGATTACAAAAGAGCAACATGAAACTTCAAAGTTATTTTGAAATTGGAAACCTTTCCAGGCATGGTAATTTCAGTGCTATACCAGGCCTTTGATGTTTCCCCTTTGTTTAAAATGTTCCCCACTATGATTTAATATGCATCTAAAAAGAAAGAATATATCTACCTGTATCATTTAAAAGGCCCCTGTGGTCCACACCCCAGTCATTGATCACTGGTGTTGACAGAACAAGTCCATCACACATTCTCTGAGTCTATGATAATGAACAAGAATATGCACGTACAAGAAAACACCCTTGTGTATGTGAATACACAGATACACTTGAAAATATTTTATAAATAATTTATAAAATATATTAGAATATTTAATATGTAACAACAATCACATTTTTCCTCCGGGCACAACAGGGAATATATGAATGAACTGAACATACCACCTATTGCCAATGAATATACGAATGGATGTTAGTGTATGTAGGCTATACATAGTGCTGCAGGTGAGAACGTGTGTGTGTGTGTGTGTGTGTGTGTGTGTGTGTGTGTGTGTGTGTGTGTGTGTGTGTGTGTGTGTGTGTGTGTGTGTGTGTGTGTGTGTGTGTGTGTGTGTGTGTGTGTGTGTGTGTGTGTGTGTGTGTGTGTGTGTGTGTGTGCTAGTATATACTGTATATAGATAGATAGATAGATAGATAGATAGATAGATAGATAGATAGATAGATAGATAGATAGATAGATAGATAGATAGATAGATAGATAGATAGATAGATAGATAGATAGATAGATAGATAGATAGATATATAGATAGATAGATAGATAGATAGATAGATAGATAGAGATATGAGAGAAAGGGAGGGGGAGGGAGAGAGAGAGAGTCTGTATTTCAGAGTGATCTTTATTGTCACTGCTCACCAAAACAAAGGCAGTTTTGTGATGTTGAAAGCCTATACTGTCCTTGGTGGGAAACATCTCAGGACCCCACCTTTTATGTAAAATTATATTTTTGGCCAGAAAATAAAATATGTCCACCAGATGGAAATTATTTTATTTACTCAAGTGCGTTAATGGTATTTTCTATTGACCAGATCTGTAGGTGGCACACTTGAATAAATAAAAGATTTTTTTTCTGGTGGACATGTTTTATGTTCTGGCCAAAAAGTGTACACAAATGGTAGGGTCTGGAGATGTTTCCCACCGAGGAGAGTAGGCTTTCAATATCATAAAACTGCCTTTGTTTCGGTGAGTAGCTAAATTTATTTTTGCTTTTTATAAAGCTTTATTTTGACTACAGTTGGAGACCACACACGATAGATAGTGGAAGCCAGCGGGCAAATCCCCGTTGCTGGAATTGAAGCTAATTTCCGGGTTCTCTTACAGCATGCAGTTCCTATTAATGACCCAGCAGATGTCGCTATTTCACCTTCTGCAGAGCACTTGATTTTATTACCATAATAAAAAATAAAAACACTATATGTTTTCAATCGCTAGTTTAAAGTATTTTTTAAATCATCATGATTTGCGTTAAGTAAATTATGGTCCCATTAATTTAAAAATGAATGATACAGTAGGGTATGTTTCTAGGGCTTCTACTGGTTCTACCTAGTGAAGACCCGCCCTCGCTGCGGTTGCAGGCAATAGCAGTCGTTTCCGGTTTCATTGCGGGACTGGAAGTTCAAAGATGGCAGATTTCAACCAGTGGCTTCAAAACGGTCTGTAGAAACCAATGGGGCTCCCTTTGTCCATTAATGTTACAGTCTATGGGTAGAGCAGGAGAGGTAAGTAGAAAATAAAAGAACACAGGATACAAACAGTTCAAATAATCAAAGGTATACATATAGCGTGTGTAGCAGCAGGTATGTAAATTATGTTTAGAACGTTACTGTAGCATCATATGCTGGTGTATACATAATGACGCCCTGAGGCGAGGTGAAAGAAAGTAGCTCTCTGCAGTTACAGTGTTCTAAAGGTGCCGTTCAATAGACCAGTTTGTGCAACAGTGGAAGTCGCTAACCTCATGTCCACATACAGGTATAAAAACAAGAACGAAATGACAAGTCATACTGTATTCTACCAGGTGCTCTGTGTGTGTGTGTGTGTGTGTGTGTGTGTGTGTGTGTGTGTGTGTGTGTGTGTGTGTGTGTGTGTGTGTGTGTGTGTGTGTGTGTGTGTGTGTGTGTGTGTGTGTGTGTGTGTGTGTGTGTGTGTGTGCAGTGGTGGCTTATCCAACGGGCTTGAGGTGCTGAAGCACAGGGCACCAACCTTTGGGGGGGCACCAAACGGCGTGAAGAAAAAAAAAACTCCTACGAATTTAGAGCGTTCTTTTCTTCCGCGCAGCACGAATAGCGAAGATTAAAGTCAGGGTGAACATGGCCAAATAATAACTTAATAGCCAAACTAGGTCTAATGAAGCACACTAGCATTTAGGCTAACTCTGCTGCCTGAGGCCAGCACTGTCTGCAACTGTTGCAGTGTTGAAGGAGGGGAGCGGAGGGCGGTTACTGTGGAGGACGGGCCGTCTCCCCATTGGCTCAAAGGACAGGCAAAAAGGGGAAGTGTCCCCATTGGATTTAAAGGAGTGAAGGACAGCCAGGATAGCCAATGATTGAAAACATGTCGAACATGATGCAAATTTTTAGGATGACGATTTTTAGGATGACGATTAGGTCTGACTGTTTGTAGACTCAGGCGCTCTTCGAGGGGTGCAATCCGTTAGTCCGACAGCGCATTCCTCCGACAGCGCAGTGCTCCGACATTAAACAGTAAACCCGAACCAAACCCGCACCCTAACCCTAACCGCACGCGGATGCCACATAGTCGGAGAAAAGGTCTGTCGGATTAATGCATGCCTCCCCTCTTCGAGCACCTGGTAAAAAACTACAGAAGGTAAATCCGCTTGAGGAAGTATGAGTGTAATGCACAGGAAGGTAATTTAGCATAAGAAGACTAGACCGACATAAGGGCAAGTGTTTCAGTGCGACAGGCCAGCCTGGAAGTAGGCGTCTTGGTTTGCATTGAAAATTAACGGTAGCCTGCACCTTTGTAGCTGCTAGTGTGAACGCAGCATTAGAACACTGAATGATAATCATTCAGGTTATACTGTAGGAGTAGTTCACCCAAAAAATGACTTCGTTTCTATCAATTATACACAAGTAAGACGCGTGAACGCTGGAAGCGAACGCAGCTTGAAAATATTGTGTATTTACAGACTTTGTGTGTGTGTGTGTCTGTGTGTGTTTGTGTTTTGACTGTAGCTGCACTCTGGCGCACTCTGTCGGCCGCAACCAGGCAGTGCACTGCACACAGACAGACAGACACACACACACACACACACAAGCCGAGCAGACTTTCATAGTAAGGTCCACTTGGGCTCCTTCCGCGTTCGCAACCACTAGACCATACCCGGTGAAAGGCGCAGGTGAAAGTAGTTGCAAAGTTGGGGTTAATGCACGTCCTGTCGCGCGGTTTCTCCCCCCCCCTCCTCCCCGTCGTGGCGCCCCCCCCCCCCCCCCCCCCCCCCTCCTCCCCGTCTTGGCTTCCCACCCTCCTCCCCGTCGTGGCTTCCCACCTCCTCCCCCCCGTGGGTCGCGTTGCGTCACCCCTCCCCACGGGCGTATATATATATATATATATATATACATCAGCACGGAGAATGGCGTAGGCATGTTACTCGCCCGCCCCGGGTCCGTCTGGTGTGTTTACTTTCCACAGAAAGAATTGTGCTGAGAGAGTGGGCGGGGTCTCGGTGTTGCCATGTCCGCGTACTGTAAGCGCTGTAGGGGCAATGTTGGTGGTATAGGGTTCGTTTGGTTTGGCCTCGTTTTCATAGACCTTGCTGCTTGTTTCTCTCGTGAAACCTGGCAACGACGCATGCGCAGTTTGATCAAGAGTCCCCCAAACCAAGACACCACCACCACCACCGTGAGGTTACTAGAATTATAGTAGGATAGTAGGATGAAGCCTTGAATTCATGGATTTTGTTTGTTTTTGTCACGTTCCTAAGCTAATAATTTGATCACCCGGCCAGGAGATCCTACCGGATACATTAGCATCTCTCCACCGGTAATCAAATCATTGGCTTAGGAATTCGATGAAAGCAAAAAGGGGATCAAGGGGTGTGCAATTGATAGAAAATAAGTACTTTTTTGGGTGAGCTACTCTTTTAACTGTTAACATCAATAGGCCACCTTGCTTCTGTCATGTCAAGTCCAAATAAAAATAAATTAACCTAACGCAGTCCTTCTAAAAGGAAACTGACCCATTTCTTATCCATCTGTGTGGAAGTGAGTGAAGCGTTGCTATGGAGATTCACTTGAATATTCATCAATCAATCCTAATAAGAATTCAAATAGAAAAGTTGCCCCTGTTATGCGTCTCCAAAGAAAGACAAGTAAGTAGCCTGCCTACATTTAATTATTGTTAGAAATGTTCAAATATCTCTCGTCTTGTAAGAATTAATATGCAGTTTAAAAAAATAAGCATGTGAATATTATAATGTGTAAAACACACTAATTCAGTCTAAATCCCTTTTTTGGAGTGGAAACACCCCTGAAACACCCCAATGCGCACCCTGCATTTGCGCCAGATTGTCTAAATAGTGTCCCATTGATTTATCTTTATCTTGTGTTTTCTATCATTCTGGGAGGAGTTATGACTTATTTCACTCATTTTTGATCAAATGAGAAAATTAAGACTTCACAGGTGCTTGCAATGGAGTCTGCCACTTTAAATGAATTGCTTGTCCTTCCCCATCAAGTAACAATTTAATGTGGCCAGTGAGTCATGAGCAGGTGCACACTCGGCTGCAAAAATGATTTCTGTACGTAACAACAGGTCAGGGATTTCTTCCTTGCTGTTAGTTGCCACCCAACAACTTCCACCCTTGCAAACCACCAGCCCAAGACAAAGAGTCTAAATGGATAAAATAATAATTATCCCCCACAAATGGAATTTGCCATCCTTCACATCCATCCATTGTAGGACTGATGAATAACAGAGGACAAAGTCCTATGTGTGTCTTTAGCCTCTTGTCTGGGGGTGTGGACCCCCCCAGGAAAGATAGGCTTCACACTCTGAGCATGATTTCTCCGCTTGCCTTGACTTTCCAATTGATCGCTTGTGTTAATTGCAGGCATTGATCAGAACAGAGGCAGACAGGAGGTTGTTTTAATAGGCCTGTGTGTTCAGAGTGAGTAAGGAGGAGTGCTGTTGCTGTTGAATGAAGCAGCAATAAAGTTTTCCAGTGAGTCCCATGGACTAAAGCCTCTGAACGGCGAGGTGCATTTATGAGGTTTTTTAGCAAGGCAACTAACACCCAACAACTCAGCCTATTTGTCTAACAAGTATACGGTATACTGTACAATACATATACTGCACATATCATAGTACAGTACTGTACAATACATAGTATACATACTGTAGTATGCGTGTACGTGAGGGTGTGATTTATACTTTGTTGTACGTCGGAGCATAAATTGGGCATTACTTTGCATTAAATCTAAGGTCAAACTCCAGGGTAACAGCAAAGCCTCCATACCAGTGGTTCCCAAACCTTTTAGCTCAAGACCCAAAAGAGAAATTTGATGACGCGTTGTGAGCTTGCAGATCTACTATTTTCACTATACGGTACCTCATAAAAGTTTATTTCTATGGAAATCCTTAGATCTCCATAATTTTATTTATGAAATTATTTTGAAGAATGTTTGAATTTTCTTTTTAATTTAGGGAAAATTGTGAATTATTTTCAACATTTTTGAAAATCTTTTAAAAAAATATCTTACTGGGAAAAAAAGGGGGGGATATTGACTTGCGAACCATAAAATTGGGTCCACGACCCAAATATGAGTGCTGACCCGCTGCTCTATACACATACAGTACAGTTAGTGGTGTGGTCTTGGGCTGGAGATCAAGACCTCTCCATTTAGCTTGCAGCCTGTTTAGCACTGAGCTCTTGTTCATTGTTCTTGGGGGAATGTGAGCTAAACGAATAAAAAGAGCTGTAAGAAGGGTGATACTGTATACACTTTATGATTGATTGGGGAGAGAGGGACTCTGATAGTGGAGAAGAGGAAGGGGCACACGATAGGTAGGAAGGTAAAGTGACATTTTTGGTGGTGTTTCTTCTGTTAATTACCATGTCCCCCAGTGTGATTCTCTCTCTCCCCCCTCTCTCAGCTTTTTTCCACTTTCCTTCAGTTTTCTAATTGCTCGGTTTTAATTAAAGCCACACAACAGCAACACCGACTCCATTAAAAGTTGAAGAACACACACACACGCACACGCACGCGCACGCACACACACACACACACACACACACACACACACACACACACACACACACACACACACACACACACACACACACACACACACACACACACACACACACACACACAGTGTCACAGGCTATATTTTAGATATATTTCTGCCCAAGGATGCTGTACTAACTATAGTCTCACGGTTTAGGATGAATCAACAAGCCTCCTCTCTGCTGCATGAATAAGAGATGTGAAATCTCTCTCTCTCTCTCTCTCTCTCTCTCTCTCTCTCTCTCTCTCTCTCTCTCTCTCTCTCTGGATGCTATTTCGGGAGCCCTTAGTGTGTTGGGATGATGAGTAATAACTGCCATGCATCTTCAGTGTTTTCATCAACACCATGTACAGTATTTATAGGAACCAGTGGATTGCTTCTTTAGTGTTGTGAACTGGCACATGCCTCTTGTTAGTTAACCAAGTTGATCTATTTATTGTTTGTTTTACGCACAGGTCATGATAGCAATAGTACTTTCTCGCAATTCTCTTGTCATCCATGGCCCATGTACAGTATGTCCCCCTTCTCTGCCCATCACACTGCCTTCTGTGGTGATTCAGTCTCTGGCTGCTTTATTACTCCAATAAGTATGTATATTGTGGAGTATCGCTAGGAAATCGCCTGATAGGTAAGCACCGCACCATGGAGAGACAGTGGGACAGAGACAGAGGGAGGCCCTGCAGACAGCACAGCAGCCTCGGGTGTGTCATAGAGGGGCGTTACCTACCAATCGCCCTCATGAATCAACCCCAACTGAGCGCACCTGCGAGGACCGGCTAGGTGTGGCCAGTGCCATCTATTAGAGAGTTATGCCAACTTCGTTCACTTCTTCGGGCCAGGTCTTCTATACACATACATTGGCGAATAGTGACAAATCCCTAAACCGGAAGTTCATGGAACGCATTGAAGTCGACGGCTCCTTGTCACTATTTCCAGCTACATGAACCACGTGACCGACGCTGTTTCTGACCCCTCATTGGCGCAACTCTCTAATAGAAGGCTCTGGGTGTGGCACCAAACCTCAAAATCAGCCACTCTGTCTCAGTGTAGCACTGGCTCTCCTGGTGAACAGACGGGTGCTCAGGCGGTAAGCGATCTCTCCACTATTTCCCTCACAATGTTAATTGCTGGTGAAATGTAGAACTAAAGGACTCTTTCTTTTACCTCATAGGCAACCTACGGAGAGATGTAAAGAATGCTGATGTTATGATGCATGGATGCCCCGGACCCGGGAAGATTTTCTGTTGAACATTATTATTTCCTTTTGACAAAAAACGTATAAACAACACTCTCTGAGCCTGGCTGCAAATAAATGCCCTTTATTGGGTTTGTACCCTGCCTTCTGTGTCTTGGCCTTGATCAGTTCCCCACATACAGTATGGTGGAGAATACGGGTAATACTGATCCACGCCAAAACCCACAAGATGGAGCATGCCAGTGCCTTAACGGCACTACTGAAAAGCCAAACAGACTTGCAGACAGCTCTCTCTCTCTCTGGATGCTATTTCGGGAGCCCTTAGTGTGTTGGGATGATGAGTAATAACTGCCATGCATCTTCAGTGTTTTCATCAACACCATGTACAGTATTTATAGGAACCAGTGGATTGCTTCTTTAGTGTTGTGAACTGGCACATGCCTCTTGTTAGTTAACCAAGTTGATCTATTGTTTGTTTTACCCCCACACAGGTAGTGATAGCAATAGTACTTTCTCGCAATTCTCTTGTCATCCATGGCCCATGTACAGTATGTCCCCCTTCTCTGCCCATCACACTGCCCTCTGTGGTGATTCAGTCTCTGGCTGCTTTCCTACTCCAATAAGTATGTATGTATATGTACATTATGTCCTCCTGTGTCCTGAATCCCTCATGTGCTGTGATGTGATCCCCTCTCTTCCACTCCCTTTGGTCGTTCTCTCATTTCCTTAATGATAGCATGTTCCATATTTTAATATTTGTGTATTTTTACCCTGTCCCGTCTGTAACGGCAGCTTTGTTGGCTCGAGCTTGTTAGGGATGCGTTGGGTGACCTACCTGCATTTATATAGACCGGATTCTCCAAGCAGAGCTCTGACAAGTATGCTGCTCGCTCCTGCTGGATCCCACTGCAACGAGACAATTACAATTAGGCTGTCGGCTTTGAAGTTCTTGACAAATAAGTGGGTCAAGTCAGATGAGAGTATCTGTGAGTGAGATACTAATTTACCTCAAAGCTGGGAAAAAATCCAATAAGAGACTCTGCCAACAAGCTGGCTTGAAATGATTGTCTCAAGTCTAAGATTAGAGTGTTATTCATCTCAAGTTTATTGCATGTATTTGGTCCAGCTCCATTACGCCAGCAATATATTGTCGTTACCTTGATAAGTTAATTGGGTGTTATGTTTATAGCACTGAAAAGGATCCCTGAGCTCAATATAGAATGTTTCCAATGATTAATTTACTTTCTAATGAAATCTGTAAATTTCTGTAATGCAGTTGCTGGATTAGGAAATAATCTCTGTGGAATCCCTGGCTTTAGCTGGTGCCATTTTACTAGGGGTGACTAAGCATCCATTTCAGACAGAGCAAATATTTCCTAAAGGACATCAAACAATCAGAAGTAAAGGTGAAGGGGGCACGTCTCTGACTCTGACGTTTGAAGGGCACATCTCTGCTTTAATCTTCATAAAGTTTTGTCCTCCTGAAGGTACTTAACATTTTTACAGTGATGGCCTTGAGAGACAATGTGGGCCCAGGCTATGTGATTATGGCCCTGTAAATAGGCCTTTATGAGGATTCATTTCATTCCATCATTTGTAAAAAAAAAAAAATGGTCGCAGGGACCTCATTTGGCAAAGACATGTATTCCAATGTCAAAATCTGACCTTTAGTTATTTTTCAAGAATATAGCTTTTGAAACGCTTCAAAAAACATGTTCAGTTTTCAAGGAAATATCTTTGTACAGCCAACTGACATTCCCAGGGTCTTATTAATTGAACGCCAGAGGTTAATCTCATAATGTACTTACCAGTGCCAAGCTTTTATTGTTGTTTTTTTTTTTTCTTCATGTCGCCATAGACCCCGCTAAATCCGGTAAAAAATCGCGTTCATTTGGTTCGACACAAACACAGGATCCGTGTGAAGCAAGTAGTGAAAACTGCGACCCGATCCGTTCCGCCATTTTGAAGTTACAGCCGAATACATTAGACCGTGCGATGCGGTGAGAATAACAACAGCCGAGATAATCGACCCCAAAGTTGATTCCTAGACAGGAAACGGATGGGAACGAAATTTCCGGAACTAGTTTTATTTCGTTTCCGGTCGGCCCCCGGAACCGGAAGGGCTAAAAAAAAAAATCCGGAAAGTGCACTTTTTCGAATTAACATGGGTTTTCAATATGTAAACAGTTTGCGTAGATCTACGCGACTGGCACGCTGCGGCTTTAAATAGGTTCGCATAGATCTACGCGATTGGCAGTCAATGTGTTAATACGACTGCATAGCATAGACTCGACTTAATGTTTGCACAACTAAAAAGCTGCCAAAATGCATACAGTACATAGTATGATTTATTAAATCGCAGCATACAGCACCAGTACGGTGATGATTATTTTAAGAAAAATTACAATGCAGGAGGTGTCCCCATATTAATCAGCTTTATACAGAATCCACACTCAATCAACCCACACAATTAGCAACAGATGTTGGAACACACCAAATTTGCCTAGTTACCAGTTTAATTCACTTATTTCAAAGAAAATAGGAAAAGGGCAATCAAATATAAATTAAAAGAACACACACACACACACACACACACACACACACACACACACACACACACACACACACACACACACACACACACACACACACACACACACACACACACACACACACTAAACAAGCATAGCTTTGCCTAATGGGAAGTTGATGGTTCATTCATGGTAGATGAGACAAAAAAACGAGAATATTACTTGGAGACCTTTACTGCCAGCACAAATGAAATAACACATTTTAAAATGTTAACAGTTGACACCAACAGTACCAATTATAAAGTGTCACCAATACCTCTTTGTTTGTTAGCAATCAGTATGCATCATTGTGTGCAAACATAAAACCTCAGAATCATAGCGATTTATGGGTGGCTTGTACTGACATGCCCTACTGCTCATAACAGAAGGTTTCAGGAATGAGATATCTAAATCAGGCTTCAGGAGCATTGTTTACAGATACAACAACAAATGAACACTTACAGTATTGAGATCCAAGAGAGGCCTCTTGTTGCAGTGATGCAGGGTGAGGCACTAAAGTGTGCCGAGATGTGGGGGCGCAGGTTGTGTAGGGTGTATGGGGAGGGAGGGAGGTGGGGACAAATCCATTGCCAGTTGCCTGAGCTGCTCATCAATTCAAATGTAATTCCACAGCCATCCTCAACCATGCATAAAACTAACTCCTCCGTTTTTTTCCTCATTTCTTTTTAACAGAATACGAAAGGGGGGAGGACTAAATTGTGCACTTACTTGTGGATCAATTTCCATCATGGTGAGAGGGATATAGAGGAGAGGAAATTGAATTTATGTTCTGGAGGTCCATTAATAATAATAATAACCCAGAATATCTGCAGATTCTGTGTGACACATTCATAAATACCCTTAGAGCTTTTAAATGATTTATTGAACTGCAGCGTACCTCGCCAAGCTGTTTCTGAAGACTGATTTATACAATGGTGTCGCACCGCGAAAATAGCAGATCTACAAGCTCACAACACAATTGATGACCATGATGACCATGAATGTTGTGAGCTTGTAGATTGGCTATTTATATTGCAATGCAGTATAAATCAGGTTTGAGAATGGAGGATGCATAGTCGGAACTGTACAATGGTACTTCGGTTTTGGTCGATTTTGTTTTTGCTTTCCATCTCTGTTGGTCAATAACTCCCCCTGATGTTTTCCCTTTGTCGACAAAATGTGCGCTTTGATTTGCTTTCTGTCATCCATATTGTATTGACATTGTATATTGTTTCTAAATTATAGCTGTGCCTCTGTTTGTTGAGAAGGAGCCCGTTTAGCCTACGTGATCTGATCAAGGGAAACAGATTTCAAAGTACAGCAGAGATGGAGTGGGAAACAGGGTGGAAAAAAGACAAACTTGCTGACAGAATCAATTCCTGGTTTAAATTAATTATAATGAGAATGCAAGCGGTGGGTGGAAGGAGCATATCTTCTACTTTCTCAAGAGACAGCATAGCCAAGCTGTTGGAAATCAAAATGCTCAGTGTTAATTTCACTAAAATTAACATGTAAGACTAACTAACACAGATTTTACTGCGCACTGAATGGAAGACTAGGAAAGACTCAAATGGCAACTGTCAACATAAGAAGATATAGATTTTAATATCTTTATAAACATTTCTGTACTGTTGTACTTTGATAATTTATTGAACAATCGAGTTATGGCAAAAGAGAGGAGATGGGGATACAGTAGAATAACAAGTAGGGAAATGAGGAATTGTGCATTTCTTTTCGTTACTGAATAAAGGTTCTGATAGGGTATCATGAAAAAATATATAAACAAATTACCCAGAAATGCAAAAGTGAAATCATATAAAGTAAACTACTTTTGAACAAAGATCCCCTCGACATGAGGAGCCGAAAACCCTGTTATGTCACTGATATTGTTCTCCTAGTAATACAGAAAATGATTCATATCAGCTCTGCAATGAAGTCCTCTCATGTTCATTGTTAATGGTACAGTTCACATCAATGTTACAAACACCAGCATGTCCTTAGTTTAAGGGAGTCACAAAAGTTCCAGACGCACAAGGAGATGTCCTGCAGTGTCCCCCTGTTTCTTTAGGAGCGATTGTCTTGCTCTTTGATCCCCTCATCCATTGTCACTCAGATCAGTTGATGAAGAGGCGTAATCGCAGTTCTTTCCTCAAGTTCTCCATTTTGCCATGCTTTGTTATTTTTTCCCCCCTTATTTATCACAGATGTCATTTAAGGTACACACACTTTTTTTTCTTGAGTTATTGGTCTGTTGTATTCCTTTTGTAGTTGATTGATTAGAAAAAAATATATGTTCCTCATCCCTCCTCATGTTCTCAATGAGGAGGGATAACCCCCCCCCTGCAGAGGGATGAGTTCAGCCTGGCACAACCTCACTAGGAAGTTGAGAAAGCCCCCATCCTCCCCTTGACTCCTAATGCTTAATTTATACTCCATTGTACAATGGTGTCGCGTGCCAAAAATAGCCGATCTACAAGCTCGTGAACTTGTGGATCGGCTGCTCTTGGCTCGCCACATTGTCGTATGACGAAGTAAAAAATCACGCTTAAGGCTCTGTTTTCTGCTGTTTTGTCCTGAAGCAGAGTCCATCCCTATAGGTCCTATTGAGCCTCAACAAAAATCAATTGAACAACATTTGACAGGATTACAGACAGGCTCTTCAATATTCACAGCTTGTTCTCCCAGAGACACACATTGTTTTCCAAGCAAATGAGAATAGCGCACGTCAGTCCTTGTCACCTCCGTACAGATATTATTAGCAGCTTGGGTGTGGGGGGGGGGGGAGGGGGGGGGTAGCTTAATGTTCAGTTGCACAAGAGAAGAGCAATGGCATGATGCGATGGTGGAAGCATGGCTAGGGAGAAATGCTATAACCATGAGAAAGGAATTCTATTAAGGTGGTAGGAAGCTGGTACAGTACCTGGAACAGAAGCCAGCCAGAAATATGCAGTCAGGGCATTGTTTACAAGTGCTTCTGCATTACATAGTGTCTCTCAGCTAACCAGTTGCTCTGTTTGGACCCCTAACAGAGCTAGTGGCTGCAGATTTCCATTCTGCTGAATAGTGGGTATAGCACATTCCTGCGTCTGATACAGAAGGTTGGTTTATTTCCCCTGCTTACATATTTCAATTCCCTGCTGATGTGAAGTAGCCTATCTGCACCAAATTTGTCAAAGAATGCAGTACAAAAATATATTTGGCAAAATAATATGAAAATGAGAGAGCGCATGCCTTCAGGGGCTTCACAGGGTCATGTACCCCCCAGGCCCCCACACACCAAGATAAAGATTTTAATGTGAAACCTGTATGTGAAAATTAAAGCTGGATTTAGCAATAATAGTTTGAGCTTATTCATCTCACAGCTAGATATTTCACTTGACTTAACTCTCTCTCTCTCTCTCTCTCTCTCTCTCTCTCTCTCTCTCTCTCTCTCTCTCTCTCTCTCTCTCTCTCTCTCTCTCTCTCTCTCTCTCTCTCTCTCTCTCTCTCTCTCTCTCTCTCTCTCTCTCTCTCTCTCTCTCTCTCTCTCTCTCTCTCTCTCTCTCTCTCTCTAGTTAGTTTGGTTATCTGAATCCCAGCTGTGTGTATGACAGAATGTAAAAAATAACAGGTGTCAAGACAGCAAGTGATGAAACCATAATGGCAACATGGCAGTGCAAGCTTTAGTCTGCTTTTCTCGTTTGTCTTTCCATGACCCTTGGTCCCATGGACAGAAATGTGAGTCTTTCCGCATTGGATGTTTGGAGGTCTGTTTCAGAGTCTAGACAGTAAGGCTCCCTACACGACATTTTAAACACAAGCACACACACTCGCGTGCGCAGGCGAGCACACACACACACACACACACACACACACACACACACACACACACACACACACACACACACACACACACACACACACACACACACACACACACACACACACACACACACACATACACAAAAGACACACAGGCCTTGTAGTGCAGGAGCAAGAGGGTCAGAGGGCTGCGCTTTCATTGATTAGCAACGATCTATCATAGGTCAACGAAGAATGTAGTCAGTGGTTACGGCTACAAAGGCGCCCAACACGGTGTAGACATATATTAAGGACTGGAATAAGGTCGCCCCATTGGTGGCTTGTTGAACCCCACTAGGGGGTCGAACAGTGGTCCGCGGCGTGCACTTGTGCTTCCTCCGTGTGATGGTCCCGTCCGGAGAAGTGTGGTCATATTTGCCACCATCTGTGAAATCTGGTGAGGAATCCTCTTTGTCTGCCATGACCTCCTTCGAAAGGTGCACCTCATTATCTCCTTTCCCCTTGTTTGCCCTATTGCGGGGCTTAGTACAGTTCCGAGCGCGGCCGGGCCTCGAGGGGTACACTATGCGGGTCTGTCCCCCAGAGCCCACTGCCACGCCACCGT
The DNA here is from genome assembly GCF_963454915.1 of Gymnoscopelus microlampas. Lineage (NCBI taxonomy): Eukaryota > Metazoa > Chordata > Actinopteri > Myctophiformes > Myctophidae > Gymnoscopelus > Gymnoscopelus microlampas. The sequence goes on along the minus strand of NC_139945.1, from coordinate 42,555,769 downwards.
TTACAGATGGGTTTACTGTGCCAGACAGATTGTTGGTCTTACTCTGGGCTCTGGACTCAGAGTTGGGGACAGTTGGGGAGCAGTTGGGAAAGTCTTCCTTGACCATCTGCTTGAGGTCCTTTCCAACCATATCATCTGGGGCCTGGCAGCCCACAGAGGAGGTGGAGCCTCGGAAGCGTTTGAGCCACTCCCACAGTGACACAGCCTTGCAGTCGCACACCCAGGGGTTGTCGTTGAGGCGCAGGTATTCCAGGGCAGGCAACGTCTCCAGGCACTGCCCAGATAGCTCCTTCAGGGTGTTGTTGAACAGGTAGAGGGTGGTGAGGCGTCGCAGGTCGTGGAAGGCCAGGCGGTCCACCCACTGAAGCTGGTTGTGGTGCAGAAGCAGGCGGTCCAAGGCCCTTAGGCCTCTGAAGGTGTTCTGGTGAAGGCTCCACAAGCGGTTTCCATGGAGGAAAAGGTGGCTCAAGTTGTGGAGGTCCGCAAATGTGTCGTCCTGCAGGAACTTCAGATGATTATCCTGAGAAGATACAAGTGGTACACAATAAAATGATAACGCAACAAGGCAATCTATAGATGTGCATAATTGAGCCCCTTGACTCATCACCTTTCAGTTGGAGTGTCTGGTTGTGTTTGTTTTGGCACCCTCTAGAGCACACTCTAGAGGACACATTTGCAGACAAAGGGACATGCATACATACAGTACATACCATGCATGCATACAGACAGACAGACAGACAGACAGACAGACAGACAGATCGCAAACTTCGCATCACTTTGCTTTGATAATCATGCTATTATTGTATTCTCACTGTGTTCCACCAGTATTGTTTTCCTTCTACTGTATGTAACTATAAATGTTAATATGTTTTGTACATTTTATATCATTCTTACAACCCTTCATTAAAGTTTCTGCAGAAATACACCTCATACCTGCAAGTAGAGATACTGCAGGTTTCTGAGGCCTTGGAATATGTTGTTCGGCAGTGCGCTGAGACCACAGCGGTACAGGTGCAGTGCGTGGAGCCGCCCCAGCCCATGGAAGGTGTCCGCAGCCAAGGAACGCAGGTGGCGGTTGTCCCCCAGATCCAGCTCCTCTAACAGCGTAAAGCCGTGGAAAGTGGAGGGCTCGATATAGGTGATGTTGTTGGAGTAGATCCAGAGGGTGACCGTGGTGGAGCTGAAGTGGCCCTGCAACAGCCGGTGGATCTTGTTGTTCTGCAGGAAGATACGCTCGCTGTCGGGGGGAATGCCTTCAGGGACAGTCATGAAGTTGTGAGCTTGGCAGGAGACGGTGCTGGGCGCAGTGTAGCAGATGCAGTGACGAGGGCAGGACCAGGAAAGCTCTAGCCCACAGAGTACCAGCAGGAACTCGAGCCCACAGCCTGCAGCAAGAATGCGCACACACACACACGCACACGCACACACACACACACACACACGCACACACACACGCACACACACACGCACACGCACACGCACACAGGCAGGCAGAGAAAGGAGGAAGAGAGTGAGAGACAGGAGATCGAAAAGTAAGGTTAGAAAATATAAAGAGAGGGTAACTAATCACACAGACAAAATAGAAAGGGAGAAATGAATTAGTGGAGGTACATATATATTTGGACTATGGGTTGGATTTTGTATTAGAATTAAGCCTTAATACTTTGATGTTCAATTCACTTGAAAGGGTGGAAGATTAGTTTGGAATTTATTTAATATTTTTTAGAAGACCAGAGAAATTGGTTGGGAGATAGAAATGATTTAAGCAGTCAATTTCTTTCTCACAAGAGTGATATTGACTTGGAAAGGCAGTGAATGACAGAGGGTATAAGAAATATAGACGCAGTACAGGGCTAAACAGTGAGCGCTACAATGAGAGGGATGATGAAGAGGCCAGACAGAATGACAGATATATTTATATTACAGGGACAACTTCTACTCTGATAAATGACTACTGCCAAATGGGGCCACCTGTTGCTTGCCACAGCTTTTTTTGTGGCAGGATAACACTGGGATTGCACTTGTACCACATTATTTGATACAAATTGATACAATGTTTTACTCTTCTCTCTAGGCCTGGAATCTTCAAGTCTAAAGCCTCCGGTGCCCAGGTGTATTTCTCTTTTAGGCCTGTGCTGAAGAGTCTATTGAACACAGCACACAATAATAACTCCTACCCTTGTGAGTCACTATAACTTATCAGCCAAAGCCGACTGAATCCCCTGAGCAACACGTAGATCTCTACACATACTGTACTGTACAGCATTGGTTCTCAAAGTGGGGTCCGGGGACCCCCAGGGGTACTTGAGGGGGTTCCAGGGGGTCCCCTGCAAAATGTGTTAATATAGCGTCACAATAATTTTAACCTTTTATACTTTGGCTATTAAAAAATAGCAGATATACAAGCTCATAGCGCAAATATTTGCCTCTGTGGGTCCCTGGAGCACAATGTTTGAGATGGGGGTCCGTGGCCAAATACATATCATTTTGGGGGTCCTTGACATGAAAAGGTTTTAGAACCACTGCTGTACAGTATATGCACATGTCAGGCATTACATCTTTCCTATATTCCTCCAGCCTTGGGGAGATGTTCTGTTAAGAATTTAGCTTATTTATGTCCATCGCATGGCTATGCAGCAGCCGTAGCTGTGATCAGCCAGTTTCAGTTTGTCTTGTTAAATGGGGCGTGGAATGCTCGCTTAAACTCATAGTAAGCTTCTGTGACACATTCAGCCCCCTTGCCGTGAGGTGACATGATTTCCCAGACCCTAGACTTGCTAGCTGTGACTTTATCCACAGCCTCATCCCGAATGAAATGAAAGTACGACTCACATCCTATCATGAAAAGTCCCCTCTGACAACCTCTGGCTGTGTTCTACTTAATTTATTATTCAAGGCGTAGTGGCAGCGTGATTCACTGCTCCTAATCGATACGCCTCTGTTGCCTTTTAACTCACCCTGTAATCCTGGGGCTTTTACGGTGGAATTCAGGAGCAGAAGAATTATTCCTTTGCAGGAGACAGGCGTATTTACCGGAATATATTTTCTCCCCAAACGATGGCTAAGCTGTGACATTCAGCGTCTGACTCCACTGACCTTTTGCAGTAATTCTCTCTCGCTCTGTGTCTTGGCTGCACTGCCAGAGAGGAGTGCTAGCTATGTGTGTCACCTGAGCAGGAGGCGCGTGCTCCCTTGGGCCCTGCGGTAATCCTGTGTGTTAAGCCCTCACACTAAGTGACAATAGGGAAATAATGCATCCTCCTTTAATCACCAAACAAATGTGTCCCCAAAATGAGATGATTCTTTATGGGTGAGCAACTATCAGAAGGTTAAACGGTGTGTGTGTGTGTGTGTGTGTGTGTGTGTGTGTGTGTGTGTGTGTGTGTGTGTGTGTGTGTGTGTGTGTGTGTGTGTGTGTGCTTGTGCGTGTGTGTGTGTGCGCACGCGGGCAAGATACCTGTATGTAGGTGACCGTGTGCCATGTTTGTCTTTGGGAGTATGCCACAAAATGATGAGGCCTTCGGCCCTTGTCACCAGAGCACCACCATCAATTTGTGGGTTACCAGTACCGGGACATCGCTCACTGCATACTCTTTGTCTATCCCAGTGGTTCTCAACCTGTGTGTCGGAACCCCCAGGGGGGGCAGGGTTGGGGTTCCCTGATGACAGTGAAGTGACAATTTATGGACTTTTAAGACCTTTGTAATACAAAAAAAACAAAAACATTCCTGCATCAAAAGTAATCAACAAACTATACTATTAAAAACCGGTTAAACATGGGCCAAATTGCCAAATAATATAAGACAGAGGCAAACATTGTGAAAATAGCCGATCTACACGCTCACAACGAGTGAGTCAAACTGAGTCAAACAAATTGTAAAGCCTCAACTCCTACAATAAAGTGCTTATCAGGGTTGGGGGGTCCCCACGTCTCGGCCTGAAAAGGTTGAGAACCACTGGTCTATCCTACCCTGCCCCCTGCCCCCCCCCCCCCCCCCCCCCACACACACACACAAACACACACACTGAGCATTTTTGAAAATGAGTTAAGCTATTTCTCACGGGAAATAAAAGGTTGGTTGTATAACGAATAAACACGAAAAGACAAAGTAAATCATCAGTCCTCTGTCTGGATGATTTGCATTATATATTGGTGTGAGTGCGACCACCATCTACTCAAAACACAGCCTTGTCGGAATGTCTTTGACAGCATATTGCTTCACCTACATTTTCATTACACTGTAGCATGCATGCAAGGGAAGTATTTATTATGTAATACAAACACTACAGTTCATGCCACATAATAAACATCTCCCACTGTTCTCAATGCATAATCTATTTATTTAACATTCATTGGTATGAGAGCAAAAATGATGTTCCTTTCAATCGGACATGGCCGGATTACTTCCAGGAGAATCATTATCCATTCAGCGGATCTTCCTATCACTGCCTTAATTATATATATTTTTCTGAGAGACCAACTATCTCCATTTACACTTTGCTTCATGCATGTCTTAAATAGAATTAGGTATCAGATTTACAACTGGAAAATGATCAGAGTGGCTGAGGCAAAGAGTGATCGGGAGAACACAAGAGAATGAGGCTGTAGATCCTGCTTAGATAGTGAAACAATTTGAATCAATGATCGCGATGCTAATCATGCTGGACACATAAGGCTGCCCCTCCTCTCTTCTCTCTCCTCAGGTTGTCAGGATGCAGTAATTGATTCTTTGCCACGCTTAATCCGGTTCCCCTCAAACGACTGATTTTAGCTTCTTGCCAAATACTGTATTTCTGAGAGCGTCAGGAGAAAGAAAAAACTCTGAAATAACCGCATCGCAGTATGCAGCACACAGAAGCTGCTTTCCCTTCCCTTCCCTATCAGTGGAGTCTTTCATCATATAGCACTGATGAGGATGACAGAGATGGGGTGGTCTGTTGATGTGAATCCTGCACAGATGCTGAAAATAACCCATGGTTCCCTTTGGGATGCAGTGAGAATGACGAGAGAGGCGACTCCACCCTCTTCACTGTTTTCAGCCACACTCGCTGCAGTATGGGAGCAGCAGCAGATATGCTGCTGTGTCTCATGCATAAACTACACTGCTGCCACGAGAGAGACCTTGCACTTCGCACCTGTCAGCCCACTGATCTCATCACCCCAGTGCACTGGCACAGCTGTGCTCGGCAGGCATACATACACATACATACTGTACATATAAACACACGATACACATGAGCGTGCACAGACACGCATTCACAAGCAAAAATGTCTGCGTGTTATATACTGTATAGCCTGTATGCCAACATGGTTAAGGAATGAATGAGGCTGATTGTGAATACACGTGACTTGGAGAAAGAGTGCTTGCTCAGAGTATTATGCAGATTGTGTTTTAATAGCACTGGTGGGGGGGGGGGGGGGGGAGTGTGATGTGGAACTGCTGTCGTGAAATGAAAAAGCTAAGAAATTAATTTGTGTCATAACTGCATTATGTGCTCACACAATGAGCTATTAAAATTAAATTGTATTATAGTAATAGCTTTGGATACGACGGTGCATGTATATGCTATTCATGCCTATTGGAATTTGGCAGAATAAAGGGAGATGCTCTGAAAAGGAGGAAACAGAATTTATGGTGGCTGGCCTGAGCTGTGTATAAATACCCTTGTCACAAGTCTCTCACCTCCTATTATTCCCCCTCTCCCCACCCCACCCCACCCCTCGCAGGTCCCCACTTCCTCCCTGGTTCATGATGACAGATGCAGTTGATAGCTCGTTACAAGGAGAGTGATTAAACTGCCTGCGACTGGGTCTGAAGTTTGACCCTGCAACCCCACATTTTGCCAAGTTCCTTTCTTCCTTGCAGGCACAAAGAGGGAAATGATAAATAAATGAATACAATAGAAGAGGCTTGGGACCCTAGACGGACAATGAGAAATGACTGTGTAGAATATCAATGAAACATAGTTCACACTAGATTTGCCCTCATGAATAACACATCTCTGCTAATAGGAGGGAAACGGTCTGTCTGTGGCAGGCCGTGACTCTGCCAACGTTAGACTGGACAAACTCAATTTCCTGTGTCTCTCCAAGGACCTTGATAAGCATCCTGGTGTTTTCACTCTTGCTATTGGCTGACCATAAATAACGCCATGGCTCACGACCCTTCCAGAATGTGTTTATGCATGCTCAACATGATGGTATAGGCAACTAATAATGGCAAAGCAATAAATTATACTATTGATTCAAATGACTCTTCTGGAGTGCACATTTAGGAACTATGCATTGTAATTAGCACACTGTGGCACGCTGTGATGTTATGCCATTATAAAACATGGGCAATCAAATCCAGGTGTGAGGTGTCATCAGGACAATTCAACACAGTTCCGTTATTAGGGACCGTTATCAGGGACTACAGACGGTATTAGGGACCGTTATCAGGGACTACAGACCGTATTAGGGACTGTTATCAGGGACTACAGATTAAAATTAGCTTTTGGCTAACTCTGGCTCATTTACGTGGATGTGAAAACTGACATGTTAATTAATGTGCACTGTCCCTGATAAAAAAATTAAAAAAAAGACTAAATACTAACAATATGACATCATATATCTGTAAATTGTAGTTAATAGTATGTAACATAGTTTATTAAAGCTACTAAAGATGCTCTGCAACATAACACAACACAACATAACAGACAACAAAATATTGCCAATGAAAACAAGATCCAATTATGAGATGTCTAGTTTGGATTATAGTTAAATTGTATTTTTATTACCTTGCCTGTAGCAATATGTGGCAATTGCAATTGGTCCTGCTTGTTTGTTAGCAAGATCATTTAGAATGGATGGGTATATTTTAAGACCTGGAGGGACTGATCAGTAGGCTGCCCCAAAGAGATAGTTAATTTGGGGGTCAACACGTTCAAGGTCACAATCCAGGTCATGGTCAAAATTGATAACGGAAAGGCGGATTTCCCCAAAACTAGGGTGAATGATCAGTACCCTGCTCCAAAGATATTATTACATTTTGGGTCAAGAAGGTAAAAGGGCATGGACACAATTAAGATTCATTTGCAGTGAGTAAATGTACTGATTCCCTCTCATCTGCGTAAGCATACTGATACACTTGTGATGACCATGGTCACTGCTTTATCAAGACACTGTCTATGCCCATTGCCCAATGATAGGAGATGCATCTGTTGTTTTCTTATTACTCTCTGTTCTTTTCTATTATTCATATCTCCTGGTCATGTAATGTCACCTACTACGGTGTATATATTATCTATGTGTTTAATCATATTTTGAACTTGTCATGTGGTACTACCATGGTGTCACATTGTTCTCTGAGCTCACTGTTTGTTTACAGAGGGATACTTCAAACGGAATCATCAGTAGCATAATAAGTCTCATAATCAGGCCTGGAATTTCGTCTTATTAGGGGCAAGGCCACTTGGCCTTTGAACACGTCCATTTTTTGAGGGCACAAAGGCCAAATACCAGGGCAGGAAGGCCATCAAATAAAACAAGATTTTAGTCCATTGAAATAATTAATTGAATTTAAGGGTTTAAATGATCTGACCTTGCACCAATCAAAGTCACTGGATTGGTTTAAAGATGGTGACTCAGGGGAGTTAAGAATTCATAAGCTCAACAAAAGACACTGGTGTCTACATGACAAGAAAGAGACAGTCAGCTGGGGAATTAAGGCCACTGTGGCCTCAGGGCATGCCATCTTTTTTAGGGGCACAAGGCCAAACTGAGGGGCAACGATGGCTGTGGCCTTCGTGGCCTCCCTGAAATACCTGCCCTGCTCATAATAAAGGATCACTGTTAAGACCACACCAAGGTCTACTAAACTCACAACAATTGGTCAGTTGGTTGGTTCACCGGTCCACCACTTTGGCCCCAAACAAGATATCTAAAAAAAACTACTGGCTAGATTGCCATGGAATCTTCTGTGCACCATCAAACTCCCCAGGCAATGGCCCCATCATGATTTTGTTGACCTAATATCCTTACCTTTAGCACACACCTTAAGCCAAAGTTTCCACTTGCAGACAACTCAAAATGTACAGGGTAGATTGCTATGAAACTCACTGAGCACATCCATTCTCTCAGGAGGACGACCTTACTGATTTAGGTGACCCCTCTAGCACCGCCCTTAGGCCAAACTTTCCACTCGCACACAGGTTATTTCAACATCTGTTGGGCAGATTACCATGAAACATTCACACTATTTGAGTGACCCCATGACCTATCCTCGAGGCCAAAATATAAACTTTTCAAACTAGATAGTTATAGCTCTTTGCATTACTGCACTTCCTGAGTTTCCAGAAGGTGGCATACCCGTTTCCTGTTCTGTTTAATTTTGCCATAGCTTTATTTGATTGCCTCAGCAGCAGATTTTAACCGGAATCACATACAGTACATATTTCATGTGTTTCTGATTCAAATCTTCAGCTGAAGACATAGGAAAATAAAGTGGAACAGGAAACAGGTATACCACCTTCTGGAAGCCTGTGCCTACAGTTGTGCACAGAGCCTGTAGACGAATCCACAGACGCGCTGCCTGTAGCTGCCTGTAGGCGGCCATTGCTGCGGTGTCGCGGTGTAGGAGCGTTGACACCGCAGCTATGGCTGCCTACAGGCAGCGCGTCTGTGGATTCGTCTATAGGGCATAGCAGTGGTGTTCATTTTGTGGTGCCACAGATAGAAACCCCATTCATTTCCCCCATAGACATTTCTGAAAATATTGATATATTAAGCCTGGAACCAAGCTATCCAGGCTCCTGGTTAATCATGACAATAAAACAGCATCAAACAATATAAGAAAACCACAAAAAAGGCCTATTTATATAGTAGCCTATATGATATAATAAAATATTCAAATATTTGTTGACACAGAATCAAATATTTTATGGTCATGATTCACCGGGAGCCTGGATGGCTTGGTTCCAGGCTTAACATGATTTATATTTATATTTGATTTATATTTTTCGGAAATATATATGGGAATAAATTAATGGGCTTTCAATCTGTGGCACCACAAAATGGCCGCCACTGCTAGGAAGCTTCCAAGATTAACCCTACTGATTTTGATGACCCCATGGCTTTTTCCATCGTACCACACTTTGGCCAATTTCCAATTGGTTTAAGGAGCAGCATAGTTTTTAGCAGGGCTTTTATAAAAGAGTCTTGGTTAAAGTAATCTCTCAAGACAGATTCTGATAACAGCACCACTGCCATACACATGTAATGTTGTTCTTAGTAGGAATAAACACAGAAGCACCCAGGAGGAAGTGGATTAAGAAAAATCTTTCTCTATATTTTTGGTGGTCAGTGACTGTCTGTTCCAATCACCCTTCCAATGAACGACTCAATAATGTTGTGAGGCCTGCCTTTCTGTAACAGCACTCCTCTGGAAACAAAAACGCAAAAGTAATTATTTATTTCAAGGGGATTAACACAACACTAAATTCACACCAGAAATACTTTCATATAGTTTCAACTATCTTTTGTGGTATTAAATGTAGACTCATAAAATAGCTGCTTGTGAGAGACACTTTTGGGAAATTAGATTAGTTGCCAATTACATTTCAAAAGCATAAATGGGAAAAAGCAACTATACAACATGTCAAAACATACTGTCTGAGAGATTCCATTCATGAGAAGTCTCTTCTCAGAACAAAGGCTTGGAACTAGGAACTGGTCATTCACAAATATAATACCTCATTGATTTATTCCTCTGGTGTGGAGAATACACATCAGCAAATGTGGCATTATTCATGCATGCATGTAATGATACCTATATACAGTAATAAAATTTGTAGTGTTCATTTGAACTCTGAAAGTGTAATGAAAGCACTGCATGATACAATGAAGTTATACTGGAGTAAATTCTAAAATGTTCTGCGTTTCCGATAATGTAGGCCTATAGGCCCCTTAGTATGTGGTCCATTGACCATTCACACGGTGACCATTTTGCTCCTACATGTCAAACTTATGTCTAATTGGGAAGCTCTATAGCCCACAGAGTACGACATGATCAGCAAAATGGCCACTGTGTGAATATGGTCAATGTTTTGAACAGTACGTGATATCCTGCTGTCCTCTTAACACTCTTGGTTACATCTCTCTGGTTAACCTTTAAGTATTAGCTTGGCGGCGTAGCACGAAAATCGTTCAATTTTGTGATGAAAGCGCCAAATTTGGCAGAAGTGTTGATTGATATATCGGAAGCAAAACTGGATATTGGGACATCAGAAATTCTCACCCTTGTGGGCGTGGCAGGCATTTTTCAAAATGGCCACCAAACCTTCCTAAATTACCCTCTAGCAGCTACAGATTTTGCCTTAGGAAGCTGAAATGTTGCATGAAGGTCAAGTATATGTTTGTGAAGCTGTGTGTGCGTGTTCGTGTCAATTGGTTAAAAGGGGGTTTGGCAATGGGAGTGGCCGATCAAACAAATTGCATAACTTTGATATAGATGCACAGATTTTCATAAAATGTTGTGGAAAGGTTGGCCATGAACAGCTGAGTAACTGTTCATACCATCTTCCAAAAAGGGGGTGTGGCAGTGGGAGTGGTCTATGGGGCAGCATAGCCCAACACCAAAACAATCGTTCATTTTATGATGAAAGCACCAAATTTGGCAGGAGTGTTGATAGATATATTGGGAACAAAACTGGATATTGGGACATCACAAATTCTCACCCTGGTGGGCGTGGCAGCCATTTTTCAAAATGGCCACCAGCGGTTGATCAAATCCTCCTAATGTTTGTCCTAGTAGGCTAAAATGTTGCGTGATGTATGTGAGTATGAAGGTGTGTGGGTGTGTTCATGCTAATTGCCTAAAAGGGGGAGTTGCAATGGGAGTGGCCTAGTTAGCAGCAATATTTTGGGAGAATAGTTCAAATAGTGATACAAGTTGGACATTTGGTACAAATCATCTTTGGAGATCACGCTTCGATTTAGAAAACTGGGCCACTCCTAAATCAAAGATGGCAGCCATTTCTTTTTTCAAGATGGCCGCCAACATTATACTGTTTTTGCATTTCTGCATATCTTTTAATTATTTGAGGTCAATCACCAAATAGCACTCCCATGGTATGTTTTTTAACATTTTCCAACAGGAGTTACCATTTATAACCATATAAATTAAAACATTTCAAAAACACGCCATACATTTGGCCTTTCGTCAGTGCCACCGTTTCCAAGCCGTACGGCATCATGGCTGGTCCCCCTACCGTCCTATACATCTTCCCTCTCACTGGTATCCTTCTGTTACAAATAACTCCTGCATAAAGAAAAACATCACATGGATGCACCTGGGACGTATCATCAGTGTTTTAGCCTGGGGTCGATGGGTGTTTCGGGTCTCGCAACATACACCCTCACCGAGGTAACCCGGCTGGGGTTGATCCCAGTAGCTACCCACGGTCAGTCCTCTTAGGGCAAGACAGGGCCTCTCAGTCTGCTTATCCGGGACTACTCTGCTAGGACTGCATGGGGGAGAGCGGAGGCTCTGGCACGTGGAGGGACTAGGCTCTGTGGATGGCCTGGCCGGGCTCCTCCTTCGTCTCACCTGTCACATGTCCAGGACCTGAGTGATGCACCAGACTCCCCTGTTCCAAACATTTCATTCTGGCGTGATGGTTTCTTGGGCCGTGGTCGTACTACAGGCTCCACTTGCGGCTTGCTTGAATAGCCCTCCTTAAAGGCATCACCGTGGATTAGTTGGGCTTCTTCCTCACGGAAGACACAAGCTAGAGCGCTAACCCATATTGCTCCCACATGCTGTCTACATTCCGGCTGTCAACCGTCTCTCCAGTGGTCACCAAACTATTCCTGGTTGTCGCATAGTCTATTCCTATGAGCCACGAATAGAATAACACTGACACTTTCCTCCATCCGTTCCCTCAAAGTACTCCTTCCATCTTCTCAACACACTGTCTTCAGTTGCTAGAACATTTCCATCCATCCTTCATCACCTTAACATCTTGCTCATCTTTCCCATCTCAGTGCCTGTCTAGCCAATCGTTGCAGGTCCTCTTCTCCGTCCTTGGTGTCCAACCTTTCATACAACTACTCATACTCTTTTCCTTAACCCTCACCACCTTTCTCTACGCCTTACCCCTCATCTCTTTGTACTCCCTACTTTCTTCATCTCTCTGGCTGCCTTTCTTATCTCCTCCCTGAGCTCCACAGAGCATTGTTCTTTCTTCATCTTCACACCTAACATCAGCTCCCAGTACCTACCACAGGACTCAAGCCACGCTACTTGATACGCTGAGTTGGCCTTCACCGTAAATGGTAACTCCTGTTTGAAAATGTTCAAAACATACTATGGGAGTTCTTTTTGGTGATTTGGTAATTTACCTCAAAGAATTATTGGCAAAATTATGCAGAAATGCAAAAACAGTAACATTTTGGCAGCCATCTTGAAAAAATGGCTGCCATCTTTGATTTATGAGTGGCCCGGTGTCCTAAATCAAAGTGTGATCTCCAAAGATGATTTGTACCAAATTTCTCGCTTGTATCACCATTTGAACAATTCTCCCAAAATATTGCTGTTAATTAGGCCACTCCCATTGCAACGCCCCCTTTTATGCAATTAGCATGAGCACACCCACACACCTTCATATTCACATACTTTTGAGCAACATTTCAGCCTAATAGGACAAAAACTACAAAGATTTGATCAACTGCTGGTGGCCATTTTGAAAAATGGCTGCCACGCCCACCAGGGTGAGAATTTGTGATGTCCCAATATCCAGTTTTGTTCCCAATATATCAATCAACACTTCTGCCAAATTTGGCGCTTTCATCCCAAAATTGAACGATTTGGCTGATTTATTGTGCCACGCCGCCCCACTATATTGGATTGTCACTTCTTCACCTGGTTAAATTGCAATGGAGGCAGGCGTGGAAATCCGGGGGGGGGGGGGGGGTTTGTCCCCCCCTAGCTTCAGCTTGGACCCCCCCCCCCAAGTCATTTAGACCCCCCCCCCCCAGCCTCAAGCCAGATTTCCGCCCCTGAATGGAGGTAGCAGGGACAGCAATGGAGAGAGATGAGCATTGAAGGCCACGCACACAGAGTCTGTCATGAATAAATTTACTCCTTCATTATTGATGTTTATGTCTGTTAAGTGCTTTTTATTTTATGGCCATATGATATGGTGAGTGGCATTGGCTGATCAATGGGGCAGCCCTGCCAGTAAATCTCATTTGGACTCACAGTTTGCAGCAAACAAAGTGAGAGATGGGGCTCAGAGAAGGTGAGCGGAGAGAACAACATATGGAGGAGGGAAGGAAGAGGGGAGGGGAGATGAAAGATTGTGGTAGACATTAGACAATTAGGATAGAGATTTCCCTCAACTTAGACTGCAGAGAGCTGACACCTGGAAACCAAGGTCAGACAGTTGAGGATGACCATGCTGCTTCTCAACACAAAAACGTTGCTTGCACAAACAAGAGGGTAAACATGAGTGACACCAACCTCCTCTGGGTTTAGGAATCAGAGGGCTTATTTTATAAATAACTCTTCCACATAAGCAGTGCCATATGGAGCATGTCTGGATAAAAGCGAAGATGTGTGAAGGGTGTGCACAGATGAATAGAGCTAATTTGTTACCAAGATTGAATTCAAAGAGGTGGACACCTGAGCTAGTCACACATATTTTATACCAAAGTTTTAATTAACCTTAATGACATAGAGTAGGTACTAATTCTATTTGCATATAATTTGTGCCCACAAGTCTTTTATGCTTTATAGCTTTCGGGTTGAGAAATATTGATAGATGTGACACAGTATATGCACGTGAGCACGCACATGCGTGCGCGACTGCGCGTGCACACCCACACACACCCACACACCCACACCCACACACACACACAAATCCCAAGACACCACTATTGGGGCAAGACTATGCGCCACTAACTTACCTCCATTCATCATAACAGCACAAAGCTAAATGATTCAAATATATTGCTTTCCCTGTGGCGTTATTGCAGTGCACTGCCCAAATTAAACTAATGGTTCCACCAAAGATATAAATCATCCAAAGTGTATCCATATGTAGTTCATGTATTTCACTCAAAGTGATACAGGGCATCTGTAATGCAGTTCCTGTAGCTTGCAGCGGCGTATAGAGGCTAATTATTAGCTTTCGGGCTTGATGGTCTGTAACTCTCAGAAGGGTCTGGAATAACATGGAAGTAATGTACAAGAAGGGCTGGTGCCTTCTGCTGATGGAAAAGTTGTCCTATCTGGTGACAATATGACGATATCAGCTAAAGAAAAGAAAAAAAGACCCTAAGAGCCAGACTAGCAGCTCCTAGAATGCATGCTGCTCCTTAAACCCACCTCGAAATGTTGGCTGAAGACTGGCGCTGGAAGAAATGCCATGGGTTCACCAAAATCAGTAGGGTTGTATACTCTGATTGCCATTGTGTATGTACTGTATAGGCATCTGCTTTTCATTCATTATTGTTGTTATCGTGTGACTATGCTGCTGCATGTCTGAGTTGCCGAACAAAAGTTATTTTACTCTTATGACGCAACGATAAAGAACCTTGAACCCCTGAACCTTTGAACCCTTAACCATTTTCAGCACCCTCCACACGTCCTGCTCGGAGAGGATTAGCGCGCTACAGTAGCTGTATCAGGGTTGTTACACCCTCTTCCTATGGTCGCTCGGCCATCGATGCCATGCAGCTGCCAGGTTAGCATTCCTTGAACCGTCCATAGAATGCATTCAGCTTGTTCACCAGCGTCGCATGCATCCCCACCCTCAAATGATGGGCACTTACTTTTGTAATGCGTGATTTATTTTCAAACTTGCCAAACCATGACCCTTGTATGACCCTGATTGAGCTGATCTACCTTTCCCCTATAATGTATCTTAAATATGTTGTTTTGGTTTAATAAAAGACAGCAACTGTTGAAGATGAATGGCCTTCTCTAATACCGTACTCAGAAATGGGAGTTTTGAAATGGCTCTAACGTTATTGGGATGGAGTGGTCAAGACCATGTTTTTTAATAAAGGGTTGAACAACAGTTTTTGAAACAGGAAGGGGCAGAGCCAGTACGTGGCCAGAGAGCACTTTATACAGTATTATTACACGGCTTGGTTGAATGCTCGATTCTGATTGGTCAGTCATCGGTCATTATTTCTGGATAATGACCGATGAGCTCTATAACGGACCGCTGTGTAATCAGAGACTCAGAACACCTGCTCATGTCAACCTGTGCTGCTTGGTTATATGCTTTATCCAACATGACAGCCATGTAAACAAACAAACAATGTCATTTACAACTAAACGTTGCTCTCAAGAATGTTTTTGAAAACATTTGAAGTGAGAAATAGACGATGCAATAACCGAGAAGTCATTCTATTTGATCCACTGCGCTTCCTTGTTTATCGTGGCACAACAACGGGGGAATACCAAAACGCTCGCCCCAAAACACAGTTTTGGGGCGAGGTGGTTAGCCGAGGTGGTTAATCAGGGCGATTAACCACCTCGGCTGCGCCTCGGTGGTTAATCGCCCTGTCGGGCTTTAAATTTCAATAATGACTACCTCCCCATGCATTATCCCTTGCTTAGTCATAATGCTGGGACCAACAGCCTGAAAAACCAGCTTTCAGAAACTAGAAGGAAGCATGTCAAAACAGCTGCTGTTTGTTGAACAAGGGGAAGGGACATGTATTAGTGCTGGTGGTTGAACAATATTCTGGAATTGTGGAGGTCCATTTGTGGTCTGATTCTTTTGTAATCTCTTCTAATGGATCATGTTAGGTCATTTAGCCACAGAGAAATTGTGGTAGCGGCATCAATAAGAATGGTCCCATGGGCACATTGTTAGCTCCACCAGGATGCTACAGATCCATAATTAACATCTTGCAGTCAATAAAACAGTACTAAACAAATACAACAAATGAAAGGATGCTGCCTACAGTATATTCCATGAAAAGAACATAACGATTACCCAACACCTTTTTCAGCACAATACGAGAATCTTAATCTTAATCTAATCAAAACTTGCCTAATGTTGTTTAGCATCAGTCACTAACCAATGTTTATCTAATTTCATGGCATTTAATGTGAAGCCTCTATTTAAGGAGTCGAATCACATTTAGGTTTACAGCATTGTTTTCATTAATGTGATTTAACAGTAATACAGGGCTTTATTTACTCAAGCCCACACACATGAGGCTCAACACTGAATCCCATGGCTTAGATCTCTTCAATAGGCCTACTTCTGGACCAGTCTTGAAAAGCCCACCAGGCGAGAAGTGAGTCATGTTGGTGGTGGTGTTAGGTGAGGCGTTCAGTGACACGTTAAAGCATTTAAAGATGTGTTTAATAAGACATTCAGTCACATGGTTGTCTGTGTAGTAAGTGGCATGAAAACACGCAGCGCGCTTTGAGCTTGCTATTTTTGTTATTTTTTCATTTAAATTCTGGAAAGTAACAGTTTTGGACATATGTGGCTTCCACTCGACAGCAACGATATAGTTGTACGTATATACATACATTACATGCACATACAGTGCATGTAAAATGGAATAATAGTTCAGCCTCTAAATCATTCATCAAGCTTTTCTTGATGAATGATTTAGAACTTGAGTTAGCCATGTATGGGTACATCAGGTTAATGTAGCTTTCCTTTATTGGTGCTTAAAGATGTGATTTTCTGACTCACTTCTCTCTACTCTCATTGGCACCCATTACATGTATCCCCTAAAAAACGTGTAAAGAACCTCTGCTGCAGAGTTACTACTGCCCTTGCATACAAACTCTTCATGTGCCCTAGATACAACAGATCAATTATTCATTGCAGGTGAGTTTGGCTCCATGTATGTAAGGGTGCCACACACACACACGCGCGCACACACACACGCGCACACACACACACACACACACACACACACACACACACACACACACGCACACACACACACTACTCTTCGTCTCTCTTTCTATAGCTTTCTTACACAATGTCAATACACCCGTGTGCATGATTTCTTTTTGGTGGTCTAATGGGTCCAGATAGGCAAGAAGAAATGAGAACTGCAGCGCAGAACAGCATTCCTTTGTTGCTCATTAAGTGAAAATGTAATGGGCTTACCAGGAGAAGAAAAGCTGTTATTGGGGCTGGTTAGAGCAAACACACAACTTGTATGAGGAACACACAAGACGAGTACACATGACATGAGCAGAAAATTCATACAAGTGTGCACACACGCGCGTGTATATGTGTATGTTCCCAAAACATACAGTCAACGCACTGCAAAGTCCCCGGTAAACAGGCAACCAGACGCAGCACAGACTCAAAATGCTGTCCCACAAATGAACTGAGTGTGCCTAAGCATAAACAGGCTACTGTTATTTACATAAGGCAATCTGATGCAATTACTCTGCAATGCATAGCATGCTGCTGTGGTGGTGCATGTGTGCCTCTTTGCATGCGTGCCCTGTCAGATAAGGCATTGTGGGGCGCGAAAAAGAAGACGCACAATATGGTGAAAGAAAGGGGTTTGCTTGGGGAGAGAAGAGGAAGAAAGGTGGAGAGTGGGGGGATGAAAAGATGGAAAAAGTCCTCGATCTTAAGAGAGTAATCCCTTTTCATTACGTGTACTTTTTCAGACCCTGAGAGCTTTGCCATTGATCCTGGTGTAACGTCAATTAATTAACTGCGCTGGGTTTCAGCAAGGCTTATCACCACGAAGGCCGTCGACACTCTCTCAGCACATATACCCACTGCATTTCACTTCATCGAGTAACAGGGGATCGGCTGCTATTCTCTAGGTCATAATATGCAACTGTACATTCCAAGGCTCGTCAGACCAATTCTTCTCCTCTACATTTTTTTCCTTCCTGATTGGAACCTTGTCTTGTCTCTCTACTCTTTTGCCTCACTGATTTTATCTTAATTCAATCTATCTTGGGTTTCATATTGTCTATCTCCGGCTCAGTATGATGACTTATCCTCATTTCATTCACTCAATTCTCTGCAGTGTTAGACCTGCCCTTGAGTGCCTGTTCTTGCCCCCCCCCCCCTACTTGTAGATGGCCATGTACGGCCTCTAGTATGTGTGTCCCTGTTCTGCCTAGTTAGACACTGAATACACACACTCCCTAGAGATTCACCAGCTCCCCATCCACATCCCTGCCTGGCACCATGGTCGTTTACATTGTATGCAAAGTATGTTTCATTGTCCACAAACACCGTTAATTGATACCTGCATTAGCTAACATCTCCATTGCTCTATTCTCGCTCAAGTCTCCCCCAGTCCCCCCACCCCCCGCACTTACACCATTGCTGTTTACTCGATTCGGGTGTTGTTTTGCAAAGCTCTAAGAAAGGAGGCTTCACCGGATGAAAACACAGTCACTGCCTAGTTGTGATTAAGAACATAAGAACCCAGGCTGGCCGTTTGAGATAGTACAGCGCCTTTTGGGATTCGCAGAGTCACTGAGCACTCCACCAAAGCAAAGACTCACTTCAAAGTGTCCCATCAGCAAGCCTTCAAATGCCCTATCCAATAATACATTTATTGTCCTCATTGCTTTAGTTATATATCTTTATTTTTATTCTATTTTTTTAACCACAAAATAGAAGACAAATAACCTGACAGTCTTTTTCTCGTAGACATACTAGTGTTTCGTCATGTGAGTCAGTGGGGCAGTATCGCCACTTAGTTCCGTTTTTGCTTTCTTCCTCTTTACATTGTAAACCTGAACACTCTTGAGGTGAAGCATGCAAATGACTCATCTTTGTGAGTGCCATCTCCTCCCCTGCTTGTTTGCGTGCAACTACTCTCAACAAGTGCTGCTCCAAATTTCCGCTCTAAAGCAGAACATAAGTGCCGTACTTAACATTTTTGTTCCTGAGACAGGTCTTCGCTGGCAGTTAGGGCATTTCTGACATAATGACCACGAGAGAGCCTCCCAAAAAATGTTTCTCTTTGTGCCAGTAGTGGCAGTAATTCAGTCTGTAGGGACTGGGCTTGGGAACCAGAGGGTGGTCGGTTCATGTCCAGCACAGACCAGAGTAATGAGTGGGTACTGGTAGCTGGAGAGGTGCCAGTTCACCTTCCGGGCACTTTGAGGTGCCCTTGAGCAAGGCGCCAAAACAACACATGGCAGCCCATCACTTTACTACTACCATCTCTCCACGTTTGCACATCTATAAGCTCTGCATGTGCATGTCTGTATTTCAGACCTATTTGTAAAAACATAATGAAAAAAATAATTTCCCCGCAGGGATTAATCTTATGTTATAAACAAAACATTATTCAGACCAGCAGTCAGATGGGAGGCACCTTCTCTGTGCATATGACTAGATGATGAAACATAATTCCCTCTAGCCACTCTCTCCTCTATCCTTGAAGATGGATAACAAGAAGCAAAGTCAAGGACGGAGAGACGCAGGAGTTTGTTTACACAAGAAATTGCGAGAGAAAGAGAGAGAGTGAGTCAGAATGGGAGGGAGATGAAGAGAGAGAGGAGTAAAATTGAAAGCTACCACATAACAAATGGAATGAGCTGAAGATTATGCCATGAGTCTCAGTGTGCCCCCCTCAGTGTGCCCCCCCCCCCCCCCTGCCTCTGTCACCCATGAGAGACTGTGATGGTCTTCCAAAGCGTCTCATTTTGCTGAACTGTTGTGTAATGAAGATAATAATTTATTTGTACTATAGCACTTTTCAGTTGTAAAGTAAACAACAGGGAACAATGTGTCAGAATAAGTAAGTAGTAAAAAATATTAAATAATATGGAAAAGTCAAAACAAGTTATTTTATTTATTTACTCATAGCGCGATACTGGGTATAGGCAAGGATGATGAAATCTATACTGTTGGGAAAAAAGAGACATTGAAGAACAGGCTGGTCATAAGAACAGGCAACACTGTTTCATTTCAGAGAGGTACTATGAAGTCTCACTCATTAAAACTGGATGGAGTCATAAAATGCCACGTTGCAAAGTTTGTAGCAGATCTTTTCAACACATACTTGGTTGTTATGCATTTATATCTCTATAGATGAAGCAATGTGGAACTAATCTGGACAGTTACCTCCCAACTCCCAAGAGGAATGTCTACATTTCCCTGCAGACATTCTTTGCAACCAGAAAATAGAGCTGTTAGTCTGCATTGAAAATGTGTGTGTGTGTGTGTGTGTGTGTGTGTGTGTGTGTGTGTGTGTGTGTGTGTGTGTGTGTGTGTGTGTGTGTGTGTGTGTGTGTGTGTGTGTGTGCGTGTGTGTGCGTGTGTGTTTGTGTGAGTGTGCGTGCACGCACGTGTGTGTGTGTATGTGTGTGCGTGCGTGCGTGCGTGCGTGCGTGCGTGCGTGCGTGCGTGCGTGCGTGCGTACGTGCGTGGTGGTGGTGGAATGGAGGGGAGTAATTGAGGGGGACTATGTAGGTTTGTTTAGATTCCTGAAGGGGGCCATTATTAATACATATGACATTGTCTTGATGCAATGAATAGTACAGTATAATATTAAGCCATAATTAGAGATAGAAGAATGTGAGAATTTCACTGCATGCTAACAGGAAAATCCTTATTTTAAATATACAGCATAATGAGCTTGATACTGGCTACATGGAACAAATTGAAATGGTCATTGAAAAGAGCTTTGAAAATACAATCAGTGTTAGCTAGGTTAACATAAGATTGAAATACATCTATTGAGAAATAGGTTTTGACTCCGACTTAATAGTGAGTAGAAAAAATAAAAACAGTGAGTGAACTAGCATTCTGTCTGAACACAAAAATTACATTTAATGTATTTAAATTTTACTTTACAGTAATAGGACATCAGGCCCTGATGACAGGCCCTGAGGACAGTCCCACGATGACGACAACAACAACAACAACAACAGTCCCCCACCCATTCACAACCAACCAAGTGAAGAGTCAGATCTCCAAGATGGGCGTGAACGGGGCCTTGGATCTAGACAACATCAATCCCAGGGTGCTTAAGATGTGAACCGGGCAGCTGGCAGTACCGTTTCTGCTCCTCTTTAACCTCTCCCTGAGGATGAAGAGGGTTCCCCAACTCCGGAAGACCTCCTGCATGGCCAATACTGCCACATGAGTCTTTGTACCATTCTATCATGCACAGATCTCTTTTTTTACCAGGTTACTTGCAGCCTGGTCTAGGAAGAGACTGATCAACTACTCAACACTTTCTCTACACTTTTTCGACACTTTCTAAACACTTTCTAGGGACCTTTTCATCATTGGCTGTCCTTCAATCCTTTAAGCCAATGGGGAGACTTTCCAGAGACTTCCCCATACTCTGAACGACAGGCGTCCTCCCATGCTATGGGATCATAGCCCAGAATAAAAACAAACTATTGACTTGACTCCTCACACACACACACACACACACACACACACACACACACACACACACACACACACACACACACACACACACACACACACACACACACACACACACACACACACACACACACACACACACACACACACACACACACAGCGCCGCCTCCAACAGAGATTTGTTACCCCGGGAGCGAAAGGGTAGGCCTACAGGACCACGGGTCCATTTGGTTCCGTGCGGGGACGCTGGAGAGAGCAACCTGGTATTAATATGACTGCGTCATCATTTCTTGTTTTTACCTCTTTCATCAACAAGTGGACAGAAAACGTCTTTTGTTTGTCCCATCAAACCTGAGCCACTGTTGCTAGTGGACTGACTGTTCTGTGTTTGTCACTTCAAACCGCATGCAGACACTGTTGTAAGAGGACTGAATATCCTGTGTTTGTTACATCAAACCGCAGACACTATTGCAAGTGAGAAAGCCAAAGGGGGCATCTATTTTTGAACATCAATCTACATCCGTGGCGGTGACAATCTAACCATGTTAAAAGTCATTTAGTGCAATTGTTATAGCTATTCTAACATTTAGATGGTTGTCCTGCCTGTATTTCTGGATGGCCATGTGCATGCTTGATATGGTTAAGCACACATACTGTAGATGGATGACTCACTGTCTGCAGAAGTGAATCGTTTTCATGAACAAGTTAATGTACCTACTAGTAAACTGCCCACTGGCTATATGATATTCACTCTCTGCACTTTAATGTATCTTTACAGATACCTGCAAGCCATCTAGATATGACAGGTTTGCATTTGGATAGTCCAATTTTCCTTCCTTCCTAAACCATTTTCATTATCTGCAGCAATACCTCCAAATTGCATCCGTTTCAGCATGCAACATTCTTTAATGACCTGTTCTTGTGTGTAGAACCTAAACATGTTGTAGGCAATTGTTTCTTCATAACCACGAAACTGCTTATTTCAGTATTGAAAATACCTTTGGGATTTCTACATATACCTACCTTGATATCGCCCAAGGCAAATAAGTAATATACATAGAATTAATGAAGCCTGAGTAGCGTGCAGTACTCTCTAGACAGACACTGTAGGAATTAGCATGCAAATTCTGTTCATCTTCCAGATACAGGCAGTTAGTGACCGATTGACTGACTGAGTGACGAATGGCACCACACCAATTAAATTCACCACTCTGACATTATTATCATCCCAGGCTGCTCTCTTCCCATCATTCCCACTGCCTACTTGCTTGAAAGTGCAAATCTGGAGAGAGATAATGCTGTGCATCCCGTACTTAGAGAAAAAATAGAAAATTAAGCCTGTCTTTTCTTCTCTGTCTTCCTCAGAAGCTAATGCCATGAGGGGAGCTTGAGGAATGGAGATTGTGGAAAAAACGGTGCAGCAAACGCTTCTCAGTCATGAAGAAGAATCTCCTGTTAAGTTTAGAAGATTATTACTGTCCTCTCTCTCTCCCCCCCTCTCTCTCTGAATGTGTGTGTGTGTGTGTGTGTGTGTGTGTGTGTGTGTGTGTGTGTGTGTGTGTGTGTGTGTGTGTGTGTGTGTCCCTCTCTCTGACATCTACTTTGGTACTCGGAAGGGAATTCATCCAGTGGATTGCCTCAGTTAGAAATGACAAAACAGAAATTGGAGGCATATGTCTCTTGCCGCAATGAGTGAGCTGGGGCAGTGGAGACAGAGGAATGGAGCTCATATGTGTGAGTGATGGGAAGAGGAGCGCTGCATGTAGATGACAACCATTTCAGACTTTTATACTCCACCTGTCCCACCAAAATCGGTAGTGATGAGCATAAGACTGATGAATACAATTATATTAAAGGCTGTAAAAGCAACGGGACCTCTTTTCGGGTTCCTGCAGCCTTCAAGAGATAAACAGTTTAGACCATTTGTATTGATTTGAATTCACAAAGCTTGCCACGGCATGCTGTGTGTGGTGACCACAACCTCACACTCCTTTGCTGTCAGCTTAAGGTTGTGCACCATTAATAACACATCTGGTCAAACTGCACTGTGTGTGCTTATAATTGCCATTTGAAAGCCGTGAACATCATAAAATATGCAGTGGCCAGTCAATGTAAACGATTCAAAATGTAAAATCAAACTTCTATTCAGTGGTCAACAATTGAATTAATCATTATACTACATTAAGCTGAATTCCTTAATTGCGTTGTATTGAACATGAATTTACCCCAGCCCCAGTGTAGTTAGTTGCATCCTGAGGGAGCAGCACAACCTCAATTCCCTTCGTTTTGGTAGCAGGCTATACAGGCACATTCTGTGAAGAGCCTCACCTGTCAGTAGAGATAGTGATTATCCTACATAATATGAATACCTATTGTTAAGTAAGCACATGCTGGTCTGCTCATAGAAATCAATCTTCCACATTTAAATAACACCGTAACCTTCACTATACATTCCTTGACACATGCCTAATGTCTGTTCAGTGGTTAATGTTATGGATAATCTTTATGGATAATGAATAGTTTCTCTACTTTTTTTTTCCTGGTTGGTTTTGCTGATGTCTACTCATTCAGTCCTGGGAAACAGCATATCCCCATGGAATTTTCTGTATTGTTATGCCAGAGAAGAAGAAAAAAATGCCTGCTAAACCTTTTTTTTAATTCAATACACTGTAGCAGTGAAAAATGCTATTGATCAGCAAGTGCTACACACAAATTGCAGATTTTTTTGGATGTCAAATTTACAGTATATAGATGATTGCCTGCCTGAACTAATGAGGCTAACCAGAAGCACCTATGGAAATAGCACACCTGGCTGCAGTCAAAAGAGGACGAAAGCCTCAAGAAAATGGTTTCTCAATGTGAGGATAGACTATACTTTTTCTATACTTTGTATTTCTATATTCAGAATACCAGATACCAGGACCCCTTTTAAATCCAGCTTTGTTTGACAGTATAAAACACATGTCCTAAGTCTGCGCAAATTGGCAATTATACAACAGGTAATGCAAAGTTGTAAAGAGATTACACTCAGAAAAGCAATCAACCCATGCTTGAGAACGGACCTTGCCACTTTCTGCAGTACTATTACTCAATATGTCAAGTTTCAAGTCAAGTTTGAATGTATTACACATTTCATACACAGTAAATTCAATATTCCCAATGGCAACAGGGATCAATAAAGGTATGTCTGTCTGTCTGTCTGTCTGTCTGTCTGTCTGCCTGCCTGCCTGCCTGTCTGTCTGTCTGTCGCCCAGAATGACATAGTTTCGGTAGTAGTCAAACTGGTCAGACTGCAAAATGGCATCCAAAGTGGGCGGAGTTAACCACAAATATTAACTCTGACGTCACTAAGCCCGTTCCCTATACTGTGAGTCATATTGAACCAGACCATTGGTATGGTCCTTCGACTGCCTATTATAGATAAGCGAGTTCATGGAGAAGGAATGGCATTCTCACCCTGCCTGAAAGCCTGTCATTGAAGGATCAACTGGAAAACATAATAATAACTATAAGAGATGTTGAACTTCATTATACGAGGACAACGGCTCTCTTTCAGCAATGCTGTCTACATTAACCAGACAAAAGCCCATATTCTGTTTGTTCTATGTTTTGTTTTTTTTATATATTTTCACTCCACACATTTCACAAAACACTTCAGCTACACTATATACTACTGTAATTACTGTCTCATATCTCTGATATTTTGGGCAGAACTTAGGTATTGAATCTCATTGGAAGTAATATACACAATGAAAGCTATATGGTCGATGAAAGCCCGTAAATCCATTGTCCCTCAATGTTTTCTTTTTATCCCTCAAATGATTATATTTCAATCTCCTTTGGGGAATTATTCTATTTGAGCAGAGAAATTGCCGGTGGCTCTTCATGCTCCATTACCACATGTATTCCATTCAACAAAAATGTGGTCTCCTTTTTCAACACTATTAACATACATGCAAACACAAAAGACATCAATCATAAAACTATACACCATAAATGTCTGATGTCCTGCTCCTGCATCCGAGCACACACTTGTATTTGAATTGTGGACTATGAATAATATAAATTACTTTATATATATTTATATATCCTGTCCCCTCTATTGTTCTCCTAGTTTTGAGGTTATGTGGACTCACGGTTGCAGCATCCATTTCATGGTGCTCAAGTAAACCCATCATAAGCCAGTCAGATCTATGCATGGTCAATGTCTGTTTGATCTGGGCTTAAAAAATAAATAAATCTTGTCACAAAGAAGTATGATCTTTACTGCACAGCATTAATCCATCCAGTCTTCCCAAACTGAGCACAACCTTTGTATATCTCACAGTAGGTGTCTTGGCCCAGGAAAATCATGGGAAACTGTAATAAATTGTCGCTGTCGGGCAGAAACCTTGTATCTCCTTATTTCAACTTTTTCAGTTTTTTTTTAATACATTAATGCCCTATTTATAGGTCATCAAATGACAGTGCTGCACAAAAGCATCGCATAGACCTGCTATCTTTTTGTTTTAAGTCTTGAGAAATGTTATACTTATTTTCACTTTTGACATGCCCAAAATAGAGAGGCCAGGTTGAATGTAGATACGTCTGTCCGAGGGTTTTATAAATGTGATGACTGAAGAGAATTAAGAGCTTGCGACTAAATAATAACTACAGATTGGATCAATTGGAACACAGGTACCTTTTCCCATTTCCTGAAAAGTAATGGTTTTGAACATACAAGGTTTTCAGGCCGACAGCAACATTGTGTAATGTATGTCTAACCCCATATGTTTAGGGAGAAATGTGTGAAACAGGGGAGCAGGCAACCTAATCACCATGACATGCAACTCCACTCCAAGACATTAAGATGGATTAGGATCCTTCATGCCAGTTTAATAGCATTCACCGCACTGAGGTTTTTGTACATTATTGTCTGAGCGAGTGTTCTTTTCATGTGCTTGAAATGTTATGGCCTACAGTACTATTTGGTGATGGATGGTTTTACAATACAAGAAAAAGATGAGATTGCAACAAGACGTCTCTTGGGCAGGTTTACTGAATGCCACGTTCAAGCCACACAACACACCAGTGGTGGACAAAGTATATAGGCCTGCTCTAGCACACAAGTATTCAAAAGTACAAATTACGAAGGTTGGTATAGTGACTTTATATATTGTCAGATACTTGCATGTGTCATTATATTATCAACACTGTACCCAAATCGCGGGTAAATCAACACTTTACCCAGCGCAAGTGGAGTTATAGTAGTTTCAGACGAGCAGAAATCACGCTGAAGTGGAGTTAGGTGTCCACAACAACAATAGCACCACTCGCTGCTGAGGGGGAGGTTTCAAAAGGGTACAAATTCTCAAAAGCTAACAATGGATCTCCAAGCTCA
Organism: Gymnoscopelus microlampas; assembly: GCF_963454915.1. Lineage (NCBI taxonomy): Eukaryota > Metazoa > Chordata > Actinopteri > Myctophiformes > Myctophidae > Gymnoscopelus > Gymnoscopelus microlampas. The sequence continues at coordinate 42,529,029 of NC_139945.1, read as the reverse complement.
CAATGCATCACAACAACGTGTGAATTAATGCCCTGATGCTTCATGCCACTTATTATATAGGCCTACAATAATAAACAGGACTTTAAATATTACAATCATTTCTGCTAAGAGGTAGTAGAACACTAGCGCGACAGAAATGCTATGAACGTCTTTCTTCTTATCACAATGCTCTCCTCATTAAACACTTCATAGATTTTAGAAATATAAGTACTAATAATAGTTTATAAAGCTCTAAATGGTCTGGCACCTTCCTACCTCTATGACTGCCTAGAGAGACATGTTCCAAACCGGCCCCTCAGGTCTTCAAGTGCTGACCTACTCGAGGTGCCTAAAATGACATCCTATTATAATTCTAGTAACCTCACGGTGGTGGTGGTGGTGGTGGTTGGGTGGTGGTTGGGTGGACTCTTGATCAAACTGCGCATGCGTCGTTGCCAGGTTTCGCGAGAGAAACAAGCAGCAAGGTCTATGAAAACGAGGCCAAACCAAACGAACCCTATAACACCAACATTGGCCCTAAAGCGCTTACAATACGCGGACATGGCAACACCAGGCTGCAACATAGACCCCGCCCACTCTTTCAGTGCACTCTACGGCCGCTCGGATCTACACAGTACACACCAGACTTTTCAAAGCGAGCGTATGCGTTGTGCGTACCGTTTGTTTAGATTCAATTGATTATCAATGACACCGGCTACACGAGGCGCGCGGATACGTGCATCCCCCATACGCAGACTTTTAAAATAGGACTGGATCTAAAAGTGAGCGTGTGTGCGTCAAAAACTCTGCTGTGTTTCGTGTGTGTGTGTGTGTGTGTGTGTGTGTGTGTGTGTGTGTGTGTGTGTGTGTGTGTGTGTTTGCGACGACGGGGGGGACGGGGGGGGAGTAGCATCGTGCCTCCGTGGTGTGTGTGTGTGGCTGGGGGGGAGATGATCGCCCGTGTGTGTTCGCGACAGGCCACGGGTGATCGCCCGTGTGTGTTCGCGACAGGCCACGGGCCGCATGGATGTACCGTGGTGTGTGTGTGTGTGTTTGTTTTTGTGCGCGCTCGCGACGGCCGACGGCTCCGCCTGTTATATGCGCGGGTGTGTTCTGTGCCTCCACGACAGGATGTGCATCCGTTTGTGTGTACACACGACTGACTACACCAGTGGTTCTCAAACTTTTGCATGTCAAGGACCCCCACATTGACACTTATTAGCCCGCGGACCCCCATTTGAAAAGATAAGCCAGGGACCCCAATAAGAGAAGGTTTATACGGCTTTCTAGCAGTGATTCTCAACCATTTTAATGTCAAGTACCCCCAGTTTGACATGTATTAGGCTACGGACCCCCATTTAATGGCATTTATACCTGGGGCCCGAATTTATATTATAAAATCAATGTTAATTTAACTCTGAGAGTGTGCAAATTGAACCAAATGGACACGTTAGGGTCCATTTGGTTCCATTTGTACACTCTCAGAGTTACAGAACCATAAGGGTGCATTTGGTTCCTATCCATCATTTAGCTGGGGACCCCCTGGAACTGCCTCAAGTACCCCTGGGGGTCCCCGTACCCCACTTTCAGAACCAATGGACTACACAGTACAAACTCACTTTCGATCCCTGATAAACTCTCTGTTCTCAGCGCATAAGCCAAACTGCACACTTTAGGTGCTCATATTCCCCAACGGGTATGGTCTAGTATAAAAAATACGGTGAAGCAGCATTCTGCTTTTACGGACCAACAGTGTGGAATAAACTCCCATTACACCTAAAACAGGCAGCCTCAATAGCTTTAAAGCACAGCTCAAGACCTATTTCTTCACTCTTGCTTTTAGCTGACTCTTTGGTTGATTTTTAAGTCCTCACTGTATTGCCTATTTTAATGTTTTATGCTTTTGCTTTTATTTTATTTTATTTTTTGTTTGCTTTATTGTTAAATTGGTTGTAACTGTAACTGTATTCTTGCTCTGTAAAGCACTTTGCGCTGCATTTCATGTCATGAAAGGTGCTATACAAATAAAGTTTATTATTATTATTATTATTATTATTATTATTATTATTATTATTATTACTTGTTTTCATAACATTAGCGTCAGTGCTGTTTGATAAACAGGTACACTGCATAGTTTTAACAGACTACGGGGAGTCTGTTTACGTGTTGTTCCTCCTCGTTCACTGCGCAACGCGCACTGCTAATGCTGTGCTGTAGCACTGTGTAGAGGAGAGGGGGGAGTTGTTTGTTTTTGACGGACAGTTTGAGGATCCAATGGAGTTGGGAGTCTTCATCTGAGGCGCTTTTTAATACTTTTCATTGGTTCAAATGTTTAGATTTTTTACACAGATGTGAAGGGTGTTCAATAGCGTCGATTTATGAAAAAGAAAAAAAACTGAAAATTGAGTTAGCTGGTCCCGGCTGGACACCGACGATATCTAATAATAACCCAGGGAATTTAAATTCTGTGTTGTTCAGCATACAATTTACAAACGTCTTTGGCGTTGTCACGACGATAAGAAAAAAACATCTTTGGTTTAAGGTCTTGTGATCTACAGTTTTCCTATTAGGACTTTATGTTTATTTGGCTTTGTTGTGGAGGGCTCTCACTCTTCAATTACCAGTAATTGCATGTTTCACCTGCCATGCGTCTGTTAACGTGTTGTATTTAATTAAGATTGTTTCCTCATGCCTCCACAAATGCTGCATTTATCTGTAATTGCAGTGATTGTCAGTGTTCCGTAATTATTGGGAATCAGAAAAGCCTTTCAAGACCATATATGACAAGATGTTCTGAAACGTGTATGAACACATCTCAGTGAAACGAGCGTAATGTATATATATATATATAGTGCTTGGATAAAAACTCCATGCATGAATCCCCAGTACACACATTATGCTCACAGTGTCAGATAGACAACATTAGGCTACAGATTCATGAAACCAAGCCATTTATTCCCCTCTTTTCTAAATACAGAAAGGGAAATGTGCTGCCTTGGCAGTCAGTATTTTATTTTGTTGTTTAGCACCCCCTGTGTGTGGTGTGTGTAACTGCATGTAAGTGATGTTAAGGTCAGGCTGCCCTGTAAGGTTCTAATTGATGATGTCACCATGACCTAGTAATCATTATGATCAGAGCAGTCCAACAGGTGTGTCTAATAAGTTTGCTTAGAGACTGCTGATTAGTCTAACAGAGTGCAGAGCTGATCAGTTCTACCTGTACCAAGCCCAGAGAAGGAAGTGCCTTTCTTCTCTCTTCTTTATACGTTCAGATCTTTGAAAGCATCGTTGGTAAGAGTTAAAAAGACTTTGACTTAATGTTTTATGCATGTTCTTACGATTAAGAGACATTTGTTTAAGTTCATGTGTGGATTTAGTACAAACACTGTATTCATTTTGGGCAATATGTTTGTACCTGCTTGTATTGAGATTATGTGCTGATACTTTGTATTTTGCTACAGTATACTTACCTTAGCCTATGTTTATGGAACATTTGGAAGCTTTGTGTAACTTTTGGATTGTTTGTGATATATGCATACACCTTGCATTTATGTGATTTATGCACATGACTGACATGTGACTGTATGTATGTTTTCTTTCTGTCAGTTTTACCCTACTGCCAGTTGCTACAGTAAAGATCCTCAACTGGAAAGTCTTTGTCCGTGTGGTAATTGGGGATGGAGTTTATCTACCTGTCAGTTCACGCAAGGCGTGTGAAGGTTACAGGACAGTAAAACAACGTTTTCTGGCGGATCGAACAGCAAAGACCAGGCCAACGTACACCTCAACAGTGAGTGCCACAGTACACGGAATTCAGAGGCGAATATTCTTCGAAAATGACGGACAAAAAATCATCTGAATCATCATATCATACAAGATCACGTACCTCAACCTCATCTAAACTATCACGTCGCTCATCCACCAGTGCAGCAGCAGCCTTGGCTCGTGCTGACGCCGAAGCCGCTAAAGCGGAGGCCACATTTGCAGTAAAGGAAAGCAAAATCAAACTGGAAAAAGCACAGTTAGAAGCATCCTCACAGGTTGAGAAGACACGTTTAGAAGCATCCTTACAGGTTGAGAAGACACGTTTAGAGACATCATTTGATGCTCTTCAAGCGGAGAAAAAAGCTGCAATTGCAGAAGCTAAAGCAGGAGCATTAGAGGCAATCGTGGAGGAGCAAGATTATGACTTCCGCTCCAGAATTGATCTTGAAACTCATGATCCAGTAGAGCGCACACAAGAATATGTGGAACAGCATGCAGAGCAAGTTATTAATCAGTCAACACCTGCATTAGGAGAAGTCTCTGCAGACAATGTTAGTCAACCAGATGGTAATGGACCAGACACTGTTGTACACCGTGCACCCACAGCTACTGTGCAGCATCCTATTCAGCATAACAAATCCAGTCGTTCGCCGGTGCGTGTTTCGTTTGCTGGAAGTCAGGTACAGCACAGCACGCACACTCATGCTCACCAGTCCTACTCTCCAGATAGCAGGCCCCATGCTCACCAGTCCCACTCTCAAGATAGCAGTCTTCATAATCCCATGTTCCACTCTGCAGATAGAGGACCCCAGAATATTAGGAGTTCAGGGGGAACCATGGATCACACGAGTTACACAACTGCTGACAGTGGGAGCATGTCAGACCTTGTCAGGTTTTTTGCAAGACGCGAACTCGTGTCCTCAGGGCTTCTGCAGTTCGATGATCTCCCTGAGAATTACAGGGCTTGGAAAGCCTCATTTCTGAATGCCGTACGAGGTCTAAACCTTACAGACAGTGAAGAGATTGACCTTTTGGTGAAATGGCTAGGCAGCGAGTCAGGCGAACATGTGCGAAGGATGAGAGCCGTACATGTCAATGACCCACGGAGGGGTCTCAAAATGATTTGGGATAGACTTGACGAATGCTATGGGTCACCAGAGGTCATTGAGAGTTCGCTGTTTGGGAGATTAGATAGCTTCCCTAAGATCGCTAACAAAGACCACCAGAAGTTACGGGAGCTCGGTGACTTGTTAATGGAGCTTGAAGCTGCCAAATGTGATGGGGAATTACAGGGACTCACATACTTAGACACCTCCCAGGGCATCAGGCCCATTGTGCTGAAACTGCCATATTATTTGCAGGAGAAATGGCTTTCTCAAGGTTCTAGGTTCAAGGCTGAGTACAAGGTTCCTTTCCCTCCGTATAGCTACTTTGTGGATTTTGTGTGCCAGCAAGCCAAAATGCGAAATGATCCTAGCTTCTCGCTCATCCAAAGCAGTGCTGACCCTCCAGTTATGGGAAAGTCAGCTCCTAGGCCCATCAGTCAGAAGCATCCAATCTCAGTCCACAAGACTGAAGTGTCTCCTTTCACCTCCTCTGGGGCTGACACAACACGCAACAGCAAGGTGGATCCTACTAAGCAATGCCCCTTACACGACAAACCGCACCCTCTCCATAGATGCCGTGGATTTAGGGAGAAGTCCATTGAGAACAGGAAGGCCCTTTTAAAGCAACATGGCATCTGTTACAAATGCTGCGCCTCATCAGCACATCTAGCCAGAATCTGTGACAGCAGCATAAAGTGTGCTGAATGTGGAAGCGAGGGTCACGTCTCAGCCCTGCACCCTGGGCCTGCACCTTGGTCCTCACAGACTCAATCCCCTGCATGGGAGCATGGCGGGGAGGAAGAGGAGGATACTGGAGACGTTACTGTTTCCACAAGCTGTACACAGGTCTGTGGAGGAGAGTTCACTGACAAATCATGCTCAAAGATTTGTCTCGTGAAAGTTTACCCTGCTGGCCAGCAGGGAAAGGCCATCCGTTTATATGCGATACTGGACGATCAGAGTAATCGCTCCTTAGTAAGGTCTGAGTTCTTTAACCTTTTCAACGTCAAGGGCCACAACTCTCCTTACTCTCTCAAGACATGTGCTGGTGTAGTTGAGACAGAAGGCAAAAGAGCGCATGGGTTTCAGGTTGAATCCATGGATGGACAAGTTATCCTCTCTTTACCAACACTGATTGAGTGCAACGCACTTCCGAATAATCGCTCGGAAATCCCTACTCCGGAAGCAGCTATGCATCATGCACATCTGAGACCTATAGCTCCAAAGATCCCAAAGCTCGATCCTCGGGCTCCCATCATGATCCTGCTTGGCAGGGACATCATTCAGATTCATAAAGCGCGGGAACAGATAAACGGGCCACACAACTCACCTTATGCTCAAAAGCTGGACTTAGGATGGGTGATTGTTGGCGATGTCTGTTTGGGAAATATCATCAAGCCAGCTACTGTGAGCACATACCTTACGACCACTCTAGAAAATGGTCGCCACTCTGTCTTTGAACCATGCCCTAATCGCTATGTCGTGAAGGAAAAGTGGAACGGAAGCAAGGTCCTAGGTCTCCCCACATCTGCCCATGTTGAGGGTCCCACATGTGGGGATTACGGAGAACACCTGGGATGCAGTGTCTTTCAACAGACCAACGCCGATGACGAGATCGGTCCCCCAAGGCCATACACAATAGTGTCTCTGTCAGACACCCAGCACAAAGAACTCTGTGTCCTTTCGGATGCTTCAGATAAGGAATTAGCAGCAGTTGCCTATCTGAAGATCTCAGATGCAGAGGAGAACTGTCACGCAGGCTTTGAAAACCCTGCAGACCATGCTACAAGGTCCATCCCTGCCAGCCGTCTGAAAGACACCACCTGGTTCACCGGACCTGCGTTCTTATCTCAGCCAGAGAAAACGTCTCGCTTTGAACTAATGGACCCAGAACGGGTTAAAGAAATCCGCACACAAGTGACAGCGCTCACTTCCACCACCCATGACAGCCGACCTGGATCTCAGCGCTTTGAACGCTTCTCTACCTGGAGACCTCTAGTGCCGGTCTTGACGGATGCACAGGATCCATTCATCCTCACTCCTGCCACACTGCTCACGCAGAAAACCGGCCCTTATCCCATTCATCCAGGATATTTCAACAGCACGTACCTGTACAAGCGCCAGTGGGGACAAGTGCAAAGCCTCGCCAGTACCTTCTGGGACAGATGGCACAAACAATACTTGTCTACCCTGCAGTCACGAAGGAAATGGACCTCCAGTAGACCAAACATCACACCAGGACGTGTGGTGCTCATGAGGGATTGTCAGTTCAAGAGAAATGACTGGCCTTTAGGAGTCATAACCCAAATGTTTCCCAGCAAGGATGGGAAAGTCCGTAAAGTTGAGCTGAAGATCAACAGACAGGATGGAACAAAACCGTTTCTCAGGCCTGTCGCTGAAGTAGTACTCCTGCTCGCGGAAGAGTAGGAACGAGAGCTTCTTCACGCAAAGTGAACTGTTAAAGGGTTGAAATGTATCTGGTATCTGGGGATACCAGGCAGGGAGTGTGCTGCCTTGGCAGTCAGTATTTTATTTTGTTGTTTAGCACCCCCTGTGTGTGGTGTGTGTAACTGCATGTAAGTGATGTTAAGGTCAGGCTGCCCTGTAAGGTTCTAATTGATGATGTCACCATGACCTAGTAATCATTATGATCAGAGCAGTCCAACAGGTGTGTCTAATAAGTTTGCTTAGAGACTGCTGATTAGTCTAACAGAGTGCAGAGCTGATCAGTTCTACCTGTACCAAGCCCAGAGAAGGAAGTGCCTTTCTTCTCTCTTCTTTATACGTTCAGATCTTTGAAAGCATCGTTGGTAAGAGTTAAAAAGACTTTGACTTAATGTTTTATGCATGTTCTTACGATTAAGAGACATTTGTTTAAGTTCATGTGTGGATTTAGTACAAACACTGTATTCATTTTGGGCAATATGTTTGTACCTGCTTGTATTGAGATTATGTGCTGATACTTTGTATTTTGCTACAGTATACTTACCTTAGCCTATGTTTATGGAACATTTGGAAGCTTTGTGTAACTTTTGGATTGTTTGTGATATATGCATACACCTTGCATTTATGTGATTTATGCACATGACTGACATGTGACTGTATGTATGTTTTCTTTCTGTCAGTTTTACCCTACTGCCAGTTGCTACAGTAAAGATCCTCAACTGGAAAGTCTTTGTCCGTGTGGTAATTGGGGATGGAGTTTATCTACCTGTCAGTTCACGCAAGGCGTGTGAAGGTTACAGGACAGGAAAACATACCTGCACATCAGGATACAGTATAGTTTCTCCCTTACAAAAATATTGAATTGTTATATTTCAACATGAATATTCATCAGGCATCCGAATACATTCACTTGAGTACTGTTACGCCCCAAATATGGAGTGTGTTGTCTAACCTCAATGTGTTGTCATGGTATCAAGCGCAAACAAATCAGTCAGCTCCATATATGGGCGCAAAGGGGGCATGCCCATATATGGGCATATTGATGACATCAAGGATCTCCATGGTGCATTTTTTTAATATAGCGATTTTATCCAAAGCGCTTTACATAGATTGTGCATTACATTCACCCATTCACACACACATTCATACACCGATGGCAGAGGAAGCCATGCAAGGCACCAACCTGCTCATCTATAGCAATTAGGGGTTCAATGTCTTGCTCAAGGACACTTCGACACTAACTCAGGGGGAGCCCGCCTCAGCCCGGGATCGAACTGGGAACCTTGCACTCTACCCGGCCACTCTACCCCTGAGCTACTGCCGCCCATAAATGGGAAAAAGGGACACAAACTGATGGGTACAACGGGTACTCTGACAAAGCCCACAACACTATGACTCAGACATAAATACACCGTATACAGTATATGTACATTTCAACATGCATGAGAACTACATTTGACATGAACTGCAATATTGATAAGGCCTTCCTCTCAATTAGTGTTTCTTCTGATTACAGAAGAACTTAATGGATGCAATTTCATGTCATTTTAGCACTAGCAGTAAAGCATTATACAGCAAGCAAATGAGCCCTTATATACAGTATGTGTTACATTACTTCTTATCTGGCATGCTAATATGGCTTTGTAATATGTAAATATGTTGGACTTTTCAGCATCTCCCCAGAAGCACAGTGCACTATTAAGTTCCCTGTGGTCCCTGTAGTCTGATGTTTGGGAGGTTTACCTCTCTCCTTTGGTAGATGACAGGTAAAAAAAAAAAACGAGGAAGGGGGACTATGTCTTCCCAAACACGGACAAACACCTGTCTCCCCAGCCTGCGGATTGTTGTTTTTAACAAACGCCAATTATTTTCCCTTAATGAGCTCCCGTAGTGTTGGACGTGCTTCCGCATCATCATTACTGTAGGGACAGCAGTAGCAGTGCTGGGGCTGACTGGCAGCTTCCCCGGCCCTGTTCCCCCTGAATGACTACAGGCTGAACTCCCTGACAGCTGGCAACCAGCCTCCCAGCACACACACGCACGCGTACGCACGCACGGCTACGTGTGCATGGCTTAGCGTGCCCATGGGTGCACACACACGCGCGGGTGAAAACACGCACGTGTGCACGCGCACGCGCACACACACACACACACACACACACACACACACACACACACACACACACACACACACACACACACACACACACACACACACACACACACACACTACATCGTATATAGTACAAGGAGTGAAGAATGTATGCATTTATGAGCACTTGGCTGGGTAGAAGAGGGTACAAGTCAGCAGGGCATGCAAAGCATTAGCCACTGCACACATGATAGCCTACACAGATGATAATAAATAAGTAGTGCCATTAGTTCATGCAAGACAGATAATTATCATCATGTCACTGGTGCTGAATTACATTTGCAGTTGCATTAGTATATGACGCTATACGATGACATCTCTGACAGGCTAAAAGTCTTCAAAGAGTACTTTCACTTGGCCTGATACATAAAACATAAAACATTCTAAATTATTTTGAAAATAAATTGGTAAATTTACAAGCTCAGAATGTGTTGCCATGTAAGGCGTTGTGAGCTTGTAGATCTGCTATTTTCTAAAAATATTCGAAATGTTTTGATTTATTTGTCAACATTTTCGCCTATGCCTAAAATTTTAAATTGGGATGACCGTCAAGTGGTTACTGACTTGCATAACTTCACAATGGATGTCATAGTGCTAAAACCTGATTTATACTTATGATGGTGTTGTGTCACTTGCTGAAAATTGGCTAACTGATCTACAAACTCACAACATGTTGTGAGCCTGTAGATTGGCGTATGACAAAGTAAAATTTGCATGATTCTTCATGCAGGCACCATGCCTACAAAAGCCAAGAAAACAAAAAAAAGCCATAGGCCTAATACTGCGGTGTCTAGTAGAGTACACCCACTCAAAGTATAATCATAGATCTTATTTCCTCTGACCCTGTTTCCTCCCCTTTATCGCCACTGAGATGCCTCCTATCTGTTCTGTTATTGGTCACTTGTGCCGGCACAATTGCAGTATACAATATCTGACAGCCTCTCACTCGCAGCATGCTGATCTGCAGGTTCTTTGTAGCAAATTGAACAGATGATGCAAAAGGGGAGAATAAGTGTTCCATTGCAGTACAAAATAAACTCTTTGTTTGGCGTAAACACAACGTGAGCGATTTTGAATTGGTGTCCTTAAATCTCCATTTCCTTTGCTCACTCATATAAATAAGCTTTATCCAAATGGTCCTAATACTCTAAGAGGTACTGTAGAACGGTGTGCAGTGCCCACATAGAATATATCTTCCACAGAATGTGCCAGGGCAAAGCCACCAAAAGGTACGCTGCAGGGCATGCTCACACATCCTGCAATAAGGAGCCACTCTGTTCTGCTCCAACAATTTGCTGGTCGGGTCACTGGTCTGCTACCCTGCAGAGTGCTGGAGTGTTGCCTTGACTGTGTGTTTATTGTACCAGACCGGTGCCAGTTGGGCACCGGTCTACTCGGGAACGATGCAAGTTGGAAATGCATGATACGTATGCCGAGTTTGAAGTCAGTCGGTCCCACATAATGGGCATGCCCTATATACTGTGTATATATGCATATATCTCTGCTGTCCAGCCAGAAACTGCTAACTCCAAAACGCTCATTGTTCAGGAAACGAAAAAACAAGATACGTTTTTCAGAAAATGAAGAAAACCTTATATTTTTAAAACAAAGCAATATTACCTCGTCAAAGTTGGTATAGTGACTGTATATATTGTGAGATACTTGCATGTGTCATTATATTATCAACACTTTACCCAAATCGCGGGTAAATCAACACTTTATCCAGCGCGAGTGGAGTTAGAAGTTTCAGACGAACAGAAATCAAGCTGAAATGGAGTTAGGTGTCCAAACAACAGTAGCTCCACTCGCTGCTGAGAGAGGTTTCAAAAGGGTACAGATTCCCAAAAGCTAACAATGGATCTCCAAGCTCACAATGCATCACAACAACGTGTGAATTAATGCCCTGATGCTTCATGACACTTATTATATAGGCCTACAATAATAAACAGGACTTTAAATATTACAATAACTTCTGCTAAGAGGTAGTAGAACACTAGCGCGACAGAAATGCTATGAACGTCTTTCTTCTTATCACAATGCTCTCCTCATTAAACACTTCATAGATTTTAGAAATATAATTACTTGTTTTCATAACATTAGCGTCAGTGCTGTTTGATAAACAGGTACACTGCATAGTTTTACAGACTACGGAGAGTCTGTTTACGTGTTGTTCCTCCTCGTTCACTGCGCACCGCGCACTGCTAATGCTGTGCTGTAGCGCTGTGTAGAGGAGAGGGGGGAGTTGTTTGTTTTTGACGGACAGTTTGAGGATCCAATGGAGTTGGGAGTTTTCGTCTGAGGCGCTTTTTAATACTTTTCATTGGTTCAAATGTTTAGATTTTTTACACAGATGTGAAGGGTGTTCAATAGCGTCGATTTATGAAAAAAAAAAAAAAACCTGAAAATGGAGTTAGTTGTTCCTGGCTGGACACCGACGATATGCATTTATAGTAGGACTAGACCGGTGCCAGTTGGGCACTGGCCTACACGGGAACGATGCAAGTTGCGAACGATGCAAGTTGGAAATGCCCGTTATGCAATACCCGTTGTACCTGTTGTCAGAGTACTGGAGATACGTGAACTACGGACAGACATATTTTGCAATTTCTTTGTAAGATGTGTGTACACTAAACTGTTGGATGGGTTGTGCGTGCGTGCGTGCGTGCGTGCGTGCGTGCGTACGTGCGTGTTTCTGTGTGCGTTCGTGTGTGTATGTATGGGTAGTACAGTACAGTATGTTTGCTGATGCATGACAACCATCCCCTATGCGGATCAATATACAGTAAGTATATACAGTATAAGTATCTGCCTACCTACTTGTACGTAACTAGTGAGGAGTACATTCTTCTGACCTAAATATGAACTGGGAGAATCTGCAATGCAACTGAATTTGTTTTTCAGGAGAGTTTTTAAATCTGCCAACCGAGTGTTTCCCTGAAAAGGGCTACAGAGATATTAGCATGGAATTACAGTACAGACTTTCAATTTCTCTATCCTTCATGATTTAGTTCTCTAAACATTTTAAAATAACTTAATCCCATATTTTGCAGCAGCTGTTAATTTATTTATATTAGTATATATGCTAATCCCCTATTTGGTTTACAGTATCTAATTGGAAATCATTGCAAATTAAACACACTGTTGTTGTTCAGTTATCATCTTACAGTGAGAGATAATAAGGGATTTGTAGTTTTAAGAGTTAAATTAACACTTTGTCTTACTGTAGAATGTTACGGTGTAGCACTAATCAGTAGTCAATGGCTCTCGGGGCCACTCCCTTATAGTCTTATCAATCAGGACTCATGGGGTCTGCATTGGCTGAAGAGGCAGACATGGAACATTCAAGGAAAAATCGTGAATCTATCTGTGGATCTATGCACCGTAAGCAACATCACACAGAATGTGCAGAGTGTGCAGTGACCTTGATAGCCAGGCTGGAGTTGGGTACAAGATGAAGACTGGCAATAAAGTAATGGGCTGTTTGAAAATATTAAGTGCTATTCAATCTGACATGAATTGCAGTTTAGAGCACATACACTATTCTAAAAACTGGTAACTGCAACTGAAGTTCTACGTAACAATGACAAGGAAATAAAAGAGCCGACACTGACACTAGTTGCGAAAAAACACATCACTTTCCTGTCTTGTTTTGGGTAAAGCCTGATTTAAATGCTTTGTTGTATGACTGGACCGCTCACCGAAAATACATATGACACATCGAGGCTATTTTTGGTCGAGCAACACCGTCGAACGAAGGAGTATAGATTAAAGAGACTGTTATTGGACATCAAACACCAAATTAGCTTTAAATGCCTTTATTTTACCAAAGGCAGAGGTGACGATTTTCCATTTGCACAGGTGCATAGATATACTGTAGCTGGCCAGGTCTGAACAAATAACACATTAAATTGACTCTTCAGATTGCATACTGGTGGAATTTTCACTGTCCTTCACCCTTCAGGCGGCCTTTTGCCTCCCAGCCATTTTGTTTCGAGGCCGGATCCTGACTCCATCAAGCTGTGATTGCTTCTTGATAACATTGCTAACCAACTCCAACACTTGAAAACACTTCAATAACGGAATGAAAATAAAAGAAAGGGGGGAAAAGAAAACATTGTGATGGCAATGTTTTGCCCTGTGCATACAGTATCACAAAAGAAAATTACATTCAAAACTGTTGACAGCTTGATACTGTATAAATATCCCTTTCACGTTTTTATCAAGAGTTTATACAAATAAATCTGCCTGTAATGACATGCCCAAAATAGGTTTTATAAATATTTAACCAATGAAAAGCATTAACAAGAGCTTCTGACTAAATAATAACAATAAGGTTTCCGCCCAACAGTAATGATATGGCAACATGGCCAACATTTATTCTGCAAAGAGTACTTCCCCCTGTGACAACAGAGATGTCCACTCGGGTGTTTCTTTAATCTGCCATGGTGATATACTTCAAATATATTACACAGTGTCTAAACGTACAGAAAGAAATGATGTAGTAGTAGGATTTTGTTCAACACATATCTACGAAAGCTAAATGATCAGAGGAGCTTTGAACAAAGAAACTGTTTGTTAGGATTCTGCCCTCCTCTACCTCCCTACCTCTGCTCTTCTTTCCACATCTCATTATCATCAAAACAGCATGTGCCTCCCCATAAACAGCGGTATTAGTTAATAATTGCTTTTTTTGGCCTTTGAGATTTAATTTGTGCTATTAGTGTGCTATTATCCAACCGTTAATTTAAATAAGCTGTTTTCATTTTCCCCTCCCTTTGTTTTTATTAGCTCTCCCCGACATGTAATGTCGTAATGATGTAATTTTCTATGTTAACCATCCATGATAGAAACAACGGTAGGAAACATGGGTAACCTAGCGGTTTTCACATATTGAACAGTGAGGCTCATCACTAACCTCTGACCACCAAATTACAATTAGAAATCTACTATCAAGTCTCATGCAGCCTAGGTGTTGTGAGTTTTATTGAATCACTGAGTGACACACTACAAGTTTTACTCATGTTTATTCCTCGATACTGTGCTCCATCATGCATCTGTACCAATTTAGATAGCATGTTATGTAGACAGATGCCAGGTTCATTTGCAGACCTGGCATCCTATAGTTATACTGTTTAGACTGATGATAGGTTCTTGGTTTACCTATTATCCTCGATTACTACTGCTATGCAGTTGATGTATTACCTCGTGTTTTCCTTGCTTACTGTAAATTGCTCTGGATTAAGAGAAACTGCTAAATGCCTAAATTGTAAAAATCATTTTCAAAATGTTTGTGCCTCATGCACACCAATGGGCAAGTCAAAACCACAAGGCAGTAGACACACCTGCTGCCTTGTGGTAACATAGTGAAAATAGCTTGTAGGTCTATTATTTGTTATTTTTGAATATGTGTGAATTTGTTTAATTTTCGACTATTTTTTTTGATTAAAAATGTTCACCTTCATGTACAGTATAATGACATGCCAAAAATAGGGACACCAGATCGAAAGTGATTGAAATACATGTTTAGGGTATAGAATCTACAGTGTCCGCCCTGAGATTGGAAGACATTCCTGTATCTGTGTAACGTAGGTGCCCGCCAGAAGTATTTTAATATAGTATATTAATTCAAATGGGAGAAGTGAAGATGAACGCAGATTATGACTGATTCTTCTGCTGCATGGTCACTGAAGTAAATATCGAACCCATTCTTCACAAGCCACATATGTTCAGAACATTCTGACATTAACATTGTGTTTTGCAGACAGACAAAACAAGATAAAATTATCTTTGTTTGAGACCTGACTGTCTCAGCAACACACTCTGGTGTGATCTAGCAACTGTAATCATAGGCCACTTACAGTAGGTGGCGAGGAGTGGGATATTTTGGTAATATATTAAAGATCTTTGTTAGGAGATGAGATGGATTGGAATGTGGGAGTGACTGAAGTGGAAAGACAGAAAGAAACAAGCAGAGAGACAGACACAGAGAGAGACAAAGACAGGAGACTGATGGGAACTGAGACAGACCGTGACAATACCTGACATTTTAGGTTTTTCATACCTAAATTTGTATTTTATATATCTATATATATTTTACTTAATTTCATCAAGTATCACTATTTTTATTATCTTGACGTTATTGTATTGTTTGTGTTATTTCTGCGTGGACCCCAGGAAGACTAGCTGTTGCTAAGATACAGTAGTAGCTAATGGGGACCCAAACAAACAATAAACAATAAAGCACAGTCTTAACATGTCCCACCAACATTTCAATGCTTGTAACTACAGTACAGTATATATATGAGTATGTATGTATAGTATGTATATGAGTATGTACTGTATATGACATAAACCCCTCTTGATTCTTCATTCTAATCTAGATTCTTGACCGTCAAACCCTCTCAACTAATCTATAAACATGATAAACTGCAAAATATAAATACGCATGCCCACACAGCCTCATCATCAAAATAGTTTTAAGGCTCAACTAATAATGCAACAGTACAAACATCAGATCCAGCTTTAAGTAACATCTTGACAAAACACACTGACAGCAAGCTGTTACGGTTTCTTCTCTTCAGCTTTTGTAAGCCGATTCAATCTCCACAGCATTTGATAGTTTGTTTTTTCCATGGCTGATGCTTAAGGCATTGCCACTGATAATATCAGGGGTAAGCCTTTGCCCAAAACATGGAGGTGAGTGAGGCTTATAGGAATTAGGAATTAGTCACCCCATGATGATATTTTGCAGACATAATTTTGCATAGTGGCTACCAATGTTTATTTGCTAGGATTTGAGTATCCTATGCTGTCCTTGGCACAGAATTATTTAGTGTGTAAACTGGATAATTTAGGCTGGTCAGGAAATAGTGGACAGCTATGAGCACCTTTCACCAGTGCTCCACATTTTGAATAATTAAACTGAAATATAACTATAGACTACAGTACATATTGTTGCTATAGGGCAAAAACCTTTTATCTCCTCTTTTATGCCCCCCCCCCCCCCTCCATAAATTAATACCTTAATTTATACATTATACATGTTTGCAAATCTTCACAGACCCGAGGTTGAAAATGGTTGAAAAAGCCAGTCTGTGTGTTTTAGAAATATTTAACCAATCGAAAGTATTAACAAGAGCTTGTGACTATGTATGTTGTACTGTATGTATGTTGGATCCATATTGGGGCGGGGGTGTGGACAGTCCCCTCTCACCTGGACTGTCTGGACTGCCCCCTCAGTCACAATGAACGTGAAAAAGGATTTTAATTAAATTAGAATAACAATAGCTAATACAATCACAACACCAAAGTGTGTCGGATCGTTTTTTTAGTGCTAATAGGCTATTGTGATAACAGCAGGATATTAATTGCATGCATTCCATACACAGCCATATGAACATGAATATCTGTGGATGGATTCATCTCTGCAGCATTCTAATTGTTAGCGTGTGATCCCGTACCAACCGTGTCAATTTGTCAAATGTCAATTTGTGTGTCCCATACATTATGTCTTCACTGAAGGAGATTTACATGTGTTTATTGGTGCTGTGCTATGAATGTCATACCATCACATATA
The DNA here is from genome assembly GCF_963454915.1 of Gymnoscopelus microlampas. Classification (NCBI taxonomy): domain Eukaryota; kingdom Metazoa; phylum Chordata; class Actinopteri; order Myctophiformes; family Myctophidae; genus Gymnoscopelus; species Gymnoscopelus microlampas. The sequence continues at coordinate 42,512,006 of NC_139945.1, read as the reverse complement.
GAGCATCTTGTCCGAGTGAATATCAAAAGGGGAGATATTTCACTAAATACACTTTTTCTGCCAGAACTTTCAGTGAAAACAGCTGACAGCTGTGCAGTTAATTATGAGTATCCTACACACGGGAGCACTGAATCCCTCCACGAAAATGCATTGTGTTTTCTGTGGCTGTGTATGGAATAAATGCAATGTATGGAATTAAGCTGCAACAAAATTTAGCTGGTTTTATTTGGCATGTCTGAGACAGATAGGCTATTAGTAAGCAGAGGAGACTACAGTATTCTACTGTAGACGGAACTTTGACTCTCAATCCATGCCTCTGTCTGTGACATCCCCCTATGATCATTAATTTTTAAGGAGATATGTTTTATCCCTGCTTCTGGTCAAACTGGATTAAATGCAAGCCTTTCCTTTTGGAAATGTACTATCTCATACAACTTAACAATAACAAAATGTATGTTAACCACATTAACCCTGGGGTCCATATTTTGGGAAAATGTGTCAAAAAATGTAAAATGTATTTATGAAATTGTGAAAATAGCAGGTCTGCAAATTCACAAAGCTTGTAGATATTGTGAGCTTGTATATTGGCTACTACATATTTGTCATACAAAGAATTATATAGGGATTATAGGTTATAAGAAAAGGTCCCCCGTTTTTTTCTCTTTTTTTGTATACAAATCTAAGCCTGCACGTGTGACTGTTCCTATAATCAGTGGTTTAAGGGTACGGTGTTTAAACCTTCCAGTGTAGGTCTACTCCAAAACTGAATCCAGTCATTTCAACATACACATATGCACACAAAACGTTTCCGCATTCCGTTGATTCTCTCTTGACCGGATATGCAAACTGCCAAAGCAAACTGCTCCCAGTCTAAGTGGCTCCCTTTTTTTGAAGAAATGATGATGCTAGCAATGCAAGAACTTTCCTCATGCAGTACATGGAGTCAAGCCTGCCAAATAGTTTTTTATATTCAAAGTCCCTGTTTTGAGGCCAAACAAAAAAAGCAATTTGGCGCAATTTGTGTATTCTCTGTCACGGTCTATCTCTCTGTCTCCCTGTCTCTATTTCTGTCTATATGTCTCTCTTCTGTCTACCTGTCTCGCGTTCATAACTATGCTCTGAGAATCCGTTTCAAGAGTCTGTTCATAGAGCGGACTGATATCAGTTAATTGAGTCAGAGAAGATACTCATTAACTAACCAAGATTATTATAAGGATATATTCTCTGATTTTAGTTAGTTTTAGCTAGTTTTGTAAACACAATAAACACAATACAGTTAGTTATTGCTTTATTGTAACGCCTAATTTTTCATTTCTTATTCAGTTAACTTAATTGTTTTTCCAATTCTAGTTTTCGTTATTTGTTTTAGTTAACAATAACAACCCTGTCTCTGGACTTTTGCCTATGCATTTAGAATTGTTTGCCTGTGTGGACCATATTCCTGCTTTTTGCCTCTGCCTGCTTCACCTACAGTACTATAATACTACTAGAGGTGCGGGTCGCTACGCGACCCTTCCGTCTAGTCGCTGGCGCGAGGCTCTCGTGTAGCATGGTGTGTGTATTTGTTGCAACCTTTATTGTGAAGGAACCACCGGAAGTGCTAAGCTATTCATTCCGTTCCGTGTTACATAACACTCTGAGATGCTACATCGTGACATAGTGTCACAGAAACCCACAAAAGTCACCAAAATAACACTGTTCAACGGGCTAATTAGTTAGCAGTGATGACATTGACCACACTAACGTTCATACAGGTTGTTGATAAGATGTTTAACGTAGCCGTTTGAGTGACGACAGCAGCGTTGGTTAACATTAGCGTTAGTGTTAGGCGCATGCTAACGCTATCGCCGGGCCGCCGACATCCGTCGGGCGGCGCGGCGATGTCACTACCAGCCGAGGCTTATTCTTGCGCATTAGGCCGCGATTTCCGCAGGGCCACTGCCTCGTGTCCTGCGTGTCTATTGACATTTGTAATGGTCAGAAATCTAAGTTGGGCTTGTTTGTGTGAGAATATTTCCACATTGGTTCGAAATGTGTGCTTATTTGAGCATTGAGGAGTTAACTGTGCAGGAGCTGTGTGGAGCGAGCGAGCTGGTGTTTTCAATGGCGGTCGCTTCGTTGTGTTTCGGCTGGGGCCGTAGCCGTTCGGTGATGGGCGGGGTTTTCGGGGTTGCCATGTCCAGGAGTTGTAAGCGCGAAGTGGCGTGTTGTCGGTTAGGGAAAGTGCGTCCACGCATGCGCAGTGCGGGTGCAGTACGTTAGTCCGACAGCGCATTCCTCCGACAGCGCAGCGCTCCGACGTTTCCAATACTAAACCCGAACCAAACCCGCACCCTAACCCTAGCCGCACACGGATGCCACATAGTCGGAGAAAAGGTCTGTCGGATTAACGCATGCCTCCGGCGCAGTGCGCAGCTCTGTGTGTTTGCAGCAAGCTGGTTGCATGTTGCTCGCGCGCAATCTGGCAACACTGATGGAACTTACAGACGCACAACCGTTCTGGCGCATGACTGTAGATTCCAATTGTAAGGTAGATATACCTGTTAGCCTAATCCCTCTAATAACATTGCATTGAACCTGCTCTCTGCCTCCGGTTGTTTATCACTTGGGTTTTACAGTACTCTCCTGACACACACCCGTAACAGAAACATCTGGTCAAAATCTGTGTTCTGGTCAGCCACCTGGGTGTCACCTTCCTTGTTCCCAGCCTTCTGGGCAGCCTTTGAGTGGCTCAGACTGTATTTCTGGCCTCTCGAGCAGTCCTGCCTGCATCACTGGCGACCACATTGTCCTCCAGAGTGGGCCTACCGACATTGCCGGTCTCCAGAGCAGTCCCGCCTAAGTTGCCGGCCTCCAGATCCTCCTCCAGAATGGTCCCAGCAACATTGCCGGTCTTCTGAGCAGCTTCGCCCATTTGGTTGTCCTCCCACCTTTAGTCTAGAGTGGTTCTACCCGTCTCGTCATCCTCCTACACATCTTCCTAAGTTGCTCCGCTCCTTGGTCCTACATGCTGATCGGCCTCCTGCCCTGCATGTAGAATTGTTGTGCTTCACTTGTATGTCACCAGATTTGGAGAAGTTGTAGTTCAGAAGTAGAACACATTCAGTGCATCCATGGCCACTGGCTAATTGGTACAGTGATTCCATTCACTATTTAAAGTTTTGCTTAGGTGGAGTTACAAAAATGTCTGCTGTAGTTTATTAGCTGTCACCGTGGCCTAGTGGTGGCTACAATAAAACTTCCACTTGTGATCTACATTTTCCCAGGTGTTATCTATGTATAGACACAATTGTTCATCTAGGCCTTTACAGTACATTCGCGGAGCTATTACTTTCATTTTTGGCATGTATTTTTAGGTGGAATTTTGAAAAAATAACACAGGCCTTGCATGTCTACTCAACCTCCACATCACAGTGTGTCTATAGCCAGGAGTTCAGGGTACGAAGGCAATAAAAACAAAACCTTGCCCCTCTTCCTGTGTTTATTGATTGATTGATTGATTGATTGATTGATTGATTGAAAATGTTATTAGGCAAAAGAATGTAAAACAACACAGTTACATTTATAATACTTTTGTCTAAAAGTTCCGACCAAAAAAGTCCTTGCAGACTTGTTTCCGTTGGGGTCCTTGGTATTAATTTCATAGACATATATAGTAGCAACCAAACAGTTCAAATATCAACATAAAAATACAGAGAAAAAATACCACTATGTACAAAAAAAGCATGAAAAAAAAATATATATACAAAAAAAAATGGTACTACCTCCTCTTATGGCCTCCAGAAAGATTAGTTTTTAGGGCTGTTTTAAATGAGCCCAGCGAACTGCATTTTTTGAGGGATGGGGTTAGACTATTCCATACCTTGGTGGCCGTGCTGTAGAAGGAGAATTTGCCCATGTTTGTTTTATGGGTCGTGGTACCAGATTGTTGTTTACGCTCCCTCTAGTTTCGTGACTGTGGGTGTCACTAACTTTTTGGAGGTATTTAGACAGATATGCGGGTATAGGGGGCATTTCGGGCAAATCTGCATTTACAATTTTGAAGACCAGTCCCATTTTTAGTTTAACCCTGTCTTCCACCCTGAGCCAGCCTAGGCTGGCACAGTGAGTGGGAGAGAGGTGGGTCATGGGCCCCAGTCTGAGAAGTAGTCGAATGAGTTTGTTTTGGGAGGTTTGAAGCTTAGTCCTCAGTGATACTGAGGTGTTGGAGTACCAAGAGGAGCAAGCATAGTCAAAAAGGGGCTGAATCAGGGCCCCTGAGAGGGTCCTGAGGTCTGAGGGTTGACAAAAGAGGAAACTCTGCCCATAAATCTGGTTCTTTGGTTTACTCTTTTGACCACCTTTGTTCCAAATGCATTTAGCATGAATGCTAATATAATGACATGCTCAAATGCAGCTCTGCATTGCTGAAATGGCTCCAGCTTGTGGATACAGTGAATGAGCATGATACAAGGTTCAATGATTCTGGGAGAGAATGAAAGCATGTGAGGGGAGTGAAGTGGGTAGTTGCTTGGCAAGCATCGATGGCGACTGGCTGGACAGACCAATTACACCTGAGCCAATTGTGGATGGAGAGCACATATGTCCCCTTGAGAAACAAGGGCGGCTTGAATATGTTTAAATCCTTATTCATAATAGCTGTGCTCTATACATTTCTGTGATAATCAAATGATTTGCCAATTACTGGCAATGAGCCAATGATTACATTTTGCATTTGTGTGTGTGTGTGTGTGTGTGTGTGTGTGTGTGTGTGTGTGTGTGTGTGTGTGTGTGTGTGTGTGTGTGTGTGTGTGTGTGTGTGTGTGCGTGCGTGCGTGCGTGCGTGCGTGCGTGCGTGCGTGCGTGTGTGTATATTTGTATATTTGTGTGAGTATATTTAGCATTTTCTATTTGTTATTTGAGTGTTTCTGTGTTGATTTGATCGTTTTGTTTGCTATGCAACATTGAAGTTCGAGGAGGTAAAGGAACAATGTGCTCTTCTGGGGCAGCAAGTACACTCTCTGATGCAGACAGAAAAAACCCTTTCATACAGTATTACCCAGGGACAAAAAATGGCCAAGCTTTTTTGTTAGTACCGGTTTAATTCGAAAATATGTGCAAGTGTTGCTCTATTGTGGTGTGAAAGTCTACGTAGCTTGTTCCAATGAATGAGGCTTTTTTCATTTTATCTTTCACATATTAAGGATTCTCAAATAGACATTTCACTCTTTTCACGCCTTTCTTCTCTCTGATGAATGTGTTTGGCATTTGGTGAACCCCTAGCAATAGAGCCCTGTGGAAAACGGACTGCAGCAGTGCCCTATATCAACTGTGGAACTATGGAGAATTGCTAAATTAATTAAATAAAGCCATTAGATGTAAAGTAGATCTTGTTGTCTAACTTCCCATTTTTAATTGCTTACTTTGAAAATATCAGGGAGGGCATTTTGTCTCTCAAAATGCATCACACTAACACAACTGCCTAAAAAATGCATTGCAATGACAAAAAGTATGGCACTGTTTGCATCATGTACATGTACATACTTTAGCGATTTTGCTTGCTACAAGACTTGGAAATGTATGAATTATAAAGGATCTGTCTGATTCTCATTTTTACATCATAGCACTGGGGGGGCCAAGTGATCTAGAAGAGGGTCTGTGTGTTCTTGTGCGCGCCAGGCGCGTCAATCCCGGGAGGGACGGGGGGTTTCGTCCCTCCCAAGTAATTTAGAATAATAAATACTTATTTAATAGAATCTGAACCCACTTTTGAAATCATGCACTCATAAACACGATGTATTTTAAAGGATTTATATGTTGTTGAGGAGCTCAACAACATAATGAGAGGATACAAGAGCTATCTGTGCTAGCTGCAAAGTGTGCATATTTAAGCAAGTATTTTAAAACAGTGAAAGCTACCGAGGAAAAAGAAACAGAAAGTGATAGACCCCCGCCACGACTCAAACTAGCACAACGGGAGTTATGATCAAATCCAAAGAAAGAAACAAACAACCTCCTGGTGCTTCCAAGTTGGGGGGTAGTTTGACCAAAACCGAAGGTATTGAAGAGGAGGACATGGAAAATGTTACGGTCATCAGAGATCAAAGGATTTAGCAGCTGCCACTCTGATAATGTCAGGAGCAATGGACCAGGCAACAGTGACACTACGACCAGGTAGGGTCCAACCAAGTGTTTCCAAATGGACTGCAGTCTGCACAGAACCCTATCCATCAGATCCAAAGTAGACTAGGTATTTTTTGCGACCAAAAGACCATGTACACTACAGTATTATGCAAGTACATAATGAAGTTGACCAAAGTTTCTCAGCTGCATTATATTTGTTATTAGTGTCTGTCTATCCTCTTAAACAAACCAACTCCAAGTGCGGCTGCCTGGTGATGAGTAAGTTTACTAAGTTAATATAAAGCAAACTTCATTTTCTGAACAAAACTCACAAGCCTCTGTGCCAAACCTTCTATTTATTATACATTACAGTAGCTATTGATAATTGTAGATGATTGATGCACAATTCCTCTGCTCTGCTCATTATTTGGAACATCCAGCGGGTAAAATAAAGTTTTACTCCTACTTGGCTGTGCCTCGGCCTGCGCTTTGCCTTGAGGCAATCACCCCCCAAGTCATTTAGAATAATACAAATACATGTTAAACTAATTCATTTTTTGATATTAAATCAGTAAAATTAGGCAAAACATAACCCTAACCTAACCCTAAACCTGACCCTAAAAAAATAAAGCTTCACGCGCGTGCATATTTTCGGCGCATGCACGCTTCGCGCGCGCCCGACCCCCCCGAGCCTCACGCCAGATTTACGCCCATGGTGCGCGCTACTGTAGGCCAATTAAGGAAATAAATCTGTGAATATTTTTCATGGGGTCTAATAACAGCGTTATTAGACCCCATCTTCAGCAACTGATTTCCTGGCAAATTGTTTTAGGAAGTCATGGCAAGACCTTTTCCTGCATAGAAGCACAGAAGCAGGCTAAGCTGTGATGACATACTGTAGGTCTCTGTCTATTACATTATTTTTTTACATGTTGCCTCAGAAGTAAAATCCTCAGTGTTCATTTTACAAATGTATTTTATAAATGTAACCAAATGGACCCGTAAGGATCAATTTGGTTACATTTGTGCACTCTTGACGTTACAAATTGATAAATGCACACTGTGGATTTTACTGTGTATGAAACTGCAGATGGACGACTCTGGTTAGATTACAGCCAGCGGCCGCAATGAGCGCTTCCCAAAATAGACAAGAGACAAGAGGTCAGTTACACTGTTGTCATTCATGGACAGGAGTGGCTCACTGTAGGCTTGTTCCACCTACTTATGTCACTGGGGAGAATTCCCACTGTGTGATGGGCGCACCAGCCAGAGAACTGTCACTTTGATTAATGGCACAATAACATTTATAGCCACCATCCAGTTTATACCCCTTCAAATACATCTCCATGAACTATCGCCTTTTACCAACAGTCATTTTCCCTTCTCTCTTCATTGACGCTGGAAGATGGGTTAGGAGCAAAACACACAGTTTATAAGCAGTGCAGGAAGACCACTTGGCTACGCCTTTCCTCTTTTTTGAGCTAAAGCATGCCCTACTGAGTTATTCTGTGGTCTGGGAGCAGCTCTTAGCCAGTGGGGTGTGGTGCTGTAACAGTTCATATCTGGCAGGATGCTATCAGGACATTTCACTGAGGACAGAAAGACTGTCTCTAGGCTTGCGTCTCATAGCGACTCTCCCAGAATTGTGTGTTAAGTATGCATATGCAGAAAGTATTTGCTTTTGTGCGTGTGAGTGTGTGTGTGTGTGTGTGTGTGTGTGTGTGTGTGTGTGTGTGTGTGTGTGTGTGTGTGTGTGTGTGTGTGTGTGTGTGTGTGTGTGTGTGTGTGTGTGTGTGCGTACGTGCGTGCGTGTGCGTGCGTGCGTGTGTGCGTGTGTGTCAGTGTGTGTGTGTCTGTGTGTGTGTCTGTGTGTGTGAGCGCATGCACATGCATTTGACCACACAGTGTGTGCCTGTGTGTGTGATGTGAGTGTTAATGTGCAAGCTTGATGTGTGTGCTTAAGTGTGTCCGAAGCTGTCAGGCTGGAAGCAGGACGGTGACAGATTCTGACTGTGTGATTGACAGGCGCACTGGGAGTTGGCCCAGAGATGGATGTGGCTCCACTAATTGAACTGTGAGAGCACTGAAGCTTTCAAAGATGCCCGTCTGAGCTGTATCCCCACTTAAGGGAAGGTGTGCCTGTGTGTGCATACAATTGCGAATGTGCGTGCACTTGACTTGAGTAGCTTTATTATTTTATGTGTGTCGCTGAATAAGTGCAATAATGAAATAGCACAGCTACACTGTACACTGTTTATGCTAGTATGTGTGATATTGCTGGAGTTTATGAACATACGGTAAGTGAGATTTTTCTCTGTTGAGTAAATTGCCTTTGACAGGTTTTCGCTGAGGCCCCTGACACAGCATTGACGACTCCTGCTTAAGTCGGTATGCCATTTGTTATTTATCAGCAGACTTAATGCTCGACTTTACTGAACCCTTCTGAAGCGCTGAGATATGACAGAGGAAACCTAAGAAAGAATGTTTTAAAGAATTGAACATTACTACCTTCATCTGTAACATGTAGATTTGATTTCCGTAATGTTTAAAACTGTAACTAATACACACATGGACAGATACTATATATGTAGACATTATCATTTACAGTATATGCATATGTGCACGTGCGCGTGCGCGCACACACACACGCACGCATCATGGCCTTCCTCTATGACGGGTTGCTGAATCTTTTATATGTTTATCCACTCTAAGTGCTAGAGACTGGTGTATTATTTAAGTAGTGGTGTGCAGCTTATATTAACCCTCTCAGACAGGGCAGAGACAGACTAGGACAGGGGCACCACTTCCTTTCTTGTCTCTCTCTCTCAATCTCTCTCTGCCTCCTCTATCATCATCTGTTTCTGTCTGTTTACTAGCCTTGTCTCCATCCATCTCCCTCCTGTCTCTCATCCTTTAATGCTGCACCCCTGCTTGTCACTCCTCCACTCCTCGCCCCTTCCCTTTTTCCATCACCTTTGTGTGCGTGCGTGCGTGCGTGCGTGCGTGCGTGCGTGCGTGCGTGCCTGCCTGCGTGCGTGCGTGCGTGCGTGCGTGCGTGCGCGCGTGGCATTTAGCTGGTTCTCACATTACAGAATGCTGTTTTGGGGGTTGGATTTAGGTATTAACCCATTCAATCCGGGAACGCATCTGTCATTTTAGATTTCTTTGGTTATTCAAAAATAGCAGATATAGAAGCTCATAGCATGACATTAGCAAACATTTGTAAAATATTTTGTTCCAAGGACCCCCCAGAAGCAAAGATTTGAGTTATAAATGTTTGCTTTAAAAACATATATTCAAAGCACACATTTTCACAAATATGTTTTTCAAAAATAGCAGATCTACAAGCTCATAGCGCGGCACTCTGTGCCACGAGCTTGTATATCTGCTACTGTATTTTTGAACAGCCAAAGAAAGCTAAAATGACAGAGGTGCGTTCCTGGATTGAATGGGTTAATGTAGTGAAGGTAAATCAGTCCACAAGTATACAGTAACAGTACAAGAATGTGTATGTGTTTCTCCGCTGTCAAGAGTCCCTATGCTTCCCCTCTGTCTCTCAGAAGCCATCTATCAGGCTGTCCTCTGAGCCAGTGTGTCTTTCTGTCCGCCTGTCCCTCTGTATGGCTCTGGACGTCTGTCTGAGCCGAGGGACAGAGTCCTCTGCTGGCTGGTGGTGAAGTCACACTGTGTTCCATGGATGGAAGTTTAGAGGGTCTGAAGAGGCAGGGAGGACGAATAGAGAGACTGCTGAAGAGGCGATGAGGCCCTGCTGACAGGCACACAGTTAATTCCTGAGTGTTAATCTAACACTGAAACTGTAATGAACCTTTTTCCATTTTCAGAGGTAAATTTACACCCACAATTTCATCATCCCTGGCTCCCACCGATGGAGTGCAGGACTGAGATCTACAGTATAGGGTGAGGCAGGAGGGACTGGGCCCTATATAGAGATGTGTGTGCGTGTGTGTGTGTGTGTGTGTGTGTGTGTGTGTGTGTGTGTGTGTGTGTGTGTGTGTGTGTGTGTGTGTGTTGTTTTTGTTTGTCTGCAAAGGGACAGGGGAGGATGGCAACCCGGAAACCAGGAAAACGATCCAAGCTGTGACCAGCACTGAAGAATTTGGCTGTGATGAGAGCGTTAGATATAATCCTTGGGAATTCCGGTAAACACATGTCTCCTGGAGTGGGAGGTGGTGGTAAATGGAGGGCAGTTTCAGTAAAACTGTGACGCACTGTAGCCCCGGGTTGCTCCCTGACTCCTACTGCACCTGTGATCCACCCTGCCTTGTACCGGCTTGTGTTACAACCCGCCTTGTCCCATCAGGGCACACGGAGGAAAACAATATTCCCTCTACAGACAGGCCCTATTGATTGCTGTGTCAGGGGCCATATTATACCTTCCCCTCATTGGACTGGCAGAGACTTTATTCAGTCTGGCTTGGGCTGTGTGTATGACCAATAGATGCCATTTAAACGATGACTATACTGCAGGCCTGCAGGACTGGTGCTGACAGCCCTGCTAACGGTTACTTTACAGATGGCATTTTACTCTTGGCTTATTAACACCATTAAAACACAGCTTGTACACATGAGGTGAAGAAAGGCCAATTACAGTGTTTCTGCCAGAGGACAATTTAGAGCCAAGGCATTATGCAAAAATAGCTTATTGGAATTCACTATTTAAACTAGATGGTTTTAATTGTTCGAAATGAACTTGAATTATTTTCATGTCTAACGTTTTGTAATTTATTTGTCTTACTATCACTTACACATCTATTCTGCACAGCAAAATCCTGAGTGTTTTGAGTGTTGACTGCGTACTGAACCCTTACGGGTGAGTTAAATTCACACCCAAGATTTCATTGTGTATGTCATTAGCTCTTTGGGATCTAATCCCCAAAGTGCACAGAGTCAGCTACATCTACCTACAATAATGAATACAAAGTGTACAGTAATGTATGCATCTTTAAAGCAGTTCTCTGTCCAGGTGGGGAAAAAAGGTTCACAGCCTGTCCCCAGAGACCAGGTGCCATCTATTTCCTGCCAACTTATGCTTCCTCTTCAGCAGGCCAGCCAAGTGCACCAGTTCATTTAAATTAGATCTCATTCAGAGAGGAATCTGTCATTATTGGCATGGTACAGTATTAACCACCTTGATGCATGCCACGGCTCAAAGACATGTCAGAATTGGTTTAACACATGTTTGGCTCTATGTACTCTATGTATGTACAGTATGGCTCCCTCCCGGGCCCTTGGTGCTCGATTGGCGTCAGCCGGCAGATGACAAGCTTATGTATGGGGAAACAGATGATTAAATGGAGATGTTGCAGGGCAGAAATGACCGTGGGTGATTGCATGTGGTCGCCGAGAACATCTGCTGGAGATGTTTTTGAATTACATCAGAATCTAAATTAGAATAACAATTCAATTTGCATGTTCTCCCCGTGTCCCTAGGGTAGGTAGGTACCCTCACAAAAAACATGCAGTAATCCTGGTCTCTATACTGCCTCCCCCCGGTCAGCCGGGGCGCCTGGTGGAGGGGAAAGGAACTGGTTGCAATAACGTGTTCCTTCCACGCGCTACGTCCAACCAGGGAAACTCCCCCCTGTCAGGTGATAAGAAGCGGCTTGCTAGCTCCTCATGCATTGAAGGAGGCATGAGCTCAGTTCTGGGCTCTCGCTATAGGCTGGCAGAGGGAGAGTAGCGCCCAGGATTACATAGACAATTGGCACTGGGGTGCCATCGTGGGATAAAAAAATAAATAATAATAATTCAAGGCCAACTTTTCATACAGTATGTGTACAGTATGTCCACGGACTGGAAATGTGGAGAAAAGAATAACTCAGCTGGAGCCAGTGTGTCACTTCTTCTGGCTATATTTCAATCCAAGACCTATAAGAAAAGCTCCCAGTGTGTGACATTTTCATTCGAACAATTAAGAACGTGGGCCCGGCTAACAAATGTGGTCTAATGTCAGCACTAATAAGGTGATAAATAGCCAAGGCCTGTGTCCTGTCACAGGAGGGGCAGGGAGCCATCCCAGGAGGTGGACGGGAAGAAGGAAACCTCACCTGCTTGCACAGCGGGGGGGAAGAAAAACATGGAGAGTGACAAAGGGGAGAGTCGTTGGAGAGAAACAAGAGGGATAGCGGAAGGAGACATCAAATTGGGGAGAGAGAAGTGGGTTGCCGTCATTACCCCTGAGAGGACAGGTGTGGACCATGATTAAGACTGAGCCTCGGTGGCAGCCATCTGGAAACAACGCTCGTATCACCCGCTAGGGACAGGACAGGACAGTCACATGCACACAAATTGTGGGCGTATACACACACACACACACACACACACACACGCGCACGCGCGCGCACACTCACTCACTCATTCTCACACACAGCAGTAGCTTTATGGAGGCATGCTGCTAGGGTGAAACAAACTACGCAGTGATGCTGCAGTTGAATTTGAAGCTGCAGGGAGGCTCAGAATGAATAATGAATACAGTACTGTAATATATCCCTCCATTTGAGGTCTTCCTGTGCCAGCCCAGTCCCAAACACAGACGCAACCTGTGCTGTAGGTCCCCCCCCCCCCCTACTCCCCCCTACTCTGCTAGCTTGCCCCAAATCATTCCCCTACCTTCCTGGGCATCAGGGTAATAAGGGAACAGGAAAAGGGAGGCAGAGAAAGAGGCAGTCTAAATAAAAATCCAGCCTCAGCTTCACATCTCTCCTTTCCGGGGCACAGCTGAGCTTTATTGGATCTCAACCCCCCCCCCCACCCCAACCCCCCGGTTTAAATCAAATCAGAGACGATTTTCTCATAACCTTTGGCACATGTGTAATGTCAGATCGAATCACTTCCTGTGTTAAAACACACTAGATATAAATTAGAGTGCGAAAGAAAGGATGGAAGATGAAAGTAATTCTAATTCTATTAAGTTTTGCATATGCAACTATGCCCCCCCACCCACTCCCAATTTCAGCCAGGTTTAAAGTAATGGTGAAGAGACCTTCCAATACAGCACGCTGTGAGACATGAGGTGCATCGTTCTATACAGATAGAAATAGATTATCATCAGACAATGACATACAGTATGGGAGGCTCACCCCCTATAGACCCACTTGACTTCACTGTTGTCATAGACTACAACAATGGAAACATAATCCCCCAAGATCTTTATTTTGATGAGAGATGAAGCCCAGGTACTGTCATGCTCAGGTCATCTGCGGGGGTCAAGAGTCTGGATCTAGCAGCCGTGGTTCCAGAAAACTAATAACATGACACAAGTGGGGCTTGAGTGGAACAGTGTGGTGCTACACCGTAGCAATCACCTACAGTAAATCACCTATCTGCTAGGGCTGACACCGATGCTGAGGAATAGAGAACAAAAACAGAGACGTCTCTGAGAGTCTACACATGTAACCAAATGGACCCTTTAATTTGAGCGATAGCGTGCTACTGATTACAATAGTCAAGGCAGTGTAATCCAGATTACATTTTGAAAGCACAGTAATCATCTTTTTATAGTTTTGAGAGGCAGAAGCCGACTGCCTAAACAGCCACATCACAAAATGATATGGTCTCAATAAATAAATAATTGATGTTAATGATGGCGTCAATCGTACACATTAAACAGTCTGGCCAGTGCATTAACCTAAAAGCAGTCCTCAAGTCTCGTGTAGATGAGGGATGCTTTTATATTTGCTGACCTTCAGTATAGTGCAGTTTTTTTGTTTTTCGTTTTTTGAAGCCTTTTTAACGTCGTAGTCAGAAATGACTTGGTGAGCAGAGATACTTGAAGCAGAAGCACAGAAGCTATTAGAAGCTGTATTAATATTAGCAATGTAAAGAGTCAAAATGCAAGTCATTAAGGCTAAAAAACGATTTACCGTAGTAAATATTCATCCTGTTTCCAACATCTCAAAACCCCAAACCCTAAGGAGTTTTATGATGGGCTAAAACAACTAAACTTAATGACCAATGATTTAAAAAAAAAAAAAAAAAGAAAGAAAAAATATACTACTACTCTACCCTTTCCACAGTCCCAGAGAGGATTATGCTAAACAAACAGCATCCTGATTCACACTCCCAGCTTATTTTATTCATAATTCTCCTGTCTTCATTCAGTCTTTCCAGAGGTTATCACATATGGGTCGTTCCTGTAGCATTTAGCCTCTTAAATCTTTCCACCTCGACCAACCAGCAAACGTCTCCCAGACAGCCAACTAATGTGCCAGTATGGTGCGCGGCAGGAGCCGGCTTTCCTAATGACCCATAGCTGAGCAGCGCTGAGGTCTAAGAGCACTCAGGAGCCTCCTGAAATCTAACTCCAATCTCATTTGGTCACAGCGTGCACCTCCTCCTCCTCCTCCTCCTCCATAACATGGTTTCACTGGTGGGTGGGTGTGAATAATACAGGAGCAAGAGGGGCTCCAATCACACAGACATAGGTGGGGGGTGGGCTGGGTTGTAGAGTGAGAATGGACCCAGGCATGTCCTCGCTCTGTCTAATCCACCCCAACAGTTTAACTCCATTAGCCGCAGCATCACTCTTGCCCTTTGTTGATCCGAGTTTTACTGTACAACCCACACATTTATCTGAGTCCATTTCCTCCACAACCACTCTTCCAAAGTCACTCCTACATGCATACACGAAGAAGGCTTGAACAGGTCTATCATCAGAGTGAGAGATATAATTTAAACTTTGTCGTAGCACATCATTTGCCAAAAATAGCAGGTTTTCAAAAGCTAACATTTTTCTGCAAAAACTCTGTTATTTTCTGAGAGCGACGAGGCTATACAATGTACAGTCATATACTGTAAATTAGGCTATAGAAAGAGAGAAAACAGGAGAGAAAGAGGGCACTGATGCTTCACAGCCCCTAATCCTATTGGAAGTTGGCCTGTGGTTAGGGCTGTGTTTCTCTGTGTTGGCCCTATCAGTCACACTTAGATGAAGCCCGTGGGATGTAATATGGGTAGATTGGGCCTGAGTGGCAAAGGGAAGTTGCCGGGGCAGATGGGAGACTGCTGTGGAATAATGCTGTGCGGAGTGCAGGACCCAGGGTTTGAGCTAACTGCGGATAAACGCGTAATGGAAGAGAGATGAGAGGAAGCTGATCCTGGGAGGATGAAAATGTCACACGCACGCACACACGCACGCACACACACACACACACTATTTGATTTTCTTATTCTTTTTGCAGTGTCTCTGTTTTTAATGTTTCAACAGCGATACAGGGTAAAACTTAGAGAGAATAGAGTCCACTGACACATACATACATATGAAGGGAATGTGCTGACATATTAATGTATCGTCACTTCTCGGATCACGCAGAGATGCTCGTAGGCCTGCGTCCTGCGTCGCTGACGCACCATATTGCGAAAGGACGCATTCATGACAACTCTAGTGCGTCCATGGGACGGAGCTCCGATTAGCTCCGATAATATATAATATTTGTCAGCTGTGATCTACATGGACTCTCTCGGTTAGGCACCGTTGGTGGAGAAGTATAACTCTCCGGTTAGACACCGTTGTACTGGAGAAGTATAACTCGGTTAAACGGCGTTGTGTGGCAGAAGCAGCAGCACAGCCCCTCGCTGTTAGTCTACGCTACACACACAGAGAGAGAGAGAGAGAGAGGGGGAGACGGCATGAGGACCTGCTCTTAAACGTGTTAAAACGTCTTGGATAGACCACTGTCTGGAATAATAACTGATCATCATACATACAGGTCTACTACTAATCTTTGTTGCTGTTGTCATCTTAAATTGACCAGCCAAAGTAAAATCCCCGATTTTAGAGTGTTCTCCCACTTGCTTGGAGATCAGAGTGAGTGGTGGATTAACGCATGTTGCCAATCAGCTGTGTAACATTAGCAGGTTAACGATGGCTCGTTGATCCTATGCATTTGACCCTGATTTGACCACAAAGGCAAACAAAAGCACTAATTAATGGCAGCTGTAAGTAACCGGTTGTCTATCGTCTGTGTCTTGTGTATGTTTAATAGGCAACTGGATGTTTTCTGTAGCTTAGAGATATCATAACAATTAATTCCCTGAAGAGGGTAGACCCTCTCCCTCATGCTAAACTTAAAGTGACTTATAAGGTTCCACTTCTCCTCAAAAAGACAACTTTATTTTCCTTTCTCAATGACAAGCCTAATAGTATTATTGCATGTTGACTATGTGCAATAACTGCAAGCCAATGTTCATAGGCATTGTCAGTATTTGTCTTCATTATTTCTTGAATTCCTATTTCTTTATTTGCCAATACTTCCACTGTAAGCCAGTGTTTTCAGTCTACACAATAAATAAAAAATAAATAAATTCTACATTCATAAATAATACAAAATAAAATAATAATAATGATTAAAAGGTTCTATGATTAAATGTATTCTATTGGTCAAAGGTATGTTAAATCCACCTGTTGCCCACTACTAGTATTTCTTACCATAAGGTGTGCTAATACTACAGAATCATATACATTTGAAAAAATATATTTATGATTTTTTAATATACTAGACCATACCCGGTCGGCGCAGCGCATCCGTGGGGGGATATGCGCACATGATCTGGCAACCCGGGAGGCAGTTTGTCCCATAGCTGGGCAGCCGCAGCTATGGGACGACATTCTTTGACACAAAAACGCTAATAAGAAGCTGGGATTTGATTAAATTGAAAAACGGGCTTCACAGTTGTGTTCAGATGGTAATGGTCAATGGCTGTGTGCAAAATCAGAGCAATTGGTCCAGCCAGTGAGGAGAACCGGGTGTCTTCACTCACGTACCACTACAGAGGTTACTAGAATTATAGTAGGATAGTAGGATATAGTAGGATTATAGTAGGATAGTAGGATTATAGTAGGATTATAGTAGGATAGTAGGATATAGTAGGATAGTAGGATATAGTAGGATGTATATATATCGGTATCGGTCTTGAAAAGCAGGAACGGGTCGCACTGATCTAGATCTGCTATTTTCACAATATGTATCTGTGGAACTGAATCAAACTAAATTAAGTGCCTCAACTCCTAATTCCTCAGGGTGGGGGGTCCCCAGTTAAAATATGATTATTTTGGGGGGTCGCTGCCTGAAAAGGTTGAGATCCACTGCATCAGGATATAATGTACACAGTCACACACGCATAGAAGATATGGAGATTGGAGATCAAAGAAAACGATAGGGGGGGGGACGTGTAATTGGGGACCCATAAAATGTCCCTGGGACCCATCTAAAAGACCACCCTTGCATCCCAGGACCCATTACATTGAAAACCTAGCAACATCACTGATCACGGATGACTTCAAATCATTTCCGAGATCATTTATACATCCAACCCCTGTATCAGCGGGTAACAGTCATCCTCTGGCTCGAGTTGAATAAGTGTTCTGGGAGATGGAAAAAGCGATAGGCCCAGCATTTCAAAAAAGCCTACACCGTTTAAATCTGAGCTGCATGCAGTTTGACGGAACAACTATGCAGCGGCAGTGGTTTCATACAATGTCTCTATTGTTAACCCTTTAAGACCGGTAACGCGTCTGTGTCATTTTAAGATGTCTTTGGGCTATTTATTGTTGTTGTTTTTTTACATTTTTGCATGTATTTATTTTTTAAGCGGACATTTGCAACTCAAATCTTAGCTTCTGGGCGTCCCTGGAACAAAATATTTTTCAAATGAAATGTTTGCTTTAAAACATATATATATATATGTATTCCAAGATACAAACTCGGTGCCGCGCTATGAGCTTGTAGATCTGCTATTTTTTTGAATAGCCAAAAGAAGTCTTAAAATGACACAAATGGTGCTTTCCCGGTCTGAAAGGGTTAAACATCTACCGGTCCGATATGATGCATGGCCCGTTTATATTCACACAAAGCATGGTGGCTATTAAACCAGTGAGCTGAGGGATGTCACGACCAGGCAGCGTGCGCTCTTTCTCCTCCTCATATACACGCATGTAGGGCGTAATACAATCAATAAGAGGACCTTTCACAAAGCCTGCTATCTCATTACGGAGTAAGCAAATATGTCCGGAACTTTTGGCGAGTGTAGTCTTCAAAAGCCCAGTGGGCTACATAATGAGAAATGAGAGGGAAATGAAAATGTGTTTTTAGCGGGTTATCCCAACCTTATCAGACAGCTAATGGGCTTTGACTGTGAAACAATATGTGGAGCATTTTCATTCAAAGTAGGGTAACACGACCATCAATAATACGCATTTCACCAGTTCCAAGTTACAGATTAGTGCTCATAGTGTGACTTCAGACCTCATCCCCTACATAACAAAACAGCATTAAGGAATCAGAGAATCGCCTCATTCTCTTATTCTACCTGCTAATGAAGATTTATGGGCGTCAATGACGAATAATAGATGATTTACATATTGCAGTGGGCAGCCTGCCAACAACAGAGGGAGGGAAGGAGAGAGAGACTGAGACAGGCAGAGAGAGACACACAGAGAGACTACAAAGTTTTGAGGCTGTCCAGCAGGCATGACAGGCCATTAATATGCATGTACTGTAGATGCCTGTGTTAACTAGACCATCATATCTTACCAGGTTTATGAAGCAAGATGTGACAACATAGTGCACATGGTAAAGTGGTGATACATTTACACATAATACTATAGTGCACATGGTAAAGTGGTGATAGATATACAACCATATACAGTATAGTGCCCATCGTAAGGTGGTGATACCACATACTATAGAGCAGTGGTTCTCAACCTTTTCATGCTGCGACCCCCAAAATAATATTTGAACTGGGGACCCTGACAAGCACTTGGAATTGTAGGATTTGAGGCATTATTTTGTTTGACTACTGTAGGTTCCACAGATAACATTTTTGAAAATAGCTGATCTTTGACAATTTGGCCAATGTTTGACCAGTTTTTATAGTAGTTTGTTGATTACTTTTTTTTTGTTTACAAGGGCACATGGTATACATACAGTATACAACCATGTTGATGATGGTACACATGGTATGGATATATTTACTAACAGGTAGTAATTGCATTTAAACAGATCACATATTTTTTAACATATTTTATAGATTAATTTAGACTAGTGCTAGTAAAGGACTGAGACACACAGCCGTCAATGCAATGTAAATCATTCAACATTTTAGCAGATACTTGTTTTATATTCACCAAACTTCTAGTTTCCTATTGCAGCTGGTCACCTACAATGTGTAATTTGAAGAAAATGGACGACAGCTTTTGCCATTTACAGAGGTCAAGACGAAAATGATCATCATAAGATTCTCATATCAGTTCGACTTGAAAAGACCCAAAAAGCAGGTTGACGTTCCAAAGGTGCACGCCTGAAAAATCAATCAAAGACATTTAAAGGTGCATACAACGCTGTGCCCAGGTTAGCTTTAATAATCGGCGATCCCTGACTACCATTCAACGGCTCACTGGGCCATCTCCAGCCCTGAAAGTCTTTGATATGAATAGGCGTGAAACGTAGCCCCATTGCTACTCCTCAGCACCACCTGCCTCAACAGGCACCAGTAATTCAGTTTGCATTTTCCGGTTTTGTGAATTGATTACTTTGCTTTGACTCTTCAAATTGGTGTCTGGAGAGTCGGCCTGTCTCTCTTCTCAAAAGGGCTCACATCGAATCAAATGAAAATCTAATAGAGAAGGGTAATGGGAATGGATGGCGGGGTGACCTGTGGTTCAGATGGTGTGTGCAGGTGATGATTTGACGTGTTCAGAGATGTGCCCGGAGCTGGCTGCATTCCACCTATCTTTCACTGGTCCTCCCTGGGGTCCTGGACAAGGCTGGAATCCCTCTTCACAGGACAACTGCCTGGAGGGCAAGAGTGGCACGATACGGGTCCAAGGTCACCTTTCTAAAACACGTATCAGGATTGTCACTGATGGTAAAATAATTGCAACAAAGACCCTCACTGTAGCCTTTATTCTAGTCATTTCCCTCTCCTCTCCTTTCCTCTCCTCTCCTCCCAGCCACTAGAACTGACAATTTCAGAGCAGTGTTTGGAGGTCTCTGGAATAGTGCACTGAGATCACATGTTTCATGATGTGCCGTCACACCATGGGTTTTGGCAGAGCGGCAGGAGGCTGTGACTGAGAGAGGAAGGATCACACAGCAGGAGGTGAGGAAGTGGTGACAATTTGAATATCGTTGCTGTCGGGCGGAAACCTTGTATGTGCAAAACTGCTACTTTTCCGGAAATGGAAAAAAAGAACCTGTGCTCCAATGGACCCAGTTATTATTTTTCAATTAAAAAAGCTTGTGAGCTTGTACTTTCGTCATAATGATGTATATAATAGGGCATTCATTAATGAAAAAGGAAATATGGAGATACAAGGTTTCCGCCGGGCAGCAACAATATGTAGGCGTGTGCCAGGCAGGGCATGATGCATGTAGAGCAAGCAGTTTGTACATAGTCAGTACAGACAACCTTACAGATCACATTTTGGTCCATTGCTCTACCTCTCTTTTATCATAATTTTTTTTCAACCAGTTTCCTTGTTTCTCTAATCCTCTCTACTGTATCTCTTTCTAGTCCGCCTGTCTAGATAAAGTGATCAAAGTGGTGATAAACGGACGATATTCCTGATTGAAAGCTTGCGGCACAACTTGAGTCGAGCTATTTCGCTTGGAGCAATACATGTAGAGTAGACACATGCAAACACAGACAAACACACACTGTACATACATGATACATGATACATTACATGAGTTAGATGAAGATCAGTCTACAGTCACGTGACCTCATCAAGATCTACATGTTCACCGGTCAATGCATCACATGTAGACATTTCTGCTGTGATGTTATTAGTATATGTGAAGAACACTGGAGGGGCTGGGGGTGGGCTAGAATTTCAAGGAAAAGGGCATTTGAAGAGCAATGGTATCCCAGTAGACTAGAAACACTGTCCATGAATTAGTTATGGTCTTGCTGCAACTGACATTCCAACACACAACACTCTCTGGGTTAACCCCTCCCTTCCCAGCTCCTGTTGGGATTTCTCCAACATCACTGGCCTCAGACAACCTGCAGCCATCCTTGCTCTTGCAGGACCATTCTCAGGGCCAAGTTGGGTCTTTGTGAAGCATGTGTTGACATGCAATTAACTGGAACAGAGATGATCAAATATTTAAGTCCTAACAAGGACGATGACGTACAATAGATGTCATTATGACTGGAGAGCTAGGACATATTATCCAATGTGAGAGTGTGTGACGCGTTGTGGGCTTGTAGATCTATTTACAAAAACTTTTGACAAAATGTGAAAAACGTGGAATGTTTTTATAAACATTTTTAGACCACAAAATTATGCTGGTCCCTGGCACTAACCTTGTGGTTGTACATGGACATAGTCAATGGAAAAAGCATTCACATTTTTTACTTTAGTAAAAGTATCAATACTACAATGTAGAAAATGTAGAAATACTATGTTAGAAGTAAATGTCCGGAATTAAAAATGTACTTGAGTAAAAGTACAAAAACATTGGTATCTAAATGTGCTTAAAGTACCAAAACTAGAAAGTACGCTACTCATTATGCAGAATATCCCATTGCACAAGTTGTCAAATGTATGACATCTTTTGAAAATAGCAGATCTACAAGATCTGTGAGCTTGTAGATCGGCTATTTTCGAATGGACGAAATGTATATGAAGGTGAAGTGGTTAATGTAAGTTTTGTAATAATAATCGAAATCTACAAAGGAACTAGTAACTGAAGTTGTCAAATAATAAAGGTAGGCCTATTGCGCACATAACAGGCCTTCACATAATATACATAGACCTACTGTAGTGTGCACATAACACTATAACTAGCAAGGATAGCATTAGCCTAGTACTGTAGTAGTTCAGGTGACACCTTGTCAAAACAATAACTATACAGAAAAAAAGAAACACACTGTGGAAACACGATCGCATCGTCCGTCATCAGCGTCATGGCTGAACGTCAACCTGGTTTTTGCACTTTCTCCATTACAACCCGTACATCTACATAAACGTTCAGGTTTCAAATATAAAGTGCTAACCACATGGCCATGGATGTTACAATTACATACGGGCCGTCAGAAGTACCCGTGTCTTCCGTATTGTTCAATGAAAAGCATTCTAATTCGATCAGTGGCCTCTTTCTCCGAATTTTCTCCATGCATTCAACTAAGCGACCCAAGCGGTTGGGAGGTGTATTGCACTCTGATACATTGTAACTGTATGAGGAAATGGCCGTCGATCTGATTAAAATGCTTTTTATCGAACAACACGGAATAAACAGATACTGTTGAGGAACCATACATATACGACATCTCTGGCAAACACAATAACGCACGCTACACACACGCATACACACGCACACGCACATACACACGCACACGCACACACACACACACACACACACACACACACACACACACACACACACACACACACACACACACACACAAGAAATCAAGACAGCAGCGTCATGATCCTCACCCCAGCCAGCAACAACAACAAAAAAAGATTATGGCCTACCTTTCTTTGAGGTAAACTGTGAAGAATAATATTGCAAAAATAGTTCCAATCCAGTGCGTAACACACAAACAAAAACTCCTCATTTTGAGTCACGAGCGAAGAAAAAGTGTAGGCTTAATGTGTGTGTGCAACATGTGTGTGTGTTGTTGTCATGTGACTACTAGCAGCGTGCCTGCCGGAAGGGCACACACACACACACACACACACACACACACACACACACACACACACACACACACACACACACACACACACACACACACACACACACACACACACACACACACAAGATTGTCGCGGGGGAGGGGCTACTAGCATGGAGCTAGATGCTATAGCCCGAAGGGACAGTCATGGGTTTGATTGGTTGTTGTTGGTTGTCTGGGCAATATCCCAACCAATCGGTGGACGGCCAACAAATGATGACACGTTCCAGACCCTTTTTTAGCAAACCCGCCCCCTTTTTCCTACAAACAGAGAATTCCTTACCCAACCCCGCCCCTTTTTCACCGATGCCTCGCCTCTCTTTAAATAGCTTCAGAGGTTAACTCCCAGTATACCACCACATCTGCGTAGTAGACTGGAGCTACTCTCCAGTCAAAAATGCAGGACAAAGGGATGGTGTTGGATTTAGCTTGCACATTTTTGAGAGCTTTGAGAGTCATGTTTTTGTAATAAGAGTGAGTGAACGAACAGTAGCAGATAATGGAAGTGAGACAGAGAGAGAGAGAGAGAGAGAGAGAGAGAGAGAGAGAGAGAGAGAGTAGAATGACAAAGAGCTCTGACAAGACAATGGAACATGTGAAAGCAGCGTGAAAGAAGGCAGTGTAATAGAATGAATATGCTACAAGTTATTTTTTCTATCCTCACTTGGAATGCCCCAAGGGTTTTGAAGTAGCTCTCTGACACCTTATGAAATTATTACAAAGGAAGCAAGCATGGTTATAATGTACAGTTCCTATGTAGAGTGCATATGCTTCATAATAGCAGTCTGACTCGGCAATGTAATATCCAAGAGAGATGTGCAGCAGAGCATTTCCACCCTGGCACAGTTGGAGAGAAATGATCAAAGATGAGGGACCTGCTCAAGATCATTGAACTTTTTTTTCTCTTCTCATGACAGAGCTGGCTTTTCCTGAGCTCAGGCACTTTGCATCACTTTATTTTCTTTCCTCATACCTTATCATGTGTTAAGATAGGCTCAAAACAGGGGCGTCTGGGTAGCGCATGGGTAAAGTTCCTACCCACCGCTGTGGAGACTGCAGGGTTCGAGTCCTCTACAGTGCCTTCGGCTTGACCGGGTGCACTGTGTAATGTGTAATTGGCCATGTTCATGTGGTAAGCCGGCAGGTGGGTGCATTGTCTGCCGCTGCACTAGTGGCTCCTAGTTGGTCAGCCTGTTCAGGAGGAAGCGGTGCTGTGAGAAGTGCTCCTCTGCACACATTATGCTTTCCTCACTGTCAGGTGACAAGCGGTTGGTATCAGAGAAGACATACGAGTCAACAAGTAGGGGTTGGCAGTGACAACTACACAAACATGGGGGTAAATCACAATGCAGGGGGTACATCAGAATCCATACACAAATAAACAACAATCTACCGTCCAGTGGGACACATTCATAGTCATAAGGTGCAAAGGACACGTCTGAAGCCCAATTCATATACTTTCATGTGACCGTGTTGCTTGCCTAAAATAACAGCGGTCATATGTGCAAAGTATAAAGGGCTTGAGAGCATTTCACAGGTGTAAAGGACATCACACAGTGCACAGGTATTGGACATCACTCAAAAGTATTGCACGTGAGAATTCAACTTAATTCTCACAAATTCTCTTAAAATAGTACTAAAAAACTATGCTGAAATAATTTAAATATGCACGTAAAATGTCCATAGGCCAATAGGCCTGACCTCGAGTATAAGAGTAGTCGACTAATCAGTCAAGGGGTGTCTGAGTCGACTGCCAATCTCTTAGTCGAATTATGAAAAAAAATATTCGACTGAGAGATTGGCCTAGTTTGTTATATTAATTGATTAATAGTTTGCCAAAAATAGATTATGCATCATGATTTATTGGGAGAAACCAAGCAAGGATATGTTAAATCAGACATTAAGCACCCCTACAGCCCAAATGGAATGTTCCTCTATTGCATAACATCTTTTTAGCATGATTCGACTGAGAGATCTCAGTCGAATCATGCCAAAAAATCATGCACAAAGAAAAATATATATATCCTTAGTCGGGGACAGGCCTATAGGCCACCAGAATTTGTTTTGAAAGAAAAAACGCAATTATGAGAAGAGATGGCTGATGCATTAGAATGGGTTTCTGGTGGGCTCTATTTATCCCATTAAAAACGGGGAAGCATCTGTGTTATTGTCTCCGCCAGGCCGAAAGGCATGGCGAGAGAGTATGTTTTGCAAAAGCGGTATTTCAGATTTTTCATATTCCATCCTGATTGGCTAAAAATGGCTTCCAAAGTTTGCAGGAGTGCTCCCTTTTGAACAAAATGCCTCAAATCATGATCACAGCATGCAATTTCCCTGAAATTCTGCACGCACATTCCCACTAAACCGAGGACGAAATGCCACTTCAATTCTTTCAAATCAGTCTCATGGTGGCGCTATAACAGGCCAATTCGTGTTTTTACCTATAACTGCACCGATCTGTATAAAACTTTGTATGCACACTCCCTAGAGGCCTAGGAAAAACCTTTGCCCTGCATTTTTCACATCTGCCTTTTATAGCACCACCAAGAGGCCGACTTATCTAAAATAATTTGTTTTATATTACTCCTTCCCATTTTATCCAAATTTCACGCAAATCGGTACACATGATTTCTATAGTCATGTGATCAAGACGGATCTGTTTGATTTTTCATATTCCATCCTGATGGACTAAGATTAACATCTAAAGTTTGCAGTAGTGCCTTGTTTGGAACAAAATTCCGCAAATCATGAACGCAGCGTCTGATTGCGGTGAAACTTTCCACGCACATTCACACTATGTTGAAGAACAAATGCCACCATTTTAACATTGGCCTGTTGTAGCGCCACCAGCAGGTCAAATTTAGCAAAACACATTTTTAGAACAAAATGCCTCAAATCATGAATGCAGTCTCCCATTGCTGTGCACGGCCTAGGAAGAAATGGCACCCTTTTCACATTGGCCTATTATAGTGCCACCAGGAGGCCAAAATAACCTACCTGACCTGGCGGAAACCTGTGCTCCGAGGAGCACTTTTTCTAGTGTTAGATTTTATTGTTGGCTATTCAAAAATAGCAGATATACAAGCTCACAGAGCATCACTTCGTGCCACAATGCAAGCTTGTACATCCGCTATTTTTTCATTTTTGAAAAATCTTGAAAGAACAGCTGATTTAGAAGGTATTTGTAGAATCAAATACCTATAATCTGATTTACCATCAGCCTCAGGTCTTAATGGGTTAAAGCTAAGCTTTAGCAACTGCAAGCAGTTGTCTCCTGGCCCGCTGCCATTGAGGGTCATCTGTGATTTTACCAACCAATACAAGGTTTCTCTCAAATGGCTCAGCTAGTGCTAGCTGAGCCATGGTTGGGTTAATGGAACTCTGTGAACTTTGACTGAACATAACAGACTACTTTATGACTTCAGGGCACACTTCGTGGAGCGGTAGTCGATGTATTAATGTCAAAAAAGAGTGAGAGGTCATAAAGTAAGAATGAGAATGTGACTCAAAACAGAACGTTAGCCTGTCTTACACAGAGTGGATTCATCCTTTTCCCACTGACACATGATATGGCCATATCTTTCCTTTATAGCAAAGCTCTGATTAATACTCAGTCTAGGCTTTGAAGAAAGCCTTGATATGGGTGAAGCAGCTTTGCTACGAGTGAAGCTGTGCAGCTCTTCAGTTGGATTCAGCTTAGATTGTACGTAGCCACCCACCCCCCGTCCCAAGATTGCCGTCTCCCATGTGACTGTCTGGTACAGTAAGTGCAGATGGTCTGTTAAATCCCACTTCCTGGAGTGACAGCTTCTAAAACATCCATCTCTCCTTTGCTGCATGCCCTCAGTCAGAAGCTCAACTTATATCAGGGAATTTGACATGCTGTACCAGGCTTTTTCTTCAATACTAAGTATTGGAACACTTTACAAGGTTGAACCAAGCTCACACAGCAGGGTCACGTAAAAGACTGCTTTCTAATTACAGGTCTATTCTTCCTGTTGGTCAATAGCCTGGTCAGGTCAAGAGCTATAGGCTTGCTTGGTTCAAGGCCCTGCTAATACCTGCTCAATTTCTGGGTCTCTAGGGTATAGAAGATGAACTGGACTGGACTTTCCAGAGCCATGCAGTTGTGTTACAAAGTCAAAAGCCTATTTCTGTATGAGTACCTTGAACCAGTTAGTAGGGGGCACAGATTCATTGATCAAATCATGGTTCTGGTCTTTTTCTGTGAAAAATGCGCTACTGCCATGGAAATCGAAAATGGGAAAGACTGCTTTCAGCATTGGTGCACCTGATTCTTGGAACCTCTTGCAACAAGACCTTAAACTGAATACTCTAGCATCTATTGGCCATTTTAAAAATGTACTTAATAGCCGTGCTTTACCTGTATGCAACTGTTTTAACTGATTGCTGTGAACATGCAACTGTTTTAACTGATTGTTGTCAATATTATTGTTTTTATTTGTTGTTCTTATGTTATTGTCTCCGCCAGGCCGAAAGGCATGGCGAGAGAGTATGTTTTACCCCCTGTCCATCCGTCCGTCCGTCCGTGTGTGTGTGTGTGTGTGTGTGTGTGTGTCCGTCTGTGAACAGCTAATCTCCGGCACCGTTGGCCCGGTTGCTGCGAAACTGTGCACACACACTCCCTGGATACCAATTCAGAACCTCTGCCCCAAATGTTTCACATGGGCCTGTTATAGCGCCACCAGGAGGCCAATTTGTGCAAAACCTATTTTTTTATATTACTACTACAGATTTTATCCAAACGTCACGCAAATCGGTACACAGTATCTCTATAGTCATGTGATCAACAGGAATCTGTCCGATTTCCCATATTGCATCCTCATTGCCTAAGGTTGGCTTCCAAAGTTTACAGGATTGGTCCGTTTTGAACAAAATGCCTCAAATCATGAACGCAGCATGCGATTTCCGTGAAATTGTGCACGCACATTCCCACTATGCCAAGGAACAAATGCCACTTCAAAACTTTCAAATCAGCCTCATGGTGGCCGATTCACGTTTCTACCTATAACAGCACCGATCTGCGTGAAACTTTGCACACACACTCCCTAGAGGCCAAGGAACAACCTTTGCCCTGCATATCTCACATCTGCCTTTTAGAGCGCCACCAGGAGGCTGACTTTTGTAAAACAAATGTTTTGCTATTACTCCTATAGAATCTGTCCAAAAATCATGCAAATCGGTACACAGTATCTCTATGGTCATGTGATCAAGATGGAAGTGTCCGATATTTCATATTCCATCCTAATTGGCTAACATTGGCTTCCAAAGTTTGCTGGATAGGTCATGAACGCAACGTGCAATTTATGTGAAATTTTGCACACATATTCCCACTAGGCCGAGGAAAAAATGCCACCCTTTTCACATTGCCCTGTTATAGCGCCACCAGCAGGTCTAATTTAGCAAAACACATTTTTGGAACAAAATGCCTCAACTCATGAATGCAGTGTCCGATAACCGTGCAAGGCCTAAGAAGAAATGCCGCCCCTTTTCACATTGGCTTATTATAGCGCCACCAGTAGGCCACAATAACCTACCTGACCTGGCGGAGACCTGTGCTCCGAGGAGCACCTTTTCTAGTTTGTGTATGTGTAATCTCCCCATTGTAAATGAGGGTCTCCCTCAATGATCTCTCTGAGAATTTTAAATCAAGTTTGAATGAATGGAAGAAGTTTAATTTATGGTGCTTAGATTTTACTCTAACCACTACTCTCTCATTTAATCTGCATGGTTTCACTTGTCCAGAATGGCTGCATGGCACAATCCTTTATTTTGCTCAGTGTTAGATAATGAACTTATCCCTGCCAGTTAGTGTTCCTAGTTGGCTTTGGCTTAGTCTCTCAAGCAAGTCAACTATTCCATAATCTTCGAATGCTACTAGTCCATAAGTAACTACGCTTTCTGAAAGCCGCAAACAAAAGCTGTCATCTACCATTTCCATTTGCAAAAATATATTAAACAAATCTTTAAAATATATTTTTTAATTTCCATTTCTGCTGAGCAGCAAGCTATATAAGTATATGTTTTGACCAATTTGATTTACAGGACAAATGTACGCGACTGCAAAGACGTGTGCTTCCGTTGGAGGAAGCATTTGAAAATTGATGTGAGCCAACAGTCAGTCTCGAGAGACTAGCTTTGGCTGAGGTGTTTCAGGGGTTCAGCTTTGATTCATCACGGAAAAAGCTGGAACGTGCGCAATTACAGTACTTGTCAACAATTAACGCCATACTGCCTCACTCCGTCACCTTCAGAATGAAATGCCCTGGTTACGGCTTTAGCACTGCCTGGAATGACAAATCCGTTGTTTTCCACAGGTCTGGTCATACTTCTTCACAGCAGGGCTATTTGTTGCTAAGTAAAAATCAATACAAGAGCAAGATATCCATGCAGATAGAAGTAATCAGGGCTGCTGAAGGGACGGCTCTACATGTTGTATTTTCAACAGGCGTGGCCATTCACTCACATACATCCTAATGCGGAGCAGGGTCGCATTGTCTTCCATAGTGTTCTCATTCTGTAATGCACAGTAGAGAGAGATAAGGATGCCCCTTCTGTCACTTTTTAATCGCTCGTCAAACTTTTTTGATTGATTTGACATATCAAACGATATCAAATTGATATTAGATCGTTATCAGTAATTTTAATCGAGGTTTGATATCAAATTAATATTAGATCGTTATCAGTATGAATAAATCGGTATTAAAAAAACATTATATATATATATATAATAAAATATATATAATTAAATGTAATAATGGGTGGCACGCTGTGTTCCTTTTATGTCATGGGTGGTAGTGGGTGACTATTTTTAACCTGTAGTAGGTAGGTGCAGGCAGGCCTGCATGGTTGGTTAATGATTATCTGAGGCCTCTGTATGATTTGAGCTGGTGTGAAATTAATGTAATGTATGTAGTGGTCTGGTTATTCTAAGGTAATGATGGTCTACGTTTTCTTTCTTTATCGTGCTACTATACTAAACAAGAAGCTGGTTCACAAGAATCCTTAATAATTATACAAAAAAAAAATAAAAAAAAATGGTGTTGTCCCTCCGAACCTTGTTCTCACAGCTTTGGGGTGTGTGTACGTGTCATAGGTTCATAACATGTACTGTTCTGTACGTACCTTCATAAGTCCGTGTCCTAATTTAACGTGAGAAAATAACCATCTGCAGGGGTGCTACATAACGGTGTTATATATGTACTGTTTGTTTTAAAACAGTATAAATAGAGGCTTCTCTAGTATGTATTCAGAGCAGAGAGAGTCTCCAACAATGTCTGAACCAGAGTATGTGGAGAGAATTCCTGTCCTGCAAGATCGTCTTAAGAAGCTTCTGGCAGCGCTTAATGGTAGATATATATTTCTGCACTTCTCTTCTAATTCTCTATGTTGTTATTCATGTCTTTAATATTTTGCTCGCTGTCTGTTATGTATCGTTTTAGTCATTATTCTTATGCCATGGTTTATTTTATGCCACTGTTTTTACTCTGTATTCTATATTTTCTCTGTGATTTTGCTGTGAAACGTTTTTGAGCAGCATTTATGTCATGAAAGGTGCTATATAAAATAAAATGTATTATTATTATTTCAAAATAGTTAGACCTTATGCTATTTTCAGGGCTTAAGGTCCTCTTTAAGCAGGATGTATGGCTTGAAAGGAGCTATATAAATAAAATGTATTATTATTATTTCAAAACAGTTAGACCTTATGGTATTTTCATGGCTTATGATTCGCTTTGAGCTGCATGTTTATGATGAAAGGAGGCAGATAAATAAAATGTATTATTATTATTATTATTATTTAAAAATATTTAGACCTTATGGTAATGTTCATGGCTTAAGATCCCTTCTCGTGTGATTATTTCCTTAATGTACCTGTTTTTTACAGGTCTTTGAAATGTGTATTCGCTATTTTACAGCGTAATATTGTTTTGATTCTAGTCTGAGACGGCTACTATTCCAAAACTACGCTCGCTTCTCCTACCGTGTTGTGGGGGTCAGGGTACTGTGATTGGTTGAACACCTCCCGTGGGAGAACTCGCGAGAGTGGCCTAGAAGGGTTAGCATGCTGCTAAGGTAAAACACTATATCATTTTTCGTAGCGGTTCTACGTAAAATCAACCCTTCGGGGGTTAGCGACACGTTTCGCGTTATAACCCCGCTAATTTACATGCCATGTATAGGTTTTAGAAACGGGTATTAACCATGATATAGTGTAATAATGTTTTAAACCGAACGTAAACAAACGCGTTTTTGGCTAGTGTTAAACTGCTTCCGGTTCATTTACGGTTCATTTGACTAAAATAAAGTAAAATACAAGCAATACAGCGTTCGAAAATACAGCCGTGAGCGCCCGGGTGCTTATGTTGTGTGCTTGTAGATCGGCTAAACTTTTACAGACATAGGTTCTGGCTTAAATAAAGCCTTAGAAAAAATCTACAGTGTTATACGACTACAACGTTGGTTGTAGGGGTTGATATAATCATACGGTTCTTTTTTTAATAATTAAAATAAAAAAATAAAATTAATTAAATCTTTAGCTATAGCCTTAGAAAAATTCTACCATGTTATACGACTACAACGTTGATTGTAGGGGGTGATATAACCATACGGTTCTTTTTTAATAATTAAAATAAAAAAAATAAATTAATTAAATCTTTAGCTATAGCCTTAGAAAAATTCTACCATGTTATAGGACTACAGTGTTGATTGTAGGGGGTGATATAACCATACGGTTCTTTTAAAATAATTAAAATAAATAAATAAAATTAAAAAATAAAAAAGTGGTTAAACCTTTAGCTAAAGTATTAGCAATATTCTACCGTGTTATAGGACTACAGTGTTGAATGTATGGGGTGATATAACCATACTGTTCTTTTATAATAATTAAAATAAATAAATAAAATGTAAACTCATTAAATTTATTTGTCTTTATAAACAGCTGAGAGAGTGAGAGGATCCGAGAGTGCCGTTGAAATCATCGACTTGACACCTGACGATGAAAACGGTAAATATATTTTTTCTTCTTTTCTATTCTGAATTTTGACGATGTTGTCTTATTTAATTAATTTATGAATCAATCATCTTCAGCTACTACAATCTGGTCTCTGAATGGTCCGAATGGGCGTCCAATTGAAGTCATAGACCTGTCATCGGCTGATGAAGCAGGTAAATATATATATATATATATTAGTTGTAATGTTGTAATGTGACATTCTAATTTATAAGTATGTAATATTTTATTTATTTATTATTAATACGTTTATTATTACTTTTCACAATGTATTAGGACCTTCTGGAGCTACATCGAATGATCCTACCCCTAACGCGGCAGGAGGCCAAGACCCAGGCGCTGCCCGACCGCTGCCCAAAGACGTCGGCATAGCCCTGATGACAAACATCACCTACGGGTATTTTTACCACCACGTCACAAGTACACGTTCTCCAGCGGAAGCGTTGTCTGAAGGTAATTTTCACACACAAACACACACACACACCCACCCACCCACCCACCCACACACACACACACACACACACACACACACACACACACACACACACACACACACACACACATACTCTGCTGTCTAGTAAAGCCTATAGTTAAAAAAACTCCTCTCGCTCTTTTCAGCGGGGGTGCGCTCTGACCCATTCCTTGATCAATTCTACAATACGGCCGGTGATCAATACTTCTTCAACTGTGTCGCACACGAATACCTGGCGCTGTTAGCCGCGTTCCAAGGGTTCGATCCAGCGGGTGTTATCAACTCCGATCTACTTTGGCTAAAATCCAGGTTTGCCGATGGTCTTTACAGACGTTCTCTCAGTGACAGACATACCCTAGGCATCTATAGGAGGGCCATCTTTGATGATTATGGCTTTGAATTGGGTATGCGTGATGTAGCGGATGTGAATTGTGATGAATAGTGGAATCTATATCCTAGTCATATCGTGAAATAAAAAAATAAGAAAAACTTCTGTGTTGAATATGGATACATCTACGGCTGAGACGCCATTATCTCTGTTAAACCAAATGATCAATGAGTTATCTGGTAATGCACCTCCTAGTCTACCATCCCTACAGCCAGCCCTCCCCACAGCCACCCCCCCCGTCACACGTCCTGCTGTCCCGCCAGAGATATTTTTACCCAGTGCTAGTCAGTTGGAACGTGTAATAAACAATTTTCAACTATCTGACACGTCCTCATCAAATCTGATGGACGACGATCCCATGGAAGGAACATCTTCTGGATCTAGGCTAATACCTCGTAACAGGTCAGAGGTCAGGGAGATAACGGGTGGGGGTGGTAGTGTTTCTAATAGTGATGCTGTGACACCATCATCTACAAGTAGAAATCCATCAGAGGACACCTATGGTGTATCATCTAATGACACGGTGATCATTCAGAGGCCTCGGTTTAATAATATAGAAATCAGACAAAGGTTATCATTCCCTCAACCTGATAACTTTGTAGATTTTGCAGAGTTTTATGCACATGTGACAGGGGGGTATCACGACGCTCTTTTTAATGCTTTACAAGCCATCCAACTGCAGCATGCTGATGATATTATTCAGGTAGAATTGAGAGCCGACACCTTACAAAATGAGGTGTCGACAGTTATGCGTTATGGTGAAGCTGATCTATCTGAATTAGATGATTTACTTAATCGGTTACTGCAAAGTAATTTATCAGTTCTGACAGACCAGAGTCTAGAAATCGTTATTCAGACTATCAGGGCCCCGAGTGGTGGTGCCAAACGACGATTTGATACACTTTTAGACAGTGAAGTGTTACCAAAATGCCGGCAACACTTAAATACTTTTTATAATCAAAACCAAGCATGTTTTGCCATGTGTGTAGCCTCTCTAGTTCATCCGGAAAAGACACATGCAGATTGTGTTAGACTTGGAAAGTATCTACATGTAAAAGCGGGATTAAGTCTAGACAGCCCTGTGTCATTTAAGGAAGTTATTAAGTTTGAACATCTCCTGGATTGTAAAATAGTCATTTATTACCGAACGGAGGGTCAAAGCAAACTTTCCACATTCCAAACACATCCAAGTCCTAAAGCTACAACGTTTTATCTCCTGTTACATCAAAAACATTATTATGCTATCCGAGATATTAAAGGTTTACTAGGGGTGGATTTCTTCTGTTCATTCTGTCATAAAGGTTTTTCCAGCAAGACCGCCCATAGGTGTGATAAATATTGTCGTGTTTGTTTCTCAGATTGTAAGAGTGACATGGGTTTTGTACACACATCCTGCAGTGACTGTAACAAAATCTGTCAAAATAGCTTATGTTACCAGAGACATAAAGAGAAGACAATGTGTTCTCTACTTAAAACGGAGTCTACCATCTGTCAGAGATATAAGAAATGTCTAAAGTGTAAAAATAATTACTATATAACTCCTAAAAACCCTAAGCCGCATGCATGTATTGTTAAAAAGTGTCCAATATGCAAACAATCCGTGCCAAGTCCTAAAAAGCGTAGTTTGGTTGATGGTGAAACCGCGGCCGATGTTCATCAATGTTTCATGCGTCAAAAACCACGCAAATCAAATGTGGAACAAAACAATAAAATTGTATTTTTTGATTTTGAGACGTCGCAAAGTAACGGTACACATATTCCTGTTTATGTCCATGCTATATCTTATGATGGGGTATCGTATTCAAGCGAGGGGGTGAACTGTCATAGAGATTTCATTAAACACTACAGACAGCAAAGGTTTAAAAATACAACTTTCATCAGCCACTTTGCGAGAGGCTATGACAACATTCTCATATTAAACGCCTATATCGCCGAAAATCAGACACCTAGCATAACGGCCCAAGGAAGTAAAATTATCTTACTGTACGATAAGACGTATAGGCTGAGGTTTATAGACTCCTTTAGCTTCCTCCCCTTTGCATTAAAACAATTCCCCAAAGCGCTCGGATGTACAAATAAACTTAAAAAGGGGTATTTTCCACATTACTTTACCGATATATCAAAAAAAGGTTACAGAGGTCAATACCCTGCGGCTCGTTTCTATGGACCGGATCAGATGTCGGTCCAAGATAGGGGTGAATTTTATCAATGGTATGAAGAGGTAAAAAACGAGACATTTGATTACGATGAACAGCTTAAATCTTATTGTCGGACTGACGTCTTAATTCTGGCTGAAGGTTTTAAAAACTTTCGTAATGAATTTATAAAAACTACCATGGTCGATCCTATTGACAGTGTAACAATAGCCGGGGCTGCTTTAAATGTGTTCCAAACCAATTTTATTCCAAAAAATACCGTGGCCATCCCTTGTCCAAACAATTATAGACGTCAGCAGAAGAATTACTCGCATGTCAGTATCCAGTGGCTAGAATTTATCGCAAAAACCCGTAACATTTTCATTGAGCACGCCCTCAATACCGGTGAGAAACAATTTGGCAAATACTACGCCGACGGTTTTACCGCTAGCTATGGCGGCCGGATTTTTAGTTTCCTTGGGTGTTTTTGGCATGGATGCTCCAGATGCTTTGACGCACATGAGCTCTCGCCTTTACACGGTGTCCCCTTTGAGGACTTGTACTCTGACACTATGCAGCGGTTAAATAAAATAAAATCCACTTATAACATTGAGGTGGAGAGTATTTGGGAGCATGAGTGGAATCGAATGAAAAAAGAAAATGAAGAAGTCAAATATTTCATGTCGCAATATGAAATCCCTCCCACTCTAGTACCGCGTGATGCCCTCTACGGCGGTAGGACATCAGCCGTCCGCCTGCGTTACACCGCCCAGCCTGGGGAGACTATACATTATGTAGATTTTACAAGCCTTTATCCATATTGTAATGCTACATTTTATTATCCAATAGGACATCCGACCATTTTATTTCCCCCTTATCAGTCCACTCCTGACCAGTTTTTTGGCTTGATTTTCGCCAAAGTCTATCCCCCGCGCGGTCTATTCATTCCTCTTTTACCCTGGAGAAACTCTCGGGGGAAGCTGGTCTTCACCCTCTGTTGTAAATGTGGTGAAAATAACAATCAGGACACCTCCTGTGACCATACGCCTGAAGAGAGAGCTCTTACCGGGGTGTGGTGTTCTGTTGAATTTAACTTAGCTCTAGAAAAAGGGTATGAACTAGTGGAGATTTTTGAGGTTTGGCATTTTCCCGATAAATCTAACACCTTATTCAAAGAATATATTCACACCTTCCTCCGTCTTAAACAGATCGCGTCCGGATATCCCTCGGATGTGATTGATGAGGAAGGCCGTGTAGAATACATTGAGAATTATAGAAAAAATCAGGGTATTTTACTTGAAAAAGATAAGATCGAAGTTAACCCCGCTAAAAGACAGATAGCTAAATTACTCTTAAACTCTCTATGGGGTAAGATGGCGCAGCAGTCAAGACTCTTGAACAGTAAAGTTATTAATAAACCAGAAGAATGGTTTAAATACCTTTTCTCCAGTGTGTTTGATGTTTCAAATTTTCACTTTGTCAATGATAATACAGCCTTTATCCAGTATGCCCCCAAAGACAGCAGTGTCATGCCTCCTGGCGAGGTTAATATTTTTCTCGCCATATTCACCACCGCCTACGGTAGATTAACTTTATTTGACCAATTAGAAAGGCTGAATCATAGGATTTTTTATTTTGACACGGACTCTCTCCTCTATGTTACTAGACCTGGTGACACCTACCATCCTCAATTAGGCAATTATCTGGGTGAGTTGACGTCGGAATTAGATCCTGATGATCATATTGTTGAATGGGCGTCCGCGGGGCCTAAGACATATGCTTATCAAACAAAGAAAGGTAAAGTCTGTGTTAAGGCGAAAGGTATAACCCAGAACTATGAAAACGCACAATATGTTAATTTCGATTCAGTCTCACAGCTAGTACAAGATTATATCCAAGACCCCACCCGCCAACAAACTATTACTACACATTACAAGAAAATTGTCCGCGATACCAAATCATTCACACTGCAAAATAAACACCGAGAAATCAGGTTTAAAGTGATTTTTGATAAAAGACGCTTATGTCCCGACGGCACCACCCTCCCCTTTGGTTATTAAGACATTAAAAAACTTCTATATAGATTTATGACGGTCTGACCTGATGTTCTCTATATTAGCAGTTTCAATGTATGTGGGCATAATTGTATTCAAAATGTTGTAACCATACATGCTATGAATTGATGTATTACAACGACTGTATGTAACATGATTATCTGACTGTGATTTACTTTAATAAAACTCAGCCTGGAAGACGGGTGAAATTAAGGAAAATTGTCTTGTGGATAAATTTACTTTACACTAATAGCTATCTTTTCACTTGCTATATTTCGTGCTTAAGGAAGGACCTTTCATCTTATCGGGGCAGAAATGAATGAAGTAACTTTTGACCCTAGATTTCAACTACCATTTACCGCTTTAATAGTCGGGCCTAGCGGAAGTGGTAAAACTTATTTTGTGAAATGTTTACTAGAAAATATCGACCATGTATTTTCAAGACGGCCTGATCGTATTGTTTGGTCCTATACAAGTTACCAGCCTCTGTATGATGACCTGATAAAGAATGGTGTCAATATAACCTTTATCGACGGGATTCCAGAATCGTTTAAAGATGAGCATCTTTTTCCTTCCAATCAGCACTGTTTATTAGTGATCGA
Source organism: Gymnoscopelus microlampas (assembly GCF_963454915.1). Taxonomy (NCBI): domain Eukaryota; kingdom Metazoa; phylum Chordata; class Actinopteri; order Myctophiformes; family Myctophidae; genus Gymnoscopelus; species Gymnoscopelus microlampas. The sequence goes on along the minus strand of NC_139945.1, from coordinate 42,474,515 downwards.
TGATTCGATGGATGTAGGATCCAACCATAGCGAATTAATGAAAGCGTTCACCCAATACAGACACCATAGAAACTTGACTGTTTTATATTTACTGCAGAATCTTTTTAATCCTGGTAAATACAGCCGCACGATAAGTTTGAATACAAATTATATGGTGCTTTTTAAGAACGTTCGGGATAAAGCCCAGATAAGTATATTAGCACATCAGATGTTCCCTGGAAGAAAGGAGTTCTTTTTACAATGTTACAATGATGCTACAGCAGACGCCCATGGCTATTTATTAATAGACCTGCGTCCTGAGTGCCCAGAACGATTTAGACTGAGAACAGGAATGCTACCAGCCGAATGGCCTGCAGTTTATATATCTAAAAAGTGACAGTTTCTAACATGTCGGAACGCATAAAAAGGAATCTCCCGATCCTCAAAGCCCTACTTTCATTGGGGGTGAAGGAGCGTAGATCATTTCTGTCTCATAGCTCTGAAGATTTCATTCTTTCTATATGTGAATTAGCTTTAAATGTGTTAAAAGGCCACATCCCTTTGAGGAAGACTCAATATACCAAACTGAAGAAGCATAAAAAGTGGATTAAACTGTTTGCTGACAAGAAAAGTGGGGTGAAAAAGAAGCGAAGGGTCATAGAACAGACGGGCGGTGCTTTTATATTACCTCTAATAGCTGCTGCTCTGCCACTTCTTACCAGTTTATTTACGGGGCGTAAGTAACTCAAGTATGAGTACTTTCAATAAGATGTTGTTAATTTCACCTCAAAATCTCAATCAACTTGTTCAGAAGAACCATCAATCTGAAACCATCAGCTCATCAGCTCAATCAGATTTAGAAAATAAAATGCTAAATTTGCTGAATCAACATGATATCAACGCTCACGATAAAGTGAGGCGTTACAATGAATTATTACAACGGTATCTCAACCTTGTACGGAAGACGGAGCAGGAAGACGTTGAAATTGTTTTGAAAACACCCCAGGAGAAAGAACAAGAAGTGGTTGAAGCACCGGTTGATGAAATTGAAGAAATCATCCGCAATGTTCCACAACGCGCTAAAAGAAATGTCGGGTATATTTTACAAAAGCTTCAAAAATCTGATGCTTTAAGCTGGGGTCCATCAGGGGAGGTTGTCATCAAAGGAAATCAAATTAGAGGTTCACACATTCTGGATTTGATGAGAGGTTTATCACAGCCACGGACTAGTAGCGTTAATATACCGACCGGGTGGTTGCCTTTCCTCCATGTCATATCAGAATTAAACGTTCCGCTTTCAAGCATTGCTAACGGGCATGCTAAAAAACAACTTGAAGAACTGAAAAACGGTGTCAGGGCAGCATCATCTCCCGACGTCCAAAACCCCCGGCGAAAAAAGCAAAGAGAAACAGTTTTGGGGTCTTCTGCTATGCAATCTACACCTATACAACGTGTTAATGACAATTCTTCATTCTTTGATACACCATCTACACCTGACCGTCTAACATACGAGGATTACCCTACACGTTCCAATAGACTCCGGCTCTCCTCGACATGGTTGAATTTCCCCCGTTAATACCCTCTACAGCATGTTTATTCTTTTAATCAATAAGTATACTGTAACACAGAGATGTTTTTCAATAAAGGAAAATTATTTATTGGTTTAAGAGAGAGTTTGTGTTAATTATTACACAGAGATGATTCAGTTGATACAATGTTTTAAAGTACAATACTTTTCAATAATATGATAGCATATATTCATATATTCAAACACTTATAACAACCATTAAATAGTTTCAGAGAACATGCATTTTGGGTATACACGGTGCCAGGTTTTAGACTTCGAACACATTTTCTATATTTCTTGACAAAGTTAGTCACCAGAACATCATTCTTTTTTAAATTATCTGAATAGAGTCTCATGGCTTCCTGGAATGATAGTCCTTTAAAACGCTGGCATAGAAAAAATATCACATGAGCACCGCATGAAGACGATAACTCATCTTGAACTTGATTTCTGTTATAACGTATTTCAGATCCATAGCGTGATAAAGTGTTGATGAAGCTTTTAGGATAGTATTCGTAATTCGGCGGATGTCCGAAAGAGTCGAAAAAAGAAACATATCCCGCTTCACGTTCTATGATCAGGCCGACCCAATGTTCACCTTCACGGTTCTGGTCGTGAGTGTTGACTACTAGATATGTCGGACGTGTAGTGATTTTTGGAATTAAATCACTAGGCCACACCCCTCCAAAAGCTTCACCTAGAAGCGGTTGTAATATAGATCCGATCTGGTGGTTGTTCATGTTTTCATTGATTAAAAATCGAGCAGAATCTGTCTTTTAGAGTTTATTTCTAAGATAGAGTCATAGCACGAGTACACTATAAGACTCATTGTCTTAGCTAGTGGTGTCCTGAACCTGATGTCCATACGACAGGACCCGGAAAGAGTCGGGGATACTACCTCAGAGTCCAGTTCATCGTCGCGGGAGAGATTTAAGACAAAGAGAGAATATCCATTTTCAAAATCTTCACGGTCAATACATATCGGTGAATCTTTAAGATGTCTGTTGGTGGCTAGGAAGATATTGTAAAACTCTCTAACGCTGTTGTTACGGGCAAAATTAGGCTGGAACGGTTTACTAGGTATATGACGTCCATTCACACTCAAGGTCAGATATTCTAGATCACAATGTTGAAACCTGCAGAAAAGAAAGAAACGATTATTTTCCTCATACACCACCAGTATTTCTATTTATTCAAAACAATAAAATATCCTTATATTTTTATAATAGTACCTGAAAGGGTTCAACTCGCGTGCTCCAACAAAAGCGCTGTGGCCCACCAATCCGATCACAACATATCTTGGCAACCGTCCGAGAAATAAATTATCCTGACCACACACTCTCGATTGGGCGGGTAGGGTGTAATTTTTAACAGTAATACGGCTAAGAGGGTACAAGGCATTAGTTTTCAGCAGAGCGGCTGAATGCCCTAGCATTACAGCCGGGCTGACTTCAATTTTTTTCACGAAAAGTGATGCCGATATAATCTTTAATTCATAGTCTTTGTCAGCACCACACATCAAGCTAAATGTGCTTTTAGCCTTTACAAGTTTCACCCGGATGTCAACGTTGTTAAGAAGTAGTCTTTCTGTAAAGAATATGTCGCTGTGTAAAGGCCCTAACAATTCAAATTCCTTTGAACGTTCACAAAACTTTGAGCGTTTGATAAGACCTTTATTTGGACCGTCGTCTGCCATATTAATAGAATCTAGATCCTTTACATCCTTATAGAACAAGCCTGCAGAGAATTGACTCTTCAAAGTCTCTCCGGAAAAATTGAGCAGTGTTTCTATAATTGATCTATAAGGGTGTGTAGCCGATGACGAGCTGATTAAGACATCATTGAGAGAAATGTCTAGTTGGGAGAATATGGTGTTTAAGGGGTAATTGATAATGCTGCATTCATCATCAGCCCCTAGATTCCCCCCACCAGCCTTGGTAATCTTAAGACGTGTATAAAGAAGTGTGTTGTTTAAATCAAGGTACATACTCCCCGCACCGGGTATCATAAAATCCAGAACTTCTTGATCGTTAATGGAGTTTATGGGCGTGATCTCCACATAGTTGGTTTGATCTATACTCAGCTGCGTGTATGGGGCCTTAAACAGGTCGAGCTCAGATTTGGTGCACTCGGCAGAGAGATAATGGCTTTGCGACATCTTGAATTAAAAAATATCCAGTCCTTGGTCCCGTTTTGCAGGTCGTTTCTTTCGTTTGTTTAAAACGGTTCTCCGAAGACGCTTACTCTTCTTACGCTTGCTAGAGGATAAACCGGTCTGAGATCTTTTTCTCCTTTTATACGTGTTGGCCGCTAACGTGGATATAGACCTTTTGCGTTTTCTACGTGATAACTGTAAAAGCCCAGATCCTTCCTGCTTAGGCTCCGAGCCTTTCATCAACCGACTCGTTACAGAGCTAACAACATCTGAGGCCATACCCTTTACGGCGGTCTTCAAATGTGGTTTAGCAATAGCCACACCCCGTTTAAGAAAAGGCATGACAAATCTAAAGGCCCGGCTCAACATGGAGCCAAGTCCTCGTCCATAAACCATTGGAGCGCCTGCGAACCCTGGAAGTCCGCTGCCAGCTTGGTTTACATAATATGATACAAATCTTTGTGGGTCCATCTTGGCTTCTTTTTTGTAACGGTTCTTCTTTTTAGAGAATCGAGTTTGTTACAGGGCGAAAGTGTAACTTGCAGACGGTCTTACCATATGCGAAGTTGATAAGACGGTTCAAATCTGATTTTAGTTCTACGTGTATGTCCTGTATTCGTTGTTTGTTAACACGTGCGTAATGAAGACGTGAGTAATCAATAGTAACCTGTAAGAAAATGTAATGGTGTTTATATATCACTTCTCGCCGGGAAAACACATGCTATCAAGTGGGTATAAATCATATATCTGAATCAATTACCTGATCCCCGTAATCACCGCTGCATTTGACGATTCTCAAAAGAGGCACCAAGAATTCACCTACATTTTGAGCCTCGATGATATTAGTATATACCATGAAGTGATATTGGCCTGCCCTTATATCGCACGGTAATGGAGCATAAAATCTTTCCCATATTCTATACCACGTGTCTGGTTCAAATCCCAGCATGTAGGCCAATGGTGCTGGTACTTTTATAGAATATCGTTCACGACCATGGAATTGAACCCTTTTTTTGATATCACTATAGGATAATTGAATTTCTATACCCGTAGTAGTGAATTCTTCATTCATTTCTTTTACCAGCTTTTCTACTGTATCATATCGACCTGATTTAATTTTTTGATAAATAGGTGGCAAGTCTGGTGATTCGTGATCAAGAACGTCATACGCGCATTCCAATGAGTTAATGTTATCTACACTATTTGTATATGATATTTCGGCTAGGGCCACCTCATACACGCCTTGTAATTCTATAGGCTGCGATAGTGAAATCGTAAAGTCAGCGTTATTATTCAAAGGATAAACGTGATGACAGGCATTGGACGGGAGTGTCACGTAGAAACTTTTTCTATCCTCCATGCTTCAGGGTGAATGATCTTTCCCAAATTAAATTCAATGATCTACATCATTTCTTTTTAATCTCTTTTTTCTTCTGTAAATCTATGACATCTTTAGCAGCTATCCAAGAATCAAAACGCGATGGCCAACCGCGCCAGCGCACCAGGACCATCTTTACCCCATTCCTAATTTTTTTATCTATAATTTTCTCTAAATTAAAAACTGTGCTTTTAGAAATCTTCACCCGTTGCAACTCTTCTTCATAAAATGTCCCTTTAATTACTTCGCCGTTTAAATCTCGTAATTTGTAAACTACTGGCACCCTAGCTATACATTCTGTAACGATGAAATATTCATCTGTGAAAGATTGCTCATACATTTTATCAAAGACTCCTCGGTATTTGGATATTCTAACCATATCGCCCTCTTGGAATTTATAAACGGGTAATTCTTTCTTTAAAGGCATAGACCCATATAAATTCTCAAACACCTCTGCTGTCTTTTCAGGGGTAACCTCAACAGGTTTCATTTTGATACTGCTATGATAACTGTTATTATAGCTATGCACCAAATCTGGGAGTATATCTAAATACCTATGGGTATTCTTAGCTGTAAAATAACGCCACATACGATCCTTAATCGTTTTATTCAATCTCTCCACCGTTTGAGCTTTTAGATTACTGGCTGTCGCAAAGTGAATAATTTTATTTGATTTCATAAGACGATCAAAACTCTGATTAAAGAACTCTAAACCAGCATCTGTCTGGAGTTTAAATGGAGATCCAGATTCCTTTAGAACAGAAGCAAATGCACGTGTTACTTCTACTCCTGTCTTATTTTTCAAAGCCCTCACGTATGCTTTTTTAGAGAAAATATCAATGACTGTGAGTAGAAACTTGTAATTATCATTGTATTTAGATAACGCTGTGAGGTCTACGAGATCGCTCTGGAATTGATATAACGGTCTCGGTGCAAACACCTTATTTCTAGGAAAGGTCTTCCGAGCTCTTCGGTGTAAAGTATAAGCTTCTTGTCCAGACAGCCAATCCTTCACATGTTCAGGCTTAGTTTTTTTCCCTGTGTGATCCTGAACTGCCTTTTGGAGTCTTTCCACACCCCCATATGACCCCGGATCTGAGGCGTCATAATAAGCGGTCTTCATTACACGTTCAACCTTCTTTAAAGCCATGGTGTTAGTGATTGTAGGCGTATGGTATTTTCTTATATATATATATATATATTTAAAATATCTGTTTGGAAAACCTTAATGACACACTCTGACTCCGTTACATCTCATATTTGTATTTATTTTATTTATTCAACATCTCAAAAATGGTTATATATGCAAGAAAGAGATTACAATGTTTTTAAAACACGAAATAAAATCATAACCCCCTTTTCCTCAATAATCATTGACTGTGACCTATTGAGTATATGGTCCATATCCACAGTATCACCGTTGATCAACATTTTTAAAACTATTGCATCCGTTAACAAAGTGTAAAAACAGAAAAGGTGAATTATTTGAAATTGTGGAAGGAATATTATAGCGTTCAAAATGAGGTACACACATTTCTCAAAATCACAAGCATTTGATAAATCTTCCACCATTTGACCCCAGTTGTGTAACATGCCATTCTCTCTCACTATCGCTGCAATCTTTTCAAAACGTGATACACCTTCGGCTCTGACTTTACAATGTGTGTTATAGAGTGAACCATCACAGACTTGATTGGCTATTACATGTTTTAATAACGACGAGATCTGACATGTCAGAAAACCCTTAAAGATGTATCTGGCAAACAATGTCAAGCAACCCCCCATGGTCTTATCAGTTCACAGCTTCTGATTCTTCTTCTCTAGACTCCTGCATCCAGAAGGTGAGAAATTCGTCCAGCGAATCTTTTTTCTCCTTGTCTTCACCCACCAGTTCTGTCAGGGTTTCGTTGATCTTTTCTTGGATTTCGGCAGTGTTTTTTAGCTCAGAAAGATATCCTTCACATACCCCCTGGACCCTGCTAGCTGAAGCCACAACCCCCTGAGTTTCCAGAACACGGAGGAGTCCGGGAATAAAACGGTCGGTCCAGATTTTCTTCAACAGCTGTTTGAAATGGTTGTAGATGTAATAGGGAGGCATCGGGTACAGGCAATCATGCTGCGTCTGGCTCGGGTGATCCGTTATACAACCATAACAATCTTCTTTCATCTGTTCACCTAACACTATCGGCAACACCATGGCGATGGCCGCCTTTATAGTGTCCAGGAAGACAGAGCCGAACAGCCCGTCTGGCTGATCCATTGTTAAAGTCGAATTTAAAGGTGTGGGGATAGCCTTTGTGTCCACAGATTCTGACCCCTTCAGAGGAGAGGACGCCATTCTTGCGTAGCCACATGGCTGCTCACCCTCAAAAGCCCCGGTGTAGAAAAGTGGTTGGTCCGCCTCAAAAGAGCCATCAAACACCAACCGGCGTGCACAATCAGCCTCCGGGTAGAAAACAGGGGTGCAAGGTGTTGGTGGCCCTCCGTACAACAGCGAGTAGTAACTCTGCTCTTCCGACTCATCAAACCGGGCGTCTTCACAGTATTCGCCAATGCACGCCATGTTGAAAAGCTATGTCGTCTGCTTCTCTAAACAACCTCAAGTCTCTCATATATAGCATTAAAAAAAGGGGGGTGGAGCTAAAACATGCCGGATCAAACAGGGTCAAACCGGTATATAGCATAAAAAAAAAAAAAAAAAAGAGGGCGGAGCTAAAGCATGCCGGATCAAACAGGGTCAAACCGGTTCTAGTTTGAACCATCCCTTTCTAGGTCTTCATCCACCTCAGTCTTTGCAGGATGCAACGAGAACGGGGTGGATCCGCGAGGTGCGCCAGAATCCCTACGGCTCTCAAAACTTATACGACGCCTTTTCTTAGGAGGAGGAGACTCCATCTCCCCATCAATGTTTATTTCGATATCACCCAGATTACCCTCCGTGAACCTTTTCTCTAACAAGGCCATTTTCCGGACTCTCTCTCTTTGATTAGTAAAGTAAACGTCAAGTTCCTTCATTAACTGTCGCACAATCCATATATCATCGAGATGGAAGGATAGATGGGCGGGGAAACTCTTCTCTTTCTCCATAACAGTCATAGGCATCCCCGCTGAGTCACCTTCCTTCCTGAATCTCACCAGGAGCCATGCCAGGGATCTGGAACAATCTACCAGGAAACTCGCTTCACGATGCCCTCGGGAAGGCGCTTTGACATCCACCGGCACCATCTCAGAAGGTAGGTAGCCATCCTTGTATGTCATTCTCTCACCTTGCAGGTAATCACAGAACTCCAAGATCGCCTTCTTCAGACCATCAAACTCTGAGGCATACACACGCAGCTCCAACGTATTCTCATCGAAGACACTTCCATCTTTTTCCAACGTTTTCAAAGTAACCCAGGGACATCTGTGATAGAAGCTCATGTAATAGCATATCAGCCTGCGTGACTTGGCCAACTGCCAAATCTTCTTCTCTCCATCACGGTAGATCAACCCGGTAGACGTCATCTTTTTTTAATTATTTAAAAAATATTAATCTTCTTTTCTTTTTTTAAATTATTATTTTAGTCTTTCAAAGCCTTTCACACCTTTTCAGACATGTGAGTATAACACTGCCAGACCCCCTCCTATTTAAAGAAACCCATCATGAGGGGAGGGGCTTGAAAGAGGCGGAGCTTTATTTTAATTGGCCCCCTAGTTACCGCTTAAATTTAGAAATTAAAAAAGCGGGAAAAACCGTTGACCTATTTTTTCATTATTGATAACAAAAAAAGCGGGAAAAACCGTTGACCTAATTCTTAAAGATTGCCTAACAACGACTGTACTCGTTCACGCTTGCATCTGTCGAACACTGATTCGATGTGCTCTAAGACTTCTACAAACTTCGACAAGTCATCAAAGTTCAAAGCCATCTGTATTGGAAAAAACATCTCTTTCTCCACAGCGTTTCTAGGCTTGGGTCCACGTCCATACATTTTGTTTGTATCTCGGCATATACGGATCAGGAACCATGATAAGCCTCGACTGCCGTCAATCAGGTATGAACTAACACCATCACCACATTCACCGTCGATGGAGTTCATTAGACCACCAGGACGGCTTGCAGTCATGTAATGTATAAAGCTCCGACAACCATTATAAAACAATCCGTAGCTTTTCTCATCAATTTCAATCTGACGAAGGTCTGTCAACGGACGCTTCTCCTTAAATTGCACCGTAAAGATAGTAACCTTACAACGCTTCCCTTCATTGAAGCGGACACCGATTTCATCAGCTATAGGACTGCTGTGAGACAGAATCCATCTACGTTCTGCAGCCTCTAAATTCATTTTCTTACATGAAGACATTTTTTTCCACCTATACCACAAGAGGTAGCTATCTTTATATACACCCGATAGGACACACCCTCCTTAGTGACGCTGGTTGATATTACATAATACAGATACATATTACACAATACAGATACATATTACACAAGTCGTTAAATGTATAATAATTATATATATTTTATTATATATATATATATATATAATGTTTTTTTTAATACCGATTTATTCATACTGATAACGATCTAATATTAATTTGATATCAAACCTCGATTAAAATTACTGATAACGATCTAATATCAATTTGATATCGTTTGATATGTCAAATCAATCAAAAAAGTTTGACGAGCGATTAAAAAGTGACAGAAGGGGCATCCTTATCTCTCTCTCACAGTCTTCAAATTCATGTCTGTTGTTTCCCAACTGTGGAGAAAAAATAGTCCTGTTTTGTAGTTACTGCACAAAATCATTTCATGACCCTTCCACTCTGGGGCTACATGCCCCCTCTGCTCCTCTTACCCCCCGGCCCCCCTCTGCCTCGAGTCACAGAGCAGTGGAGGAGGGCAGGGAGAGTAAAGCCAAATTAATTTCTACTGAAGCTTAAAATAAGTCACGGGCCACGGCCAAATGAAAACGGCTACATAATCTGTAACTTTGGTGCGAAGATTGAAGCATTAATAAATTCAATTCCTGGAAATAGAGGTATAGGCCTCATGATTTCACCACCAAGACCCCTATTTCACCTTGTGCTGTCACCATCACATTGTTCTTCGTGAGCTGAACACATATCCTTCAGTTCTACAAGGCCACACACAGTCTCACCATGTGTAAATCAGAATAGGACATTGTTGCCTGTTCTGCTCTTATGTAAACTCAAATGACCTTCTGGTGCTGTCTTTCCTTCTTCAAAACATGCATATATTGGTTTCATTTGACATAGTTTTTAGATTACAGATTGGTAAATTGATTCAAAATCCCTCAGCACAGTGGATGTCTGTTTAAGGACCCATGTAAGGCTGAGTAATAAACCAACATACTGTATCTCCTCTCTGTGTCACGCTGTCTGTTGACACATCTGTAAGTGTTTGGCTTCATCTCTGGTCCCCTGGGAAAGTCCGGCTAATACAATTAATTATCTAAATTTTGTTTGCATTTTGAATGGTTCCTTTTGCATCCTCACTTGCACTGTTAATTCCTCCTTATCAAGCTCAAGTATCCATGTCAGAATGGCGTTATGCCTGACAACATCACACCATATAACAGAATCATCTCTGTCCTCCGTTTGCTCTTTGTTCACCACAGTGTCAACACAAACGTCTATGTGATGAAGCAGAACAAAAACACCACAGGCTTTGGTGTCTCTCCTCCATTCAAACTTAAATCAGAATTAAATGTGTTTAATGCCGGCGGTTTCCCACTCCCTGAGTATGATGAGAGAGCAAAATGGCTGATGTGTGAACTGAATATGGTCAATTACACTTAATTTAAGCTATATTTCCAAAAAGTATCTTGTGAGTTGCGACATGTTGGTCAACAAAATGACATATTTTCAATTGAAAATTTGGACACCATCTCGCCATTCTGACCCCCCACACAAACCACTTAATTAAGGATGTGTTAGCTTCGTTGAAATGAATCTCTCACGCACGCACACACACACACACACACACACACACACACACACACACACACACACACACACACACACACACACACACACACACACACACACACACACACACACACACACACACACACACACACACACACACACACACACACACACACACACACACACACCAGCAGCAATATTGTTACAGTACATGAATCAAATTACAATCTTGTCCTTGGTGGGAGATCAGGTCTTACATTTCTCCATTAAAGGCTGGCCTGTGCTATACAGAGCAGGGGGGCGAGCTGATAGCCTGCTCTGCATTCTGCAGCTCAGTATGTTGTTTCATATTAGAATTAAAGAGTGGCTTGGTTAATTATCCTTTATCTATTGCTTCCATCAGCTCCTTTCTTTGCAGTCCCCCTCACCAATCAGGCTGACATGGCTGCTGAGACACGCTTTGCTCATCCAAACAGAATTAAACCTGAAAGACATCAGTTATTGGAAGGATCCCTACGGAGCTGCGGCTAAAAAGACCGGAACCAAGTGCCATACAGGGACAGTCAAAAGCAATTTGGTATAAGTTAATGGACAACACCAGCAAAGACGTGCACAGAGACAAATGGATACACAGTAAATCATGTGTTCATTTAACTCGGAGAGTTTACAAATAAGGTTAACACTAAGGATTTTACTGTATACTGCACTTTAAAATGACTATTTCTAGGCCTTTTCCGATTACATGTGTAGTCTGTTGGAATTGAAATCCCTTAATGTCCTTGACGTCAAAGCTCTTTGCTACTCACAGCTGCATTGTTGCATTGTACTAACTGTAGAATGAACACAATGATCTCTACATCCCATACCATTGTATAAGTGAAAGCCTGAAAGGGATAATGGGAATTTTCTTCAGAGTTCATCAGGGAGTCAAGTTCATTAGTTCTTTTTACAGAACGGGAGGTGTGAGCCGAAACTGAACCCAAGAGAGATAAAGATGATAAGAGAAAACAAAGTTCACGCTGTGAGAGCAGATCCAATCACAAACAAGTTCCAGCAGGGAGTTCTGCTGGTCTATACTAGGTTACAGTCACACACACACAGTCACGCACGCACGCACGAACGCACGCACACGCGCACACACGCACGCACGCACGCACACACGCACACACACACACACACACACACACACACACACACACACACACACACACACACACATTTGTACCTGTAAAAATGCCATTTTCACTTTTTTTTTGCCATTTATAACCCTAAGCCTAGCCCTGAAACATACTACACACACACACACACATTGCTTATTTTTAACATAGTCGTCTGAACCTTTTTATTTTCTCTCTCCATTTTCAAACTGTCACCTACTTTCTTACTCTACCTCCAAGCACTCTGCACACGTCAGTGCTATAATAATGACAGTTTACAGATTTAGAGTACATGGGTTGAAGGTAGATGGGCCACAGGCAAGAAACAGCTAGTGGCACTGACAGAACTGGGACACATCAATATGCCATAGATCCCTATATACAAATAGAACGGGTGTGCATCCCAAATCCATCATTAACTTACACTGTTCCAACAACATTTATATTTATTCTGAAAAGAATCTGATAGGGTAGACATGCTTTAAAAAATGCAAGCACTATTCTATAGGTTGCCCTATTTGATTCCAGTTGAAGTTGTTGACTGGTGATGTTTTATAGCTACAGTATTAATATTCACTGGGCCATTATAACATCAACCTCTTATATTTCCAAAACCTGCTTGTGACACATTTAATCATGTACAGTAAAGTGCATATCTAATTCCCATTAGATATTAAAGTGTACTTTAACAATCCATTTACACTTTATAGAGTCTAGTTCGCCTGGAGCGTTAAACAGGATAGTGGGGACGGGTTGCTATGCCACACTCCCAGGTTCTTGGCAGTTTGAGCTGGTGTCACCAGGGTGTTGTCGATGGAAACAAAAAGATCCCGCAGGGGGCAAGACTTCCCACAGAAGAAGATCACTGTTTTCTATGTTGAGCTTGAGGTCGTGGGAAGACATCCACTATGAAATGTCAGCCAGGCATGCAGAGATACACTCTGCGTGGCAGAGAGAGAAAGGAGAAAAACAGCTGCTGAAAAGCAGTACTTGTTAACAGAGATGACAGAGCCAAGAGGTCTGGTGTAGAGGGAGAAGAGGAGGTGACCAAGAACGGACCTCTGGTCTGGTGTACTCCGGTCAAGAAGGGATGGGGTGATGAAGTGAACCTCTCCACGAAACCTACTGTAGTAGGAGAACAGCCACTTGAGTGCATTCCCTGTAGGGGTGTGCCGATATATCGTCCCGCGATATATCGCGATACGTTTTCGCGACGATATGTATCGTTTTGGGGAAAAAAAATATCGTTTTTGAAAAAAAAAAAAAAAACTTTTTTTTTTTTTTTTTTTTTTTTACAATCATAATAATCAGGCATGCAAACGTCCCCGAAGTGAAAAGAGTGACAACATGTTTTTTTTTCGGGTCAGGTGTCATACTATTTGGATTCAAAACGGCTATTGTAGCTGAAAAGCTACAAGTTTGCATGTCTAAATAATGCAAAAACAGAATTATTTGTTTGCATTTTCTTTTTTTCTCCTCCATATATTTTCATAATAAAAAAAGTGCGTATCGTATCGTATCGAAATCGTATCGAAGTTGTGAGCCAAATATCGTATCGTATCGTTTGGTGAAATTAGTGTATCGGCACACCCCTAATTCCCTGTGATACCAAGGTTAGAAAGGGTGTCCAGGAGAAGCTGGCGGTTGACTATCTGCTACAGATAGGTCAACTAACTGTATCATCATCACTATAACTTTGTAACTAATGATAAATATTAGATATACCGAAAAATATCTTCTAAATGGAACGCTTCCATTTCAGAAGATATTTTTCTGTATATCTAATATTTATCATTAGTTACACAGTTATAGTGATTTATGCCTGTAGAATCAAGCTCTCATTAATATGCCAATATGACACCCGTTAGAATCAACATTTAGAAACCATAGTATGCACTAGTCATGACATGAAAATGTTGCAGTTTTATTAAGAGATACAAATAGGCTCAAGTATGCTTAAGTAGCTGTAATGAGCAAATGAGGTGAACCGGGTGACATGAAATTCCTGTCTTCCTGGTCGTCGCTCACATTGAAATATCGCAAGTTGATCGAAGGTCTCTTTACGTATATAGCAACGCGAAACATATTTTTGTCTCCTGTGTGAATGCACCTTCAGAGCTCTAATGACAGTGTGGCTCCCCTGTGCAATCTTTAGCTATGGATATAAAATGACTACAGTATGTGTGCAGTTTGTGAGCAAAGCATTAGTTTCTCACGTGTGGGCACACACTTAAATGTCACTGTGAATTTAAAACATTTCTTCAGACTTTCTTTCTGCAGTGGGAGAGCTTTCCTTCATCCTTTTACATTGGTCTATACAGTGATATAGTATGTATGATATCTTACTACTCATCACTAATGATGGCATGACCTAACATGAGCTTCATGAGCTTCAATTTTCATCATGCTAAAGTTGATTACGATTCTGGGACAGGGGGGACATGGCCCCTCTACTTTTTGAAGACAAGGCTAGATAATTTGTGTAGCACATTTCAATAACAAGGCAATTCAACTTGCTTTACACAAAACATTAAGCATTAAGACCGAAAGTTTCCAGTGAGTACCATTGCAGACATACCAGTGTTTTTACAGCCGTACCCAGCTGTGTCTATGTAACACAGCTTGGAAATGATCATTCAAACATATGTTTTGAAGAATACCACATGACCTCAACACTCTGTTACCATTGAGGGGGTTTTACACACACACACACACACACACACACACACACACACACACACACACACACACACACACACACACACACACACACACACACACACACACACACACACACACACACACACACACACACACACACACACTTGACACAAGCTTGAACCCTCTCTCTGGCTGTCTCTCTGATGGATATGAGAAAAACGTCTAAAAACCCTCCATCCTGTATTCTCCCTCCCACTAAATGACTCACTCTTAGTTAGTCAGAGCAGATAATTATAGTGGTCAGAAACAGGGCCATTTCAATTCTATTGTACATATCTACATGTAAATATCTCTTTTCTCAAGAACTGAGTTGTGCATTCAGCTTCAGAGACCCGTGTTTTTTTGATGTTGAGCCCATTTGAAACCTCTAGCAATTAGCTCTCTGTACATTGTTAAATGTCCCTGATGTTTTTTCCCCATCATGTGCCATTATGGCATCTTTCAGGTAGGGCGGTCCATCCACAGAAAAACAGAACATCCTTGTTAGCATTCCTCAGACGAGAGAAGCTGGATAGGGGAGGGCGATGGAGATAATGGTGGAGAAGAAAAGGATGCGAACATGTGTAGAGGAGAGAGGGAAATCTGATTAAATGAGCCAATCTGTGTATGCACGGTGGTAATGATGAGCCTTGAGGTGTATAGCCTCCTTACGCTCTCTCCAGATGTGCTCAAGATGCTGGCTGCGGTGATGAGGACATGAAGGGAGCTTATAGCCTAAATTGGGTAATTCCCTCTAATAAAGGTGTACTGTATATGGGTGCACCGAGGCAAGTTAGATTCAGGATTTGGTAGCTTGGTTGCCCTTATTCCAATCCTAGTCTTATTTCAACCCGCCTTGAGACACTGGAGATGGTTCTCTATTCTGCAAATGTCCGCTTACAAGGGTCAAAGTTTTTCTTTGGGTCCACTTAGCATTATTACTGTACTAGTACGGGATTCTTAATTGATGAATGTTCACAGTGGGTAATTTATGATTCATAGATCATAAATTACCTTAAAGGAGTTTCATAGTAACTCAAACTTGGCTCTATCTTTAGCCTCATTTAGCATTCCAGGACCTATTAATTATGTCTGTAGAATCAAGCTCTCATTAATATGCCAATATGACACCCGTTAGAATCAACATGCCAGAATGTCCAAGCCCCTGGCATGCGAGGAAGTCTCCAGAGGAGGACTCTCTACAGTGTACACTGATTCCAATCACATCTTCAACTGTGGTTTGTATTTGTTCACTTTGATAGCCCATTTGTTTAATACATTTGGAATTCATTGCAATGTAAATATGTATATCATTATGTAAATATTATAATATTGCCATAATGTTATGTCTACAACACAGGATAGACAATTATAGAATATAGCGCGCTTCTGTGCAAACATTAAACAGCCTGACGTTACAAGAAAATAGGATGAAGGGATAAACATCAGGCTGTTATATCCATTGTTACTTGGCCATCGCATATACTGTATACTCATTTCTAATGTGCCCATCAATGAGGTCTATTGTTGTTATTGTTTATTGTTGTCATAAATACACATTTCATCAATAGGCTACATATTGATTCTGAATATCTGAAATCGTTACAATGCTCATTTTGCTGGCTTCTCATCTCTAGTGTGTGGAAAAGCCCTGCTGTGAAACAAAGTGTCTATATACTGTAGTAACAATCAAGAGTTCAGGTGTTTCACAATCCTTCAAATTTCACTTTTAATCCTGTCCTTGTCTTCTAACTGACTACTTATTTTAACCCCTGAGCTGCCTGTCTAATCCTGTGCAAGTGCATAATCTGTAGTGACATGCTGAGGCTATGAGATTCACACGTCAGCACTATGATGGGCCTTGCCTCGGCATGCTGTCAGAGAGTCAGGGAAGAAAATATCTCTTTCCTCATTGATGAGAACTCTCAGCATTGCCTCCAGGTGTTTATCCTGCAGATGGATCTCATTCTGCCCATGTATCTTTCTCCCCATCATGTTCGTAGCAGCAGTGTGAAGAAATCCTGCAGGGTGGTCCAACAAGCAATCTAACAGGATAGGTCCTCATTATAGAAATCTACTATACGCCAACGCCTAGAAATTCTTACGGCTGAAAATATTCCATACACTCACACACAACCACGCACGCACGCACACAATAGATTATTCCACATTCCTCCTACTTGGTTCAAGCATAGAGAAAGCCAGGCACAATTTCTGCTCTGCCTCCCTCTTACTCTGCCCTTTGCTCCTCTCATTTCCTACCTGTCTCTGATCCTCTGTCTCTTTTACATTTCAATCACATGCCCAGTCCTCTTACAGTTGACAGGGACTGTGTGTGTGTGTGTGTGTGTGTGTGTGTGTGTGTGTGTGTGTGTGTGTGTGTGTGTGTGTGTGTGTGTGTGTGTGTGTGTGTGTGTGTGTGTGTGTGTGTGTGTGTGTGTGTGTGTGTGTGTGTGTGTGTGTGTGTGTGTGTGTGTGTGTGTGTGTGTGTGTGTGTGTGTGCGTGTGTCTCTCTCTCTTTTGGGTAGGTAAGCGATTACCTACCCAATAGAAATATCCAATGCCCTGCATCATACGGTATCTCTCTGAGGCTTCATTGCTCTTCTCATACTGTGTCTCATATCTCTCTACAGAGGACCTATCTCCTCCTTGCTGTCACACTATTCTCACTTCCCTTCAACCAGTTGTTTGCTGTTTGTTGTTTGCTCTGATCAGTGTTAATTTTGTTGACTAAGACTAAAAGATAAAAGACTAAGATTTTGATATATAGTCGACTAAGACTAGACTAAGACTAAACAATTTCAGATGACTAAAATAGGACTAAAACTAAATGGTGTGTTATTCAAAAGACTAATTAAATCAGAATTTGCTGTCAAAATTAACACTGGCTCTGATCCCACCCATTTAATTAGTAAGCCATTTAATTTGCCCGTCTGCACTGCCTGTACTGTTTATTGTCATTACACGTTGTGCATAAAAATGTGTTCTGTGCTCTATTTTCAACTCTCTGACAGAAATGTCAGCAAGTGACAAGGACCCACACTCGTAATGAGGATCATATACTTGAATTTTGACATACATTTTTGTCTCCGCCAGGCCGAAAGGCATGGCGAGAGAGTATGTTTTACCCCCTGTCCGTCCGTCCGTGTGTCCGTGTGTCCGTCCGTGTGTCCGTCCGTCATTCGATCTGTCTGTGTACAGCTAATCTCCGGCACCGTTGGCTTGCTCGCAGCCAAACTGTGCACACACAGTCCCTGGATACCAGAGCAGAACCTCTGCCCCAAATTTTTCACAGGGGCCTGTTATAGCGCCACCAGGAGGCCTTTTTGTGCAAAACACATTTTTTGACAGTACTCCTACAGATTTTGTCCAAAAATCCCACAAATCGGTACACAGTATCTCTACAGTCATTAAACGAAACGGGTCTTTCAGATTTCTCATATTCCATCCTGATTGGCTAAAAATGTCTTCCAAAGTTTGCAGGAGTGCTCCGTTTTGAACAAAATGCCTCAAATCATGAACACAGCATGCACTTTCCGAGAAATTTTGCAAGCACATTCCCATTAGGCCGAGGAAGAACTACCATTTGAACATTTTTAAATCAGCCTCATGGTGGCGCTATAACAGGCCGATTCGTGTTTTTACCTATAATTGCACCGATCTGTGTAAAACTTTGTATGCACACTCCCTATAGGTCAAGGAAAAACCTTTGCCCTGCATTTTTCACATCTGCCTTTTATAGCGCCACCAGGAGGCCGACTTGTGTAAAACACATTTTTTTATACTACTCCTTCCAATTGTATCTAAATTTCACGCAAATCGGTACACATGATCTCTATAGTCATGTGATCACGAAGGATGTGTTTGATTTTTCATACTCCATACTGATTGGCTAAGATTGACATCTAAAGTTTGCATTATTGGCTTGTTTTGAACAAAATTCTGCAAATCATGAACGCACCGTCCAATTGCGCTCAAACTTTGCACGCACATTCACACTATGTTGAGGAACAAATGCCACCCTTTTAACATTGGCCTGTTATAGCGCCACCAACAGGTCTAATTCAGCAAAACACATGTTTTTGACAAAATGCCTCAAATCATGAATGCAGTCAGTGTCCGATTGTCGTGCAAGGCCTAAGAAGAAATGGCACCCTTTTCACGTTGGCCTATTATAGCGCCACCAGGAGGCCACAGTAGCCTACCTGACCTGGCGGAGACCTGTGCTCCGAGGAGCACTTTTTCTAGTTTAACATGAATTTGCAAAACACTGCACTGAGAGAATGACTCGCACAACATAAAGAATGTTTAACTTTGATCAAATGTGCACAATGCATGAAGCTGATTAGCATAATATCTCCCTTGGCCAGAGGTTCTCCCTTTGGAAGAGCGGTACTGTAGATGTTTGGTTTCCCATGTGGGAGAGCAGGAATACAAGTGGTTACATACAGCATACTCTTGCCTTCCCATTTGTGCATACTGTATGTGTCACGGTACTGTACCTGTGTTAACATCTGCTGTGTGCTGAAGCTGCTGAGGTGGTACAGAGCCCGTTTCTGACAGCCTTATCTGGTTAAGTGGAATGCTGGCTGCCTCCATTGCAGAGCCCACTGCCCAAGTGGACCAAGATTAATCCCTCTTCCTTCAACCCACTCTAGTAAGCACCACTACTCCAGAACCACCCATGCACAGCCAGCTCGCCCCGCCATGGGCTCAGGTTCGTAGCCAGAGAAATCCTATATACAATATGCACTGGGTCTCCCTTCTAGTAGTGGTAGTGGGTGACAACGTTGTCACAAGAAAAGATAAAATTACCTACCTGGGTTCCATTTTAGAGGCAAATCTTTCCAGTGATAAAATGGCAACTAAAGTAATCAAAAAAGTCAACCAAAGAACAAGATTTTTGTACAGGATCTCCTCTCTGGTCAGTAAGTAATACATTGAGAACTCTAACAGGAGCACTCATCCAAAGTCACTTCGACTATGCATGCACCTCTTGGTACCATAGCACCACAAAGGCCTTAAAAACAAGGCTCCAGACATCCCAAAACAAACTGGTCAGGCTACTGCTTGGCCTTACATCTACAGTACAACTCATTTAACCCCTGCTCACTTTGTAGGGAGGGATGGCTCAGGGTAGAGGACAGAGTACAGTAACTTGCAATGGGCCTGGTCTACAAGATACACTACACCACAAAGACACCCATGTACCTCTCAAACTACTTCACAAACGTCAACGACGTCCACAATCACAACATCAGAGGGAACTCCACTAATCACATACAACCCAGATTTGGCTCTGTAGGTGGACATTCAATAATTCCTTGGTGAGAGAATGAAGTGTTAATACTTATATGGTTTCAGTAGATGTATCAAATACAACAGATGACAATAATATAACAATAATTCCTATGTAATATAATAATGCGAATAAGAATAAAGAACAGAGAGGGAAAAGGGGTGGAAGGAGATGGAGGAAGGAAAGGTGGACAGGGGAAAAGGGATGGAAGGAGATGGAAGGGAAGGTGGACAGGGTCCGGTTGTCTCGGAAGGCAACGGGAGTCTGACACAGATCTGGATGTTGGGGCAGCTTAAATACAGATTCTACAAGGATACATACACATTGTTAGGATAATTCTGAGGACTGACATTCTTCTGTCTGACCAAAAGATGTGTTCTCATCACTTGAGTATGGAAGATCAATTCTGCCTGATTATGAAATGTGCTGCTCCACGCTAAGCGTCCAAGAGCAGCGACACTACCCTGACCAACTTCTCATTGACTGAGAATGGAAGGCCCACTGCTATATGCCGAGGCCATAGTCACTGCCCTAGCCAGAATACTGACGCCTGATACGAGAAACATTCTCCTTGCATTCATAAAACCTTATAACTCGTCGTCTTGCTGTCCAGGTCTGCCACTTGCCTACAGAGGAATAGTTACTTGACCTTGCTGTATGAACACTGAGTGTGTACTAAACTCATATTATCTGAGTTATATGTCTATAACCAAATGGTTATAGACATATTATCAGACTAATTTACTTCCCTTGGGACATTACATTCAGACAAAATAATCAGCATACAGTCATATATTAATATAACTGAAGTAAGATGAATACTAAATGCATAATCAATAATCGATAAATCAATAGCCTAAAGGGAATATCAATTGTATTTCCGTTACAGGCTCATTCCACACATGTGGAACGTAGGGGTGTGCCGATATATCGTCCCGCGATATATCGCGATACGTTTTCGTGACGATATGTATCGTTTTGGGGGGGGGGGGGAAATCGTTTTGAAAAAACATTTTTTATTTTATTTTTTCAGGCATGCAAACAGCCCCGAAGTGAAAAGGGTGACAACATGTTTTTTTTTTTTCGGGTCAGGTGTCACACTATTGCCCTATTTGGATTCAAAACGGCTATTGTAGCTGAAAAGATACTGTACAAGTTTGCATGTCTGAATAATGCAAAAACAGAATTATTTGTTTGCATTTGCTTTTTTTCTCCCCCATATATTTTCATAATAAAAAAGTGCGTATCATATCGTATCGAAATCGTATCGAAGTTGTGAGCCCAATATCGTATCGTATCGTTTCGTGAAATTAGTGTATCGGCACACCCCTAGTGGAACGCCTTACCAACAGTCGTAAAGGAGTGTAAATCCCTACTCTCCTTCAAAAGCGCTCTAAGAGCACTTACTGTACAGGTGGCTGCAATTCGAAACTGGCCCCTGTAAAAAGTCAATGCCTACCCCTGTATACTGTACATATTTTTCTTTTTGATTTCTAACTATTTATATGATGTTTTGCATAGTATTGCATATTTGTCTGTCATTAAATGTTTCGATGAATTGAGTACAAAGGACCCCAATGGAAACAAGCCATAGGCTTTCTTGGGTTTAAAATCCTCTTGTATTGAACTGTACTTTCCTTTTTTTTGCAAACTGCTAATAAAGTATTCAATCAATTCTGTGAGGGAAATGGTTCTTTCCAGATGGTTCTATAGGTCTGCTCTCAAACTAATGGACTGCCATGATTCCTTGAAGGGCTGAGGGAAAGACATTTCTGTACATGGTACACCCGCACCAAAGTCATTTCTGCATGACCATTTAAGCGAGGCAGAGCATGCCCGTGGGCTTAACCACATGAACACATAATATTTTTGGAGAGATCTGTGAAAAGGTAGGGGACCTAGTATATACCCCATGGGGTACTCCAGTCAATGAAGTATAGGGTTTAACTAAACCAGTTGGTCTTAAAATGTGAATAATTTGAATCCACTGAAGGGCTGGAAACCGGAAGAGAATCTCCCACTGAAATATATCCAAATGGTTTCATTTGGAGCCAGGGGATTTAATTTTGCTACTTTTTTCAAATTGAGCCAGGCATCTTTAGGCTACGTTTCATTCTAATGGAAAAAGATTACATCTGGAATTAAAAAGCGCTCAGTGCTGGCCAATCAGAGACAATCAAAAGACCCCTATTTCTTTCCCACCCTTTTTAATAACTTATTCTCGCCTATCTGCTTGAATATGCATCTCCTTCCATTCCGCTGCATGTATCACTACAGAAGTAATTACAATGGTTAATAGCTTACTGCAAGAAGCACCAATGGCAAGGTTTCATAATGGTTTGGCTTAGAGAGTCAGTATTCAGTAATAATAACATTTTGCTTTGCTGTTTTTCTCTCAGCTTCATCATGGATTACAGGAAGAGTTTACTCACTGAAAATGATAACATTTTCAGGAGTTCACAGGAGTTCAAGTGAAAGGCCTTATCTGGTCATGTTGCTGCTGTAAAACAAGGTATTTAATACAAGAAGGTCAGAGGTCAAATAGAGTTCTGCCACACTCCGTGACAAGTCGTTGATGAAGAAATTCATCAAAACCACTGCCGTGACTGGCAACCTTGTGATTTATCTCGGTAAACCTTCCTTTAGCCATTTCAGATGCATTTATTTTAAAGCTGGGGGAATTGGAAATTCATTAAAGCAAGTTTTGCATAGACACAGTCATCTGCACTACATGGATGGTTGGCTCTCTACTCAATCAAGTCTGGTAAAAATTGACCTACAGCATTCGTTTATGTGCGAGTCGGGATCAATGTGTAACGTGGCATGCCTTTTCCATTATTTCAGGTTGTTCTTGCCTACTATTTTTCAGTGGCGTAACAATTATGGCACCATCATAAAGTATTAGAATATAGTACTACAGAAGGATGTCATGTGGATATTTAAATATCCTTGCCAGCCCAACCTTTACCTGTAACAGATGTTCAATGTCTTGATGTATGAAAATATATTGTTTAAATTGCATCCTTTTCAATTATGAAATAACTGCCGTTCAATAACAACAATATTATGAATATGGTTGAATAGGATTCAGTTTTTCTTTTTTGAGCAGCTATTGCAATACAGTGATCGTAGGAATATACTGTGTAGCCTACAGTACATAAAAACTAAAGCCAAATACTGTACCTTAAGGTCCGAGCTAGAACTACACAAGCACTCATCCTGCCAGGAAACTGTGTTTCAATGACGTTTATGTATATGTATTTATTTATTCAAGCCAACTGACCCTTTAGTTACTCACGAGACTCCTTTGGTTGTAGTGGATTTACTGAAAGTCTGCTGCGGTCCTGAGACTGAACCACGGAAAACAGGGTCTGGCATGGAGCAATCTCTGTGTGACACATGTCATGGCGACAAGGTGTGGTTGACATTCTAAAGCAGTCTACTGTGTGTGGACAAGCAGGAGAAAAGGTTGACATTCTAAAGCAGTCTACTGTGTGTGGACAAGCAGGAGAAAAGGTTGACATTCTAAAGCAGTCCACTGTGTGTGGGCTGGCAGGAGAAGAGGTTAACATTCTAAATCAGTCTACTGTGTGTGTAATCGGGTGGATTGGTACGATATTCTAGGTGAATATTTCACTTTTTCATAAACGCATGAAACTTGGTACGCTGGTACAGTTTGGGGCCCTGAACATTTGCAGATATGGAGCCATCGCGAAAACGCCCCCTGGTGGCCATGGCGGCCATTTTACTTTCCGCCATTACCAAAAAATGTATTTTGCATCATAACTCCTGAACCAAACATAATAATACACAATAGGTGATGTGATGTCTACAGTGCTCTACATCCATGTTTTGATGGTTAAGGATTACAGTGATACCATATAAAACAGAGGTTCTCAAACTGTGGGTTAGGACCCCAAATGGAGTCACAGGAAGGTGGCAGAGGCTACATTAACTGAACAAATTAAAATGTGAATCCTTCCAAAAAAGTTTGTTTTGTTTTTGAAAAGCATAACATTATTATAATGACTCTGGCAACAGATATAGGCTATATACTATACTACTATGCTTCCATTTACAAATATGTAAATATTTGTATCATTATCACCGCAACGCTGTTGATTTAATGATAATGAATTTATTTGTATAGCGCTTTTCCAAATCAGGTTACAAAGTGCATTAAAGAGTAAGATAATAAAAAATCAGCATGATAATCATATGAGATAAAACAATATAAAATCAGTACATACAATTATTTATAAACGCTGAAATTACAATGGAATAACACCAACATTTATAAATTGTGATCTATAAGTTCACAATGCATCTTGATCTGTGAGCTTGCAGATGGTCTGTTTTCACTACAATGACAATTTCTTTGAATCTTTTTATACCTGGTGTTTCATCAGGATGGGGATTTTAGCACTTAGCGACTGCACCTTTCAACAGAATAGATTAGAACATAATAAACATCTATTTAAGCACTAAGCACACAAAACAAGTATTTGGTAGTGATGTGCTGAAAACTGGGACATTTTAGTGTTTTACAGATTTGTCATGGACTTGGGACACCCAGCTTAAACCTGGGGCCAGTAAGCAAATTGGTGATGAGAATGAAGGCTGCCTTGAAACATAAGGGACCAGTTGTGTCTTTCCTTACCCCTTATGTCTAAACTATTAGCCATATTTTACTATTTTGAAAAACATTTTAAAATAGTTCAACTAGCCAATCTACATTGACATGTTGTGACATGTTGTGAGCTTTTCAAAATAGTAAAAAATGCAAAACAAAGTTTAGGGATAAGAGGTAAGGCGGCAAGATAGGGCCAATATGTTCCCTATGTTTCCAACGCTCTATGTTCCCTGGATCCTATGCCCAGCTCTATATACAGTAGCACATGAGAAATATGTTATCGAGCTCTCATACTGTATGTCATGGGCTATTGTGATAACTTAAAGGGTTTTTCTCAATGTCTCCACATTCCACATCAATGGAGAGAAAGATTCTCAGAAATTGCCCTCCATTCATTCCAAAAGGGAGAACCTATAGAGCAGGGATATTCAACTAGATTAGGCAGGGGGCCCAATTGTAAAATGACTTGAAGTCGGGGGCCACAAGACTGTGACAACAAAACCGTTTGTTGTGTGCTAATAGGTCCGATAGGACACAACAATAGACACATTTTGTCCATTATGGTAACTTATTAGGGCCTGCTTCATACTGCATTCATGCATGAATGCATTTTGATGTTTGATAGGAAAGGTTCAGTGTCAGTCCTTGGTGCACAGGCTTAGATTTTGATATTAAGAAAATAGGAAGTAGATATTTCAGTGTGTTCTGTGCTTTGAAGCGTCTTTGTGTGAAGAGTAGGCTAAGAGGCAGGCTGGCAAGGTGAAGTGTTTACATGTTCGTATGAATGAAAGTTTTTTTCATTTAGTTTTTAGCACCCAGGTGATAAGAGCACAAGCTCTTATGGTGTGTTTGAAGTGGATGAAGATGGAAAAGCTGGAAGATGGACACAATCCACAGAAAAATAACACATCCAAGCTAATGGATGCATAAGGAGAATCATTTCATTGGTGTAATTGACAAAATCCACTCAAAACCCCTTTTGTGCTCTTGTATGTTGATGTGACAGCTACATGGCGGAAAGAAATTATTGCTGAACTACTTGAAAGCTACATTATTCTGAAAGTAGTGAAAAGTAGAGAAGTAGAATAGAAGTAGACAACATTTCTGGCTGTTTTGTTTCTTTACATTATGAAAAGGTCTGCATTTATACTTTTACTTTTGATACTTGTACTTTTACTTTTACATTTTAACACCAGATACCTTTCTTAAGTACATATGAGGTGAGCTACTTTAACACTTTTTCTTTTGGTTGACTTACGCACCAAAGATTACATTTACCTGCATTTGGGTTCCTGAACCAGTGTCTTGAATGCAAATACAGTACTGGTACAGTAGGTGTTAATTTGGGACCCTGAGAGAGTCACTAACATTCCTCCATTCTAAATAGTTTCTACATTTTATTCTTATCTGTTAATGGTTGATTAAACATTAACGAGCTTCGGTTAACGGTTATGAAAAACATTAAAAATGGTCATCCTGTACAACCAACAATCTAATAAAAAATCTTTGCATTTGATTTTACATTGGAACATGGAATATGTTCCAGGGGCCACAAAAAGCTCAGCGGGGGCCGGATTTGTCCCGCGGGCCGGCAGTTGAATAACACTGCTCTAGAGTCTAGACTTATCTACTGTACCTTATAGTGATGTGCGGGTCAGGTTTTTTCATGACCCGCCCCGTCCCGCCCCGCCACGGAACCCAACCCGCCTCAACCCGCCCCGCAAACCCATATATACATCTATGGCTCAACCCGCCCCGCGACCCGCGGTGGGAAAAAAAAAGATAAGCATCATCATAATAGCTCAGATTTATATAGTGCTCTTTTAAGTACCCAAAGTCGCTTTAAATGTCTACAGTAGCACAACATTGTCATGGGCTACACGCTAAATAAACAAGCATGTTGTTCAAAATAGTTTTGTTTTTTTTGAGAGAGAGAGCGGCTGACCCGCTCACCCGCAGCCTGCATAATTGCCTCTGAAATCCTGGCTCGACCACCCGCGCCGCGGGTTGACCCGCGGGTTACGGGTCGGCCTGCTCATCACTATACCTTACTAACCTCCATACAGTACCTACACGGCTCCAACCCCCACTCACACATCCCTGCTCCTGGGATACCAATGCACCTCTATCGCACCCCTATACAACCACACCTCACTCACCTACCAAACCAACTCTTTCTGGGCTCTGTCCACGGTCAGAGCCACCCCTCTATAATATAACGCACCAGATAATGTATGTTAGCAAGCACATGTAATTTGAACCAAATTCTGTCCAAACATCCTATAATACATTGCACAAACCAAAACCCATAATTTCCCCGTGTCACTGTGTCGGAATAAACACAAAAACAACATATCAATGTCACTAACAACACAAGCCACAACGCGCACAATTACTTCACGCAGTCCGTAGGCCACTTCTCACTGCTCAGCACACATCTGCCCCCTCGAAGCATAATTAATTGCGTCCAACACAAACTCACAACATTACGGTCGGCCATGTTGTTCCTTAGCGTCATCGCTGACCACCGCCCAGCGAGACCCAAACACTGCGAGGCGGACAACATTTCCTGTACACCACTTTTGTTACCTTTTATTTCCTCCGAGGTGGAAAGACTGGGGACGCGAGGTTAGTTCCCTTTAGCTGTCAGCACGCTGTGTGTGTGTGTGTGTGTGTGTGTGTGTGTGTGTGTGTGTGTGTGTGGACTACTGCACGCTTTTGTGGGTCTTTGCGAAATCCCGAAGTGGAGTTTATTGGTCATTGGAACGCTGATGCACGTCACCCCTTTGTCAAGTGGGTATTTTCAAACCCTGGAATGGATTTAGGGGAGCATCAGAGTGTTTGTGTTGGAGCGCCTCAGTGCGTGCGGCTGCAGAGTTCATGTGCAACCTCTTGCATGTGATGTTTCGCGGGGGTCCAAAAGGGTCCGCGATGTTTGGCGGGGGTCCCGACACTCCCAGGGGACCCGGGGGTCCCCCATATTGAATATCAGTGTTGCCACATTTGCGCCAGAAACAAGCAAACACCTTCATGAAAAAAAAAAAACAGCCGAAGGGGTCCGCCATGTTCCACAGGGGTCCGCGGGGGTCCCAACACTCCCAGGGGGTCCGCGGACCCCCAGGGGGTCCGGGGAACCCCTGGAAAAAATACAGAAAAAAAAATACTTTTCTTTTGGAAATTGTTATCGCACAATTTTGGTTGGCTAGCCGTGCGCGGCTAGCGGCCCGGCCGCCCGTAGGGGCGGCCGGACGTCTAGTAATTGTACATAATATTAACTTTAATATCAGAAAATAAGAAAGGATGTTTGAATGTTTGGGAATGTTCCAGGAACATAGCACGCAGTTGAACACAGGGTCCTTGGAACATCCAGTAGGACTCTGGGAACATAGGAATAACCCTTATATAACCCAGATATTGTGATTTCCTTGTTTGGCTCATCATCGGTATTGGCTGAGAATGAGGGTGTCTTTTCCCAATTCAATGCGCTATACACCTAGATTGCTGAGGTGGAGTGCAACACCTACCATCATCTCTCAGTACTTAAAGGACAACTTTGGTTTTTTACAACCAAGGTTTATATTTTACCTTGTAATTAAAGTAAATAAAAGATGAGTGTTAATTTTTTTTAATTTACTGCTTTCTATAGTTTTAGCAATTTTCGCGATCTTTTTTACAGTGTGTGTCTAGTGGGCGGGGGCATTCTGTCCGGTGGTTAAATATGTCTTTTTTTACACAATAACCCAGCGTTTTCTTTATTAGTATTTACAGAAGCTTGTTTCTAGCCCCCAATAACTCACATCTGGCCATCAAAGACCACAGGACCTTTTTTTATTGTGTAAAAAATACATATTTAGCCACCGGACAGAATGCCCCCGCCCACTGTAAAAAATATCGTGAAAATTGCTAAAACTATAGAAAGCAGTAAATGAAAAAAAATAACACTCATCTTTTATTTACTTTAATTACAAGCTAAAATATAAACCTTGGTTGTAAAAAACCAAAGTTGTCCTTTAATGCGTGTCTTAGTTACCCAAGCCATGCTACTCATACGCTGAGGTTCTTTGGGATCGAACCCAGAACCTTGTGATCCAAAGGCGAGTGCTCTACTAATTAAGCTACCAACAAACAAAACAACGTGATTGAATTGACCATTACCTATTCACCTGAACAGTTTATGATGTTGTACATGATATTATTGTAATCACTGACCATCAAAACATACGTGTAGACATCACCTATTGTGTATTATCATGTTTGGTTCAAGAGTTATGATGCAAAATACATTATTTGGTTATGGCGGAAAGTAAAATGGCCTCCATGGCCACCGGGGGGGATGTTTTTGCGATGGCTCCATATCTGAAAATGTTCAGGGGCCCAAACTGTACCAGTGTACCAAGTTTCACGCTTTTATGAAAAAGTGAACGATTTTCGTCTCAATCGTAGTGGACAAGCAGGAGAAGAGGGGAAATGAGGATAGGCTGATATGAGGGCGGGATCCTTTCAATCAGGACGAGACAGCCAGGTGCAAGTGAGGATGTGACTAGAGGTTCCATTAGCGGTCCCCAGCCCCTGGAGAGCTGCTGTCCACACTGGCCTCTCATCAATATTCCATGGGCCTTGCCTCTGATGGTAAGGTGGCTCCAGAGCTGGGTTTCTGCCAGATGCAGCACAGCCAGATCCTGAGTGAATCCAGACGCACGCAGACAAGCTGCAGCTGCTGGCATAGGTTGGCTGGTCTACTCTGGTCTGCTGGATGGAAACACCAGAGGAGATCAGGTTGTTTGTCTATCTACACAGCAGACAGCGGCTCATCTCAGCACCCTCAGCTCAGCAATTTTGGCCAAAGTCATGTGTGTGCTTCTTTGTGTGTGTGTGTGTGTGTGTGTGTGTGTGTGTGTGTGTGTGTGTGTGTGTGTGTGTGTGTGTGTGTGTGTGTGTGTGTGTGTGTGTGTGTGTGTGTGTGTGTGTGTGTGTGTGTGTGTGTGAGTGTGTGAGAGTGAGAGAGTGAGAGAGTGCGTGAGTGCGTGCGTGCGTGCGTGCGTGCGTGCGTGCGTGCGTGCGTGCGTGCGTGCGTGCGTGCGTGGGAACATGCATTTCTCTCTACCAACGAGACCACACAGCACCACATATCCCAGTACAGAACAACAACACTAAGTGCGAATTCAGACTGGGTCCGATTGATTCGAACCGTTCCCGAGTACGATTGGCCTCTCTCAGCTGGCCAGTATTCACATTGGCCAAGATTCTTCCGTAAAAATCAATAATCCCACCAATTAGTGAGATTGTTATCATTTTCTGCGAAAATGCATTAATGTATAACTAGCCAGTTTTTCTGTAATGAAAACTAATGATTATCCATTCTAATTTCTTATCATAGAAATGCTGTATAACAGCAGAAACTTTTTTTTAAAGCAGTGACAGCACCTACTGTAAGATGCACATGACATGTACACACACGCACGCGCGTCGCGTCTCTCACACACACACACACACACACACACACACACACACACACACACACACACACACACACACACACACACACACACACACACACACACACACACACACACACACACACACACACACACACACACACACACACACACACACACAGTGTTTATGGTGAATTTTTTGTTTTGTTCCTCGTGTTTGATGGAGTTTTGTGTCCCTGCGGTTCAGTTAGAATATTGTGGGCAGCCATAAAGCATAGAGGACTCAAGGCATGTTTTTGAGGCTGGGCTCACCATCAAGCAAGCGGTTTGTTTTCCGTTGAATTTAGTTAGTGGAAGTGGAAGTGGAAACGGCCTCTCAGTATATTCCATAGTATGCAATCGTGTGTTTCACTGAAGAGGAGTAGCTGGGCAAAATATTTTGAAGTTAAAGGAGTAGTTCACCCAACAAATTACTTATTTTCTATCAATTACACGACCCATGAAGCACTTAATTCATGGAGATTTATCTGTTTTTATCGCATTACTAAGGCAATAATTTGATGACCGGCGGAAAGATGTTAATTTTTCCGGTAGGAGACTCAAAGAATCTTCTTTGAGTCTCCTACCGGAGAGACCACCGGTCATCAAATTATTGGCAAAGGAATGCGACAAAAACAGATAAAACATGAATTAAATGCTTCATGGGGTGTGTAATTGATAGAAAATAAGTATTCTTTGGGGTGAACTACTCCTAAGTCAGAATAGGCTCCTGGAGTGTTATTAAGCATTTCGCTTTTATGGAGTGGCTTCAATTAACCTTTTTACTGATTGCACTAGAAGACATATTGGACTCCATCGTTAATCCAATAATTATTGTCTGCCGGATGTACTTAACTTGGCCTCGTCATCCAGCTAATTCACTTCATCTGTTTGTTTGCCATAGTCAATAATTCCTGTGATTAGAATTGGGTTTTCTGTTTAGCATCTCTGTGATGAGATTTCCACACTCGGGTCCCTTTAATAGGAATCCTTTTTTATGACAAACAGATGAGTCAGAATCATTAGGTCATATACTAGAGTTACACACACATTGTATTTCATAGACAAAATAGAAAATTACAATGAAATGTAGTTTTTTCATCACTAGAGTAATGATAGGTAACTGCTAAGCTCTTTGAGATACAGCACTTTGCCATTATGAGAACTATTCCCTGACAGCAGTGCAACCATTGATAATACAACTTGAGCTAGGCTGAAAATCACAGAACCGCTCTTTTTTGTTTTTGAAAAGTAAGTAATTTCTGTCCGTAGTTGTACCTCAGTGGCAACATGGCCTGTCTTACCTCCACACTGCTATTTCTCTCCTTTTCCTCAACTATTCTTTTCTCCAGGTTTTCTATTTTACCTCAATTTATCCCCGAGTCATTCTAGCATGTCAGTGACTCAAGTGCTCCAACGTGTTGGGTTTCCAATTTAAGCTGCTCCCACAAAGTATTTTATAAAATTACCATTTGCTGCAGAGTAGCTGTCACTATTTCTTTGTCCTTCAGTGCTCACTGGTGACCCGTGATGTTAATGATTACGGGCGGAGATTACACAAGCCTTTTGGTCAATAAAGAAGAAAGCTACCAAAACAGAGCCCACAAAAGTGGAGCTGATTTAAAATCCAGCTCAGCTATACATGCGAGCAAAAGGTTAGCATGTTTCTCACTGTCCTACACGATGGATGGGAAATTTCACATCTCACTGGTACAGAAATGTTTTTTTTTATGGGTGACAGTAAAGGTTGAAATTAACGATGGTGAAACATGCTGGGAAAATTAGTTTTTAAATTCTCTGCCAGTTGCAAAATAGCTCTAATGAAGTGAGACAACATCAGTTAATGAGAGGAGGAGGAGGGGGAGGAGGAGGAGGGGGAGGAGGAGAGGCTACGTGGGTGCAGAGAAGGAGCAGGAAAGACACAAGCACAGTTAGTAGTGCAAGATGCAAGAAATGCAAGACAACCTGTGGGAACAACAAAATAGAAATTCATTTTCACATCCCTTTTTTAACTGATGAAACATAAGTATCTGCCAGATCTCTGTCCGATATCTACGTGGACATTTTATTTAACTGCAGTGTACAGTATGTTTAAATGAACCATTTGTTTTACACTGAGGGTTGGGCATTATGCAAAATGCTACGGCACACAGTAAAAATGATTAATAGTCAAGATTTTATAGTGTGTATGTATATTTAATAGTGTATTATGGTAATGCTTTCTCTTTAAGTGTGGCATGTCTGCTTATCCATACTATGGCAGCCTTGTGGAGGGTAAGCCATGTATGATAGGCTGGTGATTGGATTTTTCATATTAACAGTGACTGATCATCACAGCTCGCATGTGGTAGAAGGCAGCACTACCAGGCCCAGATGAGACACAGCCTTCACAGTAAAATCCTGAGTGAAATGTAACCAAATGGGTCAATTTGTAAGTTAAGTTAAGTCCAGGGTAACGTGTTTCACCCTTCTTTGTCCATAGTTCAGGGTTGATTGCAGGCAGTGGTGGTAAAAGTACTCACATTTTTTACTTATGTAAAAGTATTAATACTGCAATGTAGAAATACTCTGTTAAGTAAAAGTCTGGAATTCTACATTTACTTGAGTAAAGTACAAAAGCATTGGCATCAAAATATAGTACAAGCACCAATAGTAAAAGTACCCATTATGCAGAATGTCCCGTTTCACAGGTTTCAAATGTTTACACATCTTTTGAAAACAGCAGATCTACAAGCTCACAAATAGCCAAAGTTTAAGGGCTGAAGTGGTTATGTTTTGTAATAATAATCCAAATCTACAAAGTAACCAGTAACTAAAGTTTTCTAATAATTGTAGTGGAATAAAAAGTACAATATTTGACTCTGGTGTATTTGTAGTGGCGTAAAAGTAAAAGTATAAAACATTTTAAATACTCCAGTAAAGTAAATGTACCAGAAAAAAATGTGCTTAAGTACAGTACTTAAGTAAATAGTTACTATCCACCATTGATTGCAGGTGCGGTAGTCTAAAAAAAATGGAAAACGGTGGAGTGCAAAAAATTGAAGGACAACTCCTTACAGACTAAGAAAACTATCATCAGTGCCAGCCGTGATGGCATGGCACTGACGTTTGCTGCACTTTACAGAGTTATTATAGTTAACGAAAACTAACAAAATTTTAAAAAACTAACATTGGAAAGACATTTTAGCTAACTGAAATAAAAATGAAGCTTTACAAAAAACATAACAGAAACTGTTTGTATTTGTGTTTACAAAACTAACTAAAACTAAGTTAAATCATAGATAGAATGTCCTTAATTGTAGTCATGTTAATATCCAATATTGTTCTTAAAGAATTGTGAAAAGGTCAATCTACAAGCTTACAACTGTGACACGTGAGCCTGTAGATTGTTTTAAAAAAAATACTTTCTGAGCTTTTTGGATATTGGCCATTTTCACAAAATGAAAAACTTAGCAAACCTGCTTTAAAAACAAATTAAAACTGACAGAAATTAAAAACTCAAAACTAAATAAAAAATAAAAAAACAAGTGAAAATACAAAACAATAATAACCTTGGTGTGTGTGTGCGTGCGTGCGTGTGTGTGTGCTTGTGTGTTGTGACCTGTATATTATCTGTGGTCCATATGCATGTGTGCGTGCATGTGGACAGTATAGTATATGAGTTGAGAGCCTAGGCCTGTCACACAGGCTGCAGTATAAATGAGCATAGCTCACTGGGGCAGCTGGACCCAGCAGGGGGCAGCTGGGTAATTTGGAGAGTGTTTGGAGAGCACTTTGTCTGACCAGCTGTGTTAGCTGAGGTGGTAAATGGGACTGGCCACATGGACATGTGTGTGTGCATGCATACAGTTTATGTATATGTACAGTATACATGTGCGTGTGCGTGTGTGTGTGCGTGTGCGTGTGTGCGTGTGTGTGTGTGTGTGTGTGTGTGCATTTGCGTGTCTGCTTTTGTGACTACAAAGTGAAAGGAGCCACTTGTGAGATTCCATCTCAAATCCTTGATGTAGACAGGAGGAATAAACAGACTCAGTGCTGAAATGACATTTTACTGAAATATTGATCATCCACACACACAGTGGAGGGGGAGAGAGAGCAGAGAACCCAAGATGCCAAGATAGATAGATGAAACAGAGTAATGAACCCTCCTGGAGACACGCAGCATTACATAAACATGCTTTCTTTTCTATGGAATGTCTCCCACACTGACAATTTGCTAGAATGTCAATAGGTACCACGTTATCTACTCTGATGGATTCACTGTTTACAACCTCAGAAGAAATGTGGGAGAGGTTTTGAAAGCTAGAAGAACTTTTCAAAAAATATAAACAGATATACAACCCACACCGTTTCAAAGGGGATGTGGGTGGGGGGTACGCTGGCTGCTTCTTCTGCTAAACTGGGAAGAAATACATTATTCAATCAACGTACAATCACCTCTCAATCTCTCCTACGGTGAGCATACTGCAGGTGTTTGACAGCAGAAATGGATGTACCATCTGTGTCACGTGTTAGTTGGCAAAATAACTCTCAGAATCTTTAACTACTTCAACCCTCTAATCTTAGTAAAACGGACTTGAGTTACAACTGTACTCGGACTGCTTTTTTCAGTCTACACCAGTGGTTCCCAAACATTTTCATATCGAAATGATATTTATTTGGCCACGGACCCCCATCTGAAAATGTTTTGTGCCAGGGACCCCCCAGAAGAGACGAATTGTGTAAACAAAAACAAAAAATCACGAAGTGACACGCTGTAAGCTTGTATATCTGCAATTTTGTAATAGCTAACGT